>NW_028292569.1:9299447-9644109 GCF_029948245.1 Actinia tenebrosa
AGTAATGTGGTTGTGTTACATGGTACCAGTAGCAAGTTTGAAAACCCGGGACCAGGACCTGAAATAAGATTGCCTGTTTGTTTTTGGTAAGCGTTTGGTACGTTTACTTCATTTTGCCCTATTTCTCCAAATTGACCTAGGTTTCTTAAATGGTTTTTGAGATATTGGAGGGATAAGTAATAAGGTAAATAAGATACGAATTGCTCAAGGTACAGAAAATTTGAAGAAATCTAGAAGAAGAAAAGAAAAGAAGAAAAGAAAAGAAAAAGAAAAGTAAAAAGAAAAATCTGTATGTGCATCGAGCATTATTTTGAGAAAGAAATAGAAAAGAAAAGGAAGAAGTTATTTTTCATATTGAGTTTTTTTTTTTACTTTTTTATAAAAGTTAAAGTATCAAAAAATTGCAAAAAACCAAACATGTTAGGAACTTGGTTGAAAACTCAGTATTTTCTCAGTTTTGAGTTCCTAATTTGTATCTAAAGAAGCTGGTAAATCACTTTGGAATAATGAGTAAATTGTATTGAAATCGTACCATTTGATATTGTCAAAATATCAGGTCGACTTAACTTTGCTATGAGCCGTATTTTTGGACTATTGTGTTATGTTAATTAACATGCTCGTAAATTCTTATCTAGTCGATGAATTTGTTCTAAATTTAGTCAACAGTGACTGCAATATATAGGCAACAAAATGTCAAAATTTTCATTGAAATCATTTTAAAGCTTTTAAAACTTTAATCCGCTTCGAGAAATGTACGGGATGGCGATTTTCTTTAGCCCTTGGTTAGTTTCATTTTTCATCGATATTGTCATTTTTATCACATTCACGTAAATTCCAGTGTACTGTATGGGCTGGTCAATCATGGTCAATGCTTTAAAATTGCTTTCCAAAAAAACGTTTCGGGATTATGTAACTTAAAGCAACCAAGAATCACAAGACTTTGTTACGCAGTATCTGGTTATCTGTGCTAGCTTACAAACATATGGACACGAGATTTTCACATCAAGCTACTTGGACACGGATTTACAAACTCTTCACTGGTGTGGACATGCGGACAAATAAAACAAATTGAGTAATGCGGTACTTAATTTACATAGTTCGGAAACATTTAGGAAAGCAAATTAAGCATTGACCATGATTGACCAGATCATACAGCATTAATTCCGATTTCAGTAAAACATGCCCCATTCGAAAATTTCCTCTTTCCTTTTGAAATCTCTAAAAAAAATAATAGTTGTATTGGATTGTTTTTGCTTCCGAGTCATTGCGATTTGAAGTTGCATGGTATCGCGCGGATAAACCCCAGTCGAGCCACCTTAAAAACTCGCTTATTTTGAACACTTTATAATATTTTTATTTTTAATTTATGCTAATAAATAAATATATATATTCACATTTTTTACACATATTCATTAATTATTTATTTCATGTATACTGTACTAAGCGCCATTGAACTTTGGGATTTTGAAGCTACATAAATTGTTTATTATTTTATATTATTATTAATTTATTATTATTATTATTATCATTATTATTATCATCACCATTTTTATTATTGTTTAATTACATACTACTTTCTGACTTTCATATTTGAACCTTTGATTTATTTACAGACTGAAGACGGCCATTAGAAATTAGAGCAACAACTAGCTGTAGAAGTAACAAAGTATCTAGATGTAGAGGATATCATATTCGTACTCCTGACGATGCTTGTACAACTATCAACTACTCAACATTCAAAGACTTCAGAACACTACTTCTAGATTGGTCTTCAAAACTATAATAAATCTTTGCACATAACCCCATTGAGTAACTTCAACAGCTCCACTAGTTAACTATTATTCTACAATTATTTTGAAGTTATTCTGTTGACTCACAAAGCTTTTCATGGTTGTGCATGCACTTTTTTCAAGTCACTCATGGATATCGATGCATATAAGATGTGTTTGGTAGATTTAAACAGTTGGCATACATCTTGATAGTTTTAGTCTGAAGGATTTGGTATTTTGACAGATTGTAATTTTAGTGCAAAATATTGTAACTGTAGAATTTTTAGTGCTCAGCTTTTGTTTAAACTGAATGATTAAAAACTAACATTGTAGAAGTCGAAGTCAACTTAAAAAGAAAACAAGATCCATGTATGCAGGATTTATTTCAGTCTAGTCACTACATACACACCTATTGATATTACTAGAAACTATTGAGCGTCTAAAAGTTTAAAAAAATCATCCTTGTTTATCCAGTGTCTAAGAAATATGTCGCCCTCATTTCACCATCAAATTGGACTTTAGAAGTTGGGTTGAGCGGAAGGGAAAGAAAACCCTCAGTACAATAACGAACAGTAGATAGGTCAACAAAGTTTTGTGCAAGAAGAGTGCAATTCTGATCCGTCTCGATTTCGGAACACAATTCGCACTTTCATCTCGATTTTGCACGAGATACAAGATAGACTCCATAAATCGAGTAAAGCAAAGGAATAGTTTTTACCCTCAATTATATTACCTTCAGACGGCTTTCTTTGAAAGAGTTGAGATGACTCAGTTGCCCTCCAAAACGTGGTCTTCTCAATTCAACACCATACAAGATGGATGGCGAAGAGTAAGAGGAGTACCGTTGCAGAAGTTGTAAGTCTGTAAGTTCATCAAGTTAACCGAGTAGATCATCTCGCTTGATTCCATGGTGTTCAGCTGCAAAACGTAACCCAAAATCTATTATTTGGAGGTATTTACTCGCCATCACAGACAAGTAGCTGTATAAACGTTGATCAGATTTGCATACTTGACGAGTGGGATGGCGTGACAGAATATTAATATCATAATTACCAATCGGAACGTTCTGATTAGGGGATTCCCCTAGGTACTTTTTATAGTAGCAATCGTATGACTTCATCCATTAATAGCGCAAGCAATGCATTCTGCATTCGCCACCGTACTCATTCAGTAACTCAAGCATAAGTCTCGTAAGACTCATTTTGGGCTAGATTATCTTTAAGGAAATGACTTTTATGGTGGCCTCAAGCAACGGAAAGCTGGCTTGGAGTAAAAAGAAACTAGTACCCGAAGAAAATAGCGAAGGAAACATTTAAGATGCGGTTAAGTAATAAATATATTTTTTCAACAATCGATAATTCCATTAATGAATGTTTTTGCAACTGAACCTGCTACAGTTTTCAGTGCGCAACTTGTTATTAATGGCTAAGTCGTTTCATGATCGATGAATGCAAAACCAAGATATTTTCTATATTTTTGTCTTAAATGAAAGATTAGATCCTTGTGTTTCTTGTAAGCTGTCTATTTTCTTCTTTATATATATATATATAAATGGAGCAATTTTTTTTTTGAAAAGAAGCGGTCAAAACGGCTATACGGGACTGCTGTGGTTTCCAGAAAAGACAAAACATAGCCCTTCTAGGATATACAGGGGTAGGAGAGTATATACAACAAATATACTTTGAGTTCCCCCCCCCCTTAGGATCTTTTTGTTTCATGGCGATTTGAGAAAAAGCATCTATACTGCGATTCAAAGTCACATGCACGCGACCAACTAGACCTTCATCGCAAACGAAAAATTGAATTTGGGTGGACGTCAATCAAAAGGGTTTCTATCGTTTCTATTGGTTTCTACACCAGGACTGATGTGAATACTCACGTGAACACGTGAAAATGTGCAAAAACCGTTGTCCTTATCTCATGCGTCTCGTCGCTGTGAATTTCTCACTCTGGATATATATTTTCTCAAAAATGTCACAGGATTCCTGCTCCGAATCTTTTAAAACGCTTGATTGCAAAGCTATAGCTATGGCTATGATTTAAGGTTCTTCAAGATAGGATAAGTCAATACTGTTAGTTTGCAGTTAAACGTTTGAAATTCGGAGTCGGATTCCTTAGACTTGTTTAAGAAACCCTTTTGATTGACGTCCACCAAAACTCAATTTCTCACTTGCGAATGGGAATCACAATAAAATTGCTCAAGAAGATCTATTTTTATATTCTTACATTTTCCGATAAAATACATAATAATCTTCGATAGAATAGGAAAAAAAATTTCAATGATCATTTTTAATAGCCAGTAATAAGCAATAGCAGATATCAGGGTTACACTCTAGTGACACTCTAGGGTCAGTTTCTATACATTTCATTGTATTGACCAAAAACCCTCGACTTGGAACAATTGTTTGAACGCAACAGAGTGTAACTCCGATATCTGCTATTCATTTTATTTAAGGTGGAACCAAACTAATTCAGAACGAATGTTGGACAACTTTATTCTCGCTCGCTTCGCAAAACTATTGCGTCAATTTAATTGTTTTAATTTTTCATATAATGTGCTTGGACTATCCTAGATCCTAACAGTGTATTTTATTTTAAAGGACAACTGACCCCAAAAATTGCCGTTTTTCATATAAAACTACAACGTACATAGATCACATAAATTCAACTTTGAACTCTGATACAGCTTCTATGTCGCCGAAAAGAAATAATCAATTCGCGAAAAATAGCAATAGAAGAGCGCCATATTTGAGCCCGCAATAAATTACCGCATTAATGCCGTGACGTCACAACGTGAAGCTTGCATTCCAAACTTGTTGAGTTTGTATATTTCGAGTGCTAGTCGATCTTTTAATAGTCTAAGTTAGAGTAAGTTTCTTAATCCAGATGGTCCATTGTTGTGTGCCAGAATGCACCAACCATTCTTCCAAAACTGAGTCTGTTAGCTACCACAAAATTCCTAACAAAATAGCTCTTCAGAAGGCATGGATAGCGCGGATAAAGAGAGAGAACCTGCCGCCTTTGAAGAACTGCTACGTTTGCAGCGATCACTTCGAGGATTCATGCTTTGAAGTGGATCTGATGGAGCAGTTAACCGGGATAAAAAGGAAGAGGAGATTAAAGAGCGATGCTGTTCCGTCAGTATTCAATTTTTGCAAGCCAGCTAAAAGAAGAGCTACATCAGAGAACCGGCTCAAACGCAAACAAAACGAAGAGGTGAGATAACATGTCATTTATACATAACATAGTTTACATTGTTTTTCGAAATAATCACTCATGAAAAAGACTTATTAATGCATACCGAAGCGAGTCATCAATCATTAGCTATTTATGCTTTCATAGATGAAATGTTGCTTAAAATCATAAGTATAGCTAGTAATATTTGATCGATACTTGAAATTTTCAAAATGGTTATTTGCACGTGTTTAGTTTACATTTGATATTTATTCGTAAACCATAACAATGTTGCCGTAATATTCCAAATTTGCTTGGATAAATGACCACGGAAGAATAATTTATAGCATTGTTGGTTAATATGTTTATTTTGTATTATTTAAGGTAAAGTAGGCCTCGAAGAATGGTTTATAGTATTGTTGAAAACATTGTTTATTTTTGTATTTTCAAAGAATGTGGAGCAGCTATGTGCCACAATAAATCCCTCGTGTGAAGATCCACCAAGTATGGAAACACCAGAGTTCTCTCCTGAACCACTTTGTAAGGAGATTGGTGTTCAGTGTTGCCTTGGTTGTAGATATGTTGTAACATCCACTGCATCAACTCAGACAGAGCCTGGATACTATAAAGATGCCGACACAACAACAGTTTACAATCCCTCCCCTTCACCAAACATCAGTAGAGATGAAATACTCAGTGTGAGCTTCCACGACCACAGCTACAGTACTAGCTATCACACCTCACCAGTAAAGTCAATGCCAACAGTGTCTCCACAAAAGTCAGAAAAGTCTTTGTTTTCAGAGGAAGAGGGACTCCCACTAAGTGACGATGATGATGGTTTCATTGTTTCATCGCAAGAGACAGTTTCAACAACGGACAGTGAATTAGAGCCAGAAAACAAAGACTGCAATAAAACTCTTAAAAACCATATCAAAGAACCTAAATATTTGGTATTTAACTCTTGTTTGCAGCAGTTATTCAAGTTTTGTAGAAGCTGTGGAGCACCTATCGCTGATGTCAACTTTGTATGTCAAGGCAGCCTACTTATTGTGACAACTATATGTATGAAACATCATGCTTTGACATGGTACTCACAGCCAATGTTAAATCGCTTAGCTATTGGGAACTTGTTGATTTCCTCATCAATATTATTTACTGGTAATACTTTTACCAGACTTCAAAACTTTGCATCCTGTCTTGGCCTAAAATTTCTGAGTGAGAGGGTCTTTTACAGACATCAGGAACGTTACCTATTTCCTGTTGTTAATGATGCTTGGAAGAGAGAGGAGGCTGCTGTAATTGAAGAGCTGTCAAATAAGGACATAGTAAATCTCAATGGTGATGGCCGAAGTGACAGTCCTGGCCATAGTGCTAAATATGGCACATATACTATGATGGAGACAAGCACAGGGAAAATTGCCACCTTCAGCATTGTTCAAGTCTCTGAAGTAACCAGCTCCAATGCTATGGAGAAAGAGGGGTTTCTAAGGTGTTTGAACACTTTAGAAGACACGGTCAGTATAAAATGTATCACAACTGACAGACACACATCCATCACCAGCACTATGGCAAAAGATTTTAGCCACATCAAACACCAGTATGATGTGTGGCATCTTTCCAAGTCAATTGTAAAAAAGCTGAACAAGAAAGCAAAATTGAAGAAAAACCAAGAGCTGGCACCCTGGATACAATCCATTTCAAACCATCTTTGGTGGTGTGCTGCTACATGTAATGGGGATGTACAACTTTTGAGAGAGAAGTGGAAATCTGTTGTTCACCATTGCGTGAACAAGCATTCCTGGAAGGATGCAGAGGTATTCAAAAAGTGTGCCCATCCTCCCCTAACCCGCAGACAAGTGCGCACCACACACTGGATCAAGCCGGGGTCACCAGCTCATGTGGCCCTAGAAGAGGTTGTCCTTCAACCAAAGTTACTTAATGACTTGGCAAGATTGACCGACTTTTGTCACACAGGAGGGCTTGAAGTTTATCATTCGATGATGCTGAAGTATTGCTCAAAAAGAGAGCACTTCTCTTACAAGGGAATGGTTGCTCGTACTCAACTTGCTGCCATTGACAACAATTTCAATACAGCTAGAATTCAAGCAATTGTTCAAAAAGGCCCAAGGAGTGGAGAAGCTCGTTATCGCAAGTGCTTCCCTAAGATGCACAAGCGCTGGGTTGTTAAGCCAGTCTTACAAAGAAAAAGCTATGCTTTCCTCCCTGAGCTACAACTGAAAGTACTTGAAATTTGTGAGGGTGGCATGGAGGCTGCAGGGGTTGACCCAATTGAAGAGGTTGAATTACCAAGAAACATTGCTAGTGTTCCTGCCCCAGACAAACAGGAATTGATTGAACGACACCGGTCAAGATTTTCTAGGTAATTAATTTAAATGGAATGTAGTAGAGACTAAAAACACTGAAATGTGTAGTGTTAAGTGATGCTAATTCTAACCATTTCCTATTTTTAATTAACACTATTTAGTAGAAAATAATGCAAAGCATCATTGGCACTCTTTTAGTGATTGTACTCTAGTGAATAGCTGTTTTGAAAGAACTGTCAAGTAAGCCTGTCGTCCCAATCCCCCTCATCTTTGAACAGTTGTGTTCATTACTGGTAATAATTACAATGCTTCTACAAATGGGAAGGTACATGACAGACCCAAGTAAAACTGCTATAAACAAAATATGTAATTAATGTGAAGGGGACCTGATTAAAGTGGTAGATAAGTTTGCAGTTTTTAGATGTTCAGATGAAAATTGTATTAAAATATCATTACCACTTAGGAAACGATTGACTTTTAAATGAAATCTTAAAAGAGGTCTTTTCTTTAACTATCTACGCTCCATTATATATGGGGTCTCTCCCAGTATGAATGTAGTATAGAAAAAATTCCAGCTGAATAGTGACTTTCGCTTTCACTCATGGGAATCAAGATGTTCATTCATTTGCTCTCAGTGAATTAATCAGCACATGATTACTGAGCTGCAAAGGGCCTATTTGCCTGGAAAAAAAATATATGAGCCATAAATGGCTGACAAGCCTGGATGCCAAGATTTCCTAGTGCCAATTTGTCTGACAATGAGACTAGTCAGTACCGAGATTCTAAGATGGGGTGGGATTCTATCACCAAGAGAATGTTTTTTTCATTTAGCACAATTTTTGAATCCATTATAGCATGCTACTTCAAGGCAAATTCTTTATAAACAATACTGACTAGCCTTGTTTTCAGACAAATTGGTGCCCAGGAAATATTGGTTATCCATGTCTAGTATAACTGCAAAATTTGCTTGGTTAGCTCATGATTTTGTCCACTAGTGCTTTGTACACTAGGTTCTCTATTCAGCTGGATATTTTGTCTAGGTGTAGTTGTTTTTAAATAATAAAATATGCAAAACCTAGAAAACATTTATATAAACAACTTTCTATATGTACTTCATCTAAAAATAAATTCATGACTACTCTTATACATTTTGGTCTCAGCCTTTCCATGTTTTCCTTTTCAATTTATCAATTCAGAAATCCTGATAGAAAAAAATCCACTCTGTGTATATGAAATGAAGTAAGGAATAAATAAAATGTATATAATAACTCCATGTAACTTTAGGCCAAGCTAATCATCTGCATAGTGAAAACCTTCAAATTCAAAGTCCTCCTCTAGTCCAGGGGGAGGGAAGTGTGCTCTGATGCACATGACAGCACAAGAGGGCAGAACAACCCGAACTTCCTTTCCAAGAACTCCCCAGCACCATCTTGCTAGTTGCCTATATGCAATGTGTCTGTACTGCTTGTGCTCTGGGCCTTCATACGCATTACTGTACTGCTGTTTGTACTGAGCCCATGCGGTTCGAAGAACATACTTATTGGCACAAACAGGTAAGAATCCAGGATGTTGAGTAATGCATGGTGGTGGTTCATCAGCATCTCCATCTTCAACAACAGACTGGCATGTTGCAACCACTTTTTCGATTTCTTGGCAACAAATGCATTCAGATATTGAATCCATAATTTGGCAGCTACCACAGGTACACCTATTTAACAGAAATAAAACAATTCTTAGTATCTTTGAACATTATCAACGATTGTCCCAAGTGAGAATATACATACACAACTTGTGACACAACTATATCCCTGTATCTATATCCTGCAGTATATAACTTATTGACTATCAAGCGATGTTTTTAAACATGTTTTTAATTAAAATTGTGAAAGTTGGTATTGCTTTTGGTCGCAAACTGGATTCATGCATACCAATATCTAAAGAACAGATTGCAAGAACACGAGTGGCAAGATACGATTTTATATAAAATGGATATGTAGTTCAGTTTTGTGATAAGACAGAGGTACGACTTACCAATCTGAATTTGTAAGTCGATTGTTCTCTTGTTCATCGTCTTCAATAATGTCACTGTCAGATCCTTCTCTGAACTCTTCATCTGAGGAGATTTCTATTTCTGGTTCAAACTGATATGGCCGTAAACCAAATTCGTCGTCCATTCCGAAAAATTCTTGAGCGAAATCGTCTCCCGAGCTGTCCGAGCCTTCGGAAGAAGAATTAGATTCTGACATGCCTTTAATTTGATGACCAAGTTGTATTTTTTGAGTAAAAAGTATAAGAAACTGAGGAAGAAGTCAGGCAAACAACTGGAAGCTTGAACTCTTGTGACGTTGTGACGTCATTACGCTATTTTTCTGAGCCCGCGATAAAAGCGCAAGATGGCGGCCACCAGAGCGATATATGCGATGTTTTCAAAAAATTGTTTTAGAAAAATGGATGCTCTATCCCCTTTAAAAACTGGATTTTTGGACTTCTCAAATGATGTAGTTCCTCTTAAAAATGGGTCATTTTGGAGGGTCAGTTGTCCTTTAAGATTTTTTTAATGTTTAGCCTATTATGATCGAAAATCAAACAGTGCTATTTTTAGTTTTTGGCTTTTTTCTCCTCATTCCCAGGTACGATTTTTCTGAAAGTTTTAGAATCTTATCACTTAGTACCATTGCAGCCTGTGTATAAATTTGGATGGAAAGTCTTGGGCAGAAAAAAAGTTATGACGCCGCTTGAAAATTCGATCCAAAATTTGAAGCATAAGAAACATCGCGCTTTAGAAACATTACCATTAAATGGATTGCCTTGAAGTCTTCACATACCTATTTCCAAGTATTGCGGATGAGCCTTACGAAAAATCAGCATCAAATCTGTAAAACTCATTGAATAAATGTTTTTTTACCAATTGTTGTTGTAAACCTCAAAAATGAGAGTTTTGCTAAAAATCACATTTTCGTTTTTTTCTTCTAAACGGCTCCAAGTTTTTTCTTTAAACTTCCTACATCAATAGACCAGAGCTTTATCTAAATGGTAATGAAATTTTTACAGCTTGTCCTATCCAAGTTTTGGAGAAAACATTTTTTAAAGTGAGGTGTACCTAAAGAGCTCACCCCGCTAGAAATAATTAATTCAACATCGGTCGACAACAACGCTCTCGGACATTCAACAATGTTAACTTCGGGACAGGCTCGGCAGAATATCTGCATAAACACGATGACATTGAAGATGTCGTTATGCAAATATTCTCCCGAACTTAACGATACGGAACGACCGAGAGCGTTGTTGTCGACCGACAAGGTCAGTACTGCGGAGTATTATGATTGTAATAACGACAGCACACACCGCCAGACCTTCATCGAACAGTATTTGATGCCACTTCATTACAGCACTGAACAAGATGACTGATCCAAACAACGAAGCTGTTATTGTACCACTGATGAACCTACTGAGAGCCTTGCACGAGCTGTTTAGAATGGTGTATGACATTATACAACTGCTGCTGTTCAACCAAGTACAAGAAAGAGATGAGGGTAATGAAAAAATACCTGAAGAAAATGAAGAAAACGACTAAGATACTGGTAAGGAAAATAGCTGGATTTACATTATTTTCAGCGGTCAATAATCCAGTAAATAATATTTTATTCAACTTAACCTGCTACTATACAGTTTTCAGTGCGCAAATTGTTATGAACTTCTCGGCGCTACATGATCGCTGAAGTGAAGGGAAACCCACGGAAATTCAAAGACATTCATAAAAGAATACAAAACAAGTCCCTAGAAAAAGTCAAAATCAGAATATTGTTAAATTGTCAGAACTGTTTTCATCTTGTAGTGAAATGCAACATGTTTCAGAAAAAGTATTGTCAACAACGCACAGTGATCTTCACATTTCTACTTTCATATTTTGTTCACGTGACCGTTCATGTCCCATGTCCCATGATGCATTGCATGATTTTAATATTTGAACTTTTGATTTCTTTACAGACCGAGGACCGCCATTAGATATTAAAGCAATAACTAGCAGCTGTAGAAATAACATATAAGATACCAGCAAGTAGAGATGTTGCTCAGAAAGATCCTTAATCCTGGCGATGCATGTACAAAAATATTAACAATACTGTCGTGATATGTCAACCTAACATCCTCCTTGGGAAAAAGTGGAATAATGTATAAAGT
Source organism: Actinia tenebrosa (assembly GCF_029948245.1). Lineage (NCBI taxonomy): Eukaryota > Metazoa > Cnidaria > Anthozoa > Actiniaria > Actiniidae > Actinia > Actinia tenebrosa. Next base: position 9,310,894 of record NW_028292569.1, read on the forward strand.
AGATCTAACGATTGTCGTACATCTTGATAGATTTTTCCTACAGGATTTGCATTTTGATTTTTTGTTATAGTGCAAATTAGTAGTATTTTGATACATTATATTTTTAGAGTTTTTAGTGCTCAGCTATTTTAATAGCTTTTGATATTTTAATAGTTTTACAGTTATTTTCATAATTCTGCGACCTCGGTGCTCTGAGTTACACGCTGAAATTTGGATTTTCGCTGCCGCCAGTCAAAGATATGTAAGTTACCGACGATTAGGTTTGATTGAAGACAGCGAAAAAACAAATTTCAGCGTGCAACTCAGGGCACCGAGGTCGCAGAATTATGAAAATAACTGTAAAACGTTTAAGTACTATCGTAGTCTGTAATTCAGTTCTTGAAGCTGCTCGTTGATCGAATTTGTAACTTAATTAAGGATGCTCAAAAATGTATATTTCTTTATGTCACGCAAGGACACAGTGTATTTTTGAATATAAACTGAATCACTAAAACTTACATTGTAGTTTATGAAGTCGAAGTTAAATTAGAAAAAAAATTCATCCATTCATCTATCCATCCATTCCCTCGTTTATTAATTTTTCCATTCATCCTTTCATTTTCATTCATTCTTTAGATGCAATCATACATAGTCTTTAACATGGAATTCATATCTTAATACAACTATTGATGTGTAAATAGCATTGTAAATTTTTTTTATACGGCCACAGGAAGCGGGAGCAATTGTAAATATTGATTTGGGAGTATGCTGTCATATAAAGTTGATTGATTTGGTTTGTCCTGGAGGGAGTTGTATAAGCTAATAGTGCATCGCGCAGATGACGTCATAAAGACGAAGACAAGGCAAAGTTTAAACTCGAACAAACTATACTTTCACCAAATAGCTTTCTTGCCGATCTGAGTACTGTTTAATTGGTTTATGATTCTAAGAATACGAAAATAACACACGACGCTTCGTAATTGAGGTTTTTATTACTAAACATTTATTATTCTTTAAAGAAAGCAAATCAAATGATCGGTTTGTATAAATACTCTACACGGTTAAACAAAATGATTTTTCTTTTTTTTAATAATTTATACGTCATTGGATTTAGTTTCTAGTGACAACCAATCGAGGACACTAAAATGATCTTCTATCCGTATCCCTATTTCGTATGCAAATGAGATGCACGTAATGGAATTACGAACCGTGTCTTCCATGTAAATATAACAGAAAGGTAAAAGAAATCAAAACTAATCAGCCAAGTCAGCTCACATGGGCGACTGGAATAAAAATTCCTAGAATATTTCTAGGTGTTTTGAACCAAATCCAATCATATGCCGTTTCCATCATAAGCAATGTGAAAATGTAAAACATTTCACCCTGCAGTACTAGTATGACCGTATCAGATTTGCATACTTGACAAGTGAGATGGCGTGACAGAATATTATAATAATAACTAATCGGTAATTTCTGATTAGGAGTTTCCCCCAGATGAGGATACACTAGTATCCCAAGTTACTTTGCGAGTTTCGTTTTCCAATATGGCGTCGCTTTCTACTCGTGTGTAGCGGTGTGCGACTTTAACTTTCCGTATCAGCCGTTACGTGACCTGTTCGAGGTAAAAACTCATGAACTTGTATTGTTTATTAGAAATACTCTTAATCTACATACATATTTGTTTGGATTTGCGCCAATTGTAAGAGTTATATCGCTCGAGTTCACTTTGTCACGTGGTGTCATACCTGATGTCATATTGGATTTTATATGGTACATCAAGTAATTGCTGCTTTTCACATATTTGAGTATTTTAAGTTTAAGCAACAAATATGTGTAATTCAGATATTTAGGAAAAGCAAAATCTTGAAATGACCAAAAGTGACCCATGATTTATAGTCTTTTGGACAGTAACAATTGAAGTATATTTACGAGAATTTATGGCAAAATGTATGATATTTTTTGCCCATTTCATACAAAACAAAAATATTTAATAAACCTTACTTACTCCTATACTAGATGTTGAAGTAAGGTGAATAAGAGCTGGGCTACGGACGTTATTGAACAAGTAATCCATCGAAGAGTTGTCACTCGTTGTTGGAACAAGAGCGACACGTCTCTTCCTCGATTTCACTACGGTGTTCAACTTATAATTCTACGATAACTTGTTTCATTAGAAACACCGACGCAGTCCACGCTAGTGTTCACTAGCCATCATCTAGTATCAAACACAATGCATTCTGGGATACTAGTGGAACCTCCTCTGTGTTTCCCCTAAGGCGTAAGTACCATCCTCGCCAAAATGGATGGTTATGAGAACTTGAAGTTCATCACATGAATTTCAAAATCTAGCAGATTATTTTATATTGATATTTCGTCATTTACATGCTCAGAATCAAGGTTCCAACATACGTGTTTTCTATTTGTCATGGATGTTTTGTATTCGTCACTAATTCATTCTAAACTCCACGCCATGAATTTCTCGTACGTATTTTAAAAATTTCTTTCAATTGCGCGCATGCGTTACTGCAATTTTCATAAACACGCCACGACTTGTAAAAAGTTACCTATCTGATGCTTGACCCATCAAAACAACCCTATCTGATGCTTGTCACTGTGCTTTCTCATAAAAATTAATTCACAGCAGTAATTAATTTGACCTGGCGGGGCGACGAAACAAACCATACGTAACGTACTAATCTACCAATAAGGGATCAGATCACGCCTCATTTACGCGGTATATAAATAGTATGAGAATACAAGACAGCAGGCTTTCATCATATTTCATCGTACGTACTGCCACTACACCACAGCAGTAAACACGATGAGTACTGATCCAAACGAAGCTGTTATTGTACCACTGATAACCCTACTGAGGGCCTTGTACGAGTTGTTTAGAATGGTGTATGACATTATACAACTGCTGCTGTTCAACCAAGTACAGGAAAGAGGCGAGGGTAATGAGAAAGTACCTGAAGAAAATGAAGAAAACATCTAAGATACGGGTAAGGAAAAGTCCGAAAAAAGCATTATTCACCAATCAGTGATTCCAGTAAATAATCTTTTATTCAACTGAACCTGCTATAGTTTTCAATGCGCAACTTGTGATAAGCCGATTGCCACAAGATATAGAGATAAAGGCCCGAGAAATGAAAAACAAATCAAAATTGTCAAGAACGCGTTTTTATATATAATAGTGAATTACAACATGTTTCATTAGAAATTGTTTTAAGATTTCTTTAAAATTTTAGATTTCTTATTGGTTATTTCGATATTAAAACTAAGTTGTATTCGTGAACTGTGTAAACTATGCGTACATATACAAAAATGTGCATATTGCGTATATGTGTATATCGTAGGTCAGCCTGGTCAGCACTGCAGACTAAAGTGTGTATGTACGAGTGTCTGTGTCTACATACAAAAATGTCACGTGCAGATTCTATTTTTAGTGCATTTTGGTGTTGTAATTTTAGAATTTTCAGTGCTTAGCTATTTTAATAGCTTTTAATATTTTAATAGCGTTAAAACGCTGTACTATCGTAGAATGTAATCCAGATCTTGTAGTTGCTCGTTGATTGAAGTCGAAATTTTTACGACGCTCAAAACAGTTGCATATAAATATATATCTTTTGGGGTAGTTTTTTTGGGTAATAAATTTTGCCAGAAATACAGGATGTTCGTGTATTAAAAACAAGAAAAGAACACAAACTGCTATGATATCTGGATGAAAATGAACCTCAGAAGAGAGATTGAAAATATTGGATGGCACTTTGTCTGAAATACATCATGGATTCTATTCACTTCTCTAGATTTAAATTCGAGGAAAGATTTTCCTTACTACCTGTGGCACTCAATTTTAAATTCCAGAAGTTTACAAAAATCGTCCTTGTTTTACCAAATCTGTGGTTCATATTCGAGTTTAGAAGTTAGTTAGTACGGAGGGAGGAAAACTGGAGAACCCAGAGAAAACCCTGCAAGAACAGAATGAACAGTAGCTAGGTAAAGAATGTTGGTTATTGTGCAAGAAGCAAATCTTCTCCGCACTTTCAACTCATCTCGATTCTGCACGAGATACAAAATAGAACCATTAAAGGGGCCTTGCATGAAAACGCTCCAATTTTTAAAAGTCCGAATAATTGAAGTATTTGATGATAATATGACTCATTTATGACTATGTAAACATAGGTTTAAAAGCAAAAAGAACAATAGGGTTACAAGATTACGAGATTACAAATAACCGAAGCAATGCTCAGATTGTATGTTGAAATGTGCGAAGGTCTAACGAGAATTCGCTCCAATAAATAATCATTAATTTACCAACTTGGATGAAGTCAAAATAAAGAGCATTTCTATAAAATATTTGCTTAGTTCACAGTATAAATAAGCAGTTTCATTAGGAACAAATGTAGGAGCCGTGACCCTTGAAGATCAAGATAAGTAGTAACGCAACGCTTTATGTTGATCGTCCTAATATTTGTATCATAAACGGCCGATTATCTTGTATATTCAGTTTTGAGCTCGTAGGTAGAATGATTTCTGGAATAAAACACACAGCACGCCTTTGAATTTGAAAAGAGAGAATGGGCTTTCAAATAGATCTTCTTCCATTATTATACTCTATACTTGACTCAGTTGACTCTATCGAAGTCGTAGTAAGTCGTCTTTCGTATATTAAAATTGAAGTTCAGACAATTAATTCATCACAGAATTCGCTTCCAAACTCAACAAAATAGCGAAGAACTAGGTGTTAAACGGAAAATAAAAAGGACGATTACTCATCTTACTGGATAAATTGAGTATTTAAAATATTAAATCGAGCGTAATATTTGGAATCCTTTGAGAATGTCAATAAGCATAAGGAGGGCACAGCAAGACCAATCTTCGATTTTCATCCAAGTGCCCCTTTAATCGAGTAAAGCTAAAGAATGATTTAACGTAGCCTCATCCGCAGGTAACTCTATAAACTCTCACATACTATTTCTCTCTAGCGAGCGGGCTTCCTTTTCCAGCGAGAGGCTAGATTCAACGATCAAAATACTCCCTTCAAGGAATGTTGTGAAGTAGCAGTAAAAAATATTGTGACATAGGACGTAGGCAATCAGTCATTGGTTGAGATGCTTGTAGCAGTGACAGCTTTTTCCTAAGCTTCGTTTTGACGATTCACTCTCCTAAACTTCTTTCGAAAACAGTTCATTTTCCCTACATCATGGACTTACTAGAAGGAATACACGAGATGATTGAGATGATCGTCTGCATTTTATACTTGATACACGTGAACAGTTTAGAGGATTACATGCCGAGAGACGAGAGGGCTGCACGGAGAAAAGAACCCGTGGAAAACGATGAGGAGAAAAACTGATAAAAAGGTACAAGAAACTCCAAACAGTGTATGATAACAGCACAATATCTCGATTGTTTCATTCTACAATGTTTCTTTAAAATAACAAAATATTATAAGAATTTGTGCATAGTCTGTAACCAATGTTTTTACCATGCGCTATTATATACGTATGCAGATCTAAACTGAATAATAAACACAGACCAAAAACTAACCAGAACTGGATAAAAATTTAGAGGGGGAGGGGTGTCTTATGATTTTTATTGACTGCTTTTTTAGAGCATTGAAGTTTTTAGAAAAATATGTTTTGGCCATCAAATCTTTTGATTCAGTTTTGTTTCATATTTAATGTCAAATTAGTAAAGACTTGTAAACCTGCAGTTCCACATATTATTTGATTTTCTTTAGATAGAAAAGCATAGAGAGTACCCTACCCCGGTCAGGCCAGCAGCGAGGCGACAGCCAAAGATGTCGAGCTATCAAATTGTCGCGCAATAACCTAAGATTATTTTTTAAAAAATTTCAAGGAAATCTTCTATTTTCCGACTTATGTTTACTATTTTCCTTCAGATCCATTAAAATGCGTTCTAACAACGAGTTATTATCATTCGTTTATTTCAACGTTTGATGTATACTAGTCAAGAGTACTAGTCAAGAAAATATTCTCTTAGTACTAGTTCAACAGAATATTGCCGATATAGTTGTATAGGCAACATTTTTCCCTTGGACAGTTTTTTTATCACGCACGTCACCAAATGGTATGCCGATACGTTCGCTGCGCTCACTCGTTCGATTTCAGATACTGCTCCAACTCGTGTGAAAATCCCGTACGCGCGCGCTTTCCATGAAGTAATCTCTATATTCACACTTTTTACACATATTCATATAATTATATATTTCATGAACACTGTACGAAGCGCCTTTGAACTTTGTGATTTTGGAGCTATGTAAATTGTTAATTATTAATATTCTTATTAATTTATTATTCTTATTCTTCTTATTATTATTATCATCACCATTTTCATTATTGTTTAATTATATACTACTTTCTGACTTTTATATTTGAACTTTTGTTTTATTTACAGACTGAGGACGGCCATTAGAAATTAGAGCAACAACTAGCTGTAGAAGTAACAAAGTATAGATGTAGAGGGGATGATATTCATACTCCTGACGATGCTTGTACAACTATCAACTACTCAAAATTCAAAGACTTCAGAACACTACTTCTAGATTGGTCTTCAAAACTATGAAATGTTTGCACATAACACCACTGAGTACTTCAACAACTCCACTAGTTAACTATTACTAAATAGGATCTGCGTATTATTTTTGAAGTTATTCTGTTGACTCACAAAGCTGTAGTACATTATAGTACATTATCTTGGAAGCCTCATATTGATTACATAAGCAAAGAAGTAAGTAATATAGTGGGTATTCTCAGCAGATTGAGACATTTTGTTCCAAAAAATACTCTAATCAAACTGTATAAATCCCTCTTACAGCCGCTCTTGATATATGGAATATGTACCTGGGTTCAAGCTTGCAAAAAGCTTACTGATAAATTGCTCATTCTGCAGAAGCGCGCTCTAAGGTCAATATTTTTCGTGAAATCAATTAAAAGTGCAATACCAATATTCATTGAACATGAAATTTTACCAATCAAATCTCTTTATTTTTATTCAGTAGCACAGCTAATGTACGATGTTAAATATGATTATATTCCCAGTAATATTAGCAAACTCTTTACTTACATAAAAGATATTCACTCCTATGAAACAAGATCTTCTGCCAGTGATAATTTCTATACTAGATATTCACGTTTAAACACTCAAAAAGATTCCTTCTCGCGAGTGGGTGCACGTCTATGGAATCAAATACCACCTTTCATTAGGAGTTTATCCAAAAAAAACTTCCAAAAGGAAATCAAAACCGTTTTATTAAACGATCTTAATATTAATCGATATGATACTGAGATCTTCAAACTTTTTAAGTAAGTCTATCTGTAATGAGCTATTTTTCATTTTCTACTCAGTGAACTACTTTTCATTTTCTATTCAGCTCTTTGTACTCTGATTATTTAGTATTATTAACATATAAAGACATCTTTGTAAATCTATGTGTATATTCTGTGAATTTAACCTGCCTAGACTAGCTTTAGCTACCCTGGTCCCAGAGCTTTCTCGTATTTTTTTCTCTCTGTAAAATCGCCGCGAAGCGGCAACAACGAGCTGCGATTTTACAGAGAAAAAAAAATACGAGAAAGCTCTGGGACCAGGGTAAGCTTTAGCTATATGCAGGTTATATAGTTTTTCTTTTTTGTATTCTTTTTATTCATCAATAAAGTTTCAATAAAGTTTCAATAAAGCTATTCATGGTTGTGCATGCACTTTTTTCGAGTCACTTATGGAGATCGATGCATATAATATGTGTTTGGTAGATTTAGCAGTTGGCGTACATCTTGATAGTTTTAGTCTGAAGAATTTGTATTTTGACAGATTGTAATTGTAGTGCAAAGCAGTAGTACTTTCATATATTGTAACAGTAGAATTTTAGTGCTAAGCTTTTATCTAAACTGAATGCATGATTAAAACTAACACTGTAGTTTATGACGTCGACTGGTCAAATCAGAAGAAAACAACATCCCTGCAGGATTCATTTCAGTCTAGTCACTACACACCTATTGTTATTAATAACTAATAATGATATCTCAATGAAAAGATGTTTTGTATTTTGGCAAATTTTGTAAAAAATTCCACCATCAAATTGGCGTTGAGAAGTTGAGTTTAGCGGAGGAAGGAGAGCCCAAGAACACAAAGAAAACTTCTCGAAGTACAAAACGAACAGCAGTTTAAGGTCAATAAAGTGGATTTTTGTGCAAGAAGCGAGATTCAAAGGTACAAAATATAATACATAAATCAACTAAGGCCAAGATATGATGATTTAACCATCAAAATATTACCTTCAAACCGTTTCTTTGGAATAAGTAAGTTGACTTGTCTCCAAAACGTGGTCACATGCGTTTTTGTCCACTCAATCCAAAACATGGATCCCGAGGACTAAAATAGTGTAGTTGGAAAACGTAACCCTAAAATCTATCATTTTGAGCTTGTTATTCAACCTTCTCAGCATTGTTGTTCCTTCATGTGTAAACGTTGATCAGATTTGCATATTGTTAAGATTCGTGAACTTCGAGACAATTGCGATGGTGTGACAGAATTTCAACCAATAGGATAGCTTCCTGAGTAGGGGATTCCCCTAAAGATGTCAGTATATGACAATAGCACATCGCAGTCGTGAGGTCATAAAAAAGAAGACAAAGGCAAGATTCGGACAAACATACTTACAATTTTACTTTCAGCAGATAATTTTCACAGCCGATCGCAGTTGATCTTAGTTTACATGGGTTATTGTTGTAACTTTAAGTAAAAATGATAAAATCGGTTCGTATAATCCTCGTAGCGGTTAAACTGAGAATGCAATGTTTGTTCAAATCTCTAATAATCAGTGGGCTGCGCTATTAGCCCGAGGCTATTTATAAAGAACATAGAACATGATCATGACTTGTTGAATATGATAGCGTATTGTGATATGGTCTTGCTATATTCTGTATATTATATACCAGGATGACAGAAAAGCGGTTCTCTCAAACACTATAAGCTGAGGAAACTCATAAGTTCGGTTAGAAAGATGTCTTGTCCTGAAAAGCGTAGTTCTTGTGAGATTTAATGATCGATTAACATTGTCACCTTAGTGCTCTTCGCTCTTTTTATTGTGCTCAAATGTTCTGTATCTGTGTAACCGGCCTACAGGGAGAGGCATACAGGGTGCCTGGGGAGAGGTTAGGGGCCTGAGGAGAGCCTGATGCTCAGCTTAGTATCTGTGAGCCCGTTCACACTTAGTTCACACTTAGTCTCCCCACAGCCGGTTTCAGTGTCGTCACGCAAGGCGCGAGTAGCTCAGAGGAGAAAGCGTTGCGTGAGGACACTGAAAGCGACTGTGGGGGAGACTAGTTCACACACCGGTTGGATCAATCTAAATGAAACTGATCTGAGATCGATCTAGCAATAACCTATACAAAACGTTACCAGCGTGGTTGGTCCTTGTAGTGTAGTGGTTAACACATCGGACTAGAATACCGAAGACGTGAGTTCAAATCCTGCCAAGGGCATATGATATTTTTCTCTTATTTCTCTACTTCATTATATACACACCGAACGCATAATTTCTACTTTACTATACAAAACGTTTGCCAAGTGTGAATACAAAGTACACAACAATCAACATACGTCACACACAACAGATATATTGCCTGCTTACGTATTGCCTATTTTTTGAAGTAGCTTTCAAAGTCCCTCTCTCAGGTTTTCGAACCGAAATAATAGAATTTTTGTTCACAAGTCGTGTGGTCCAACTTTGTGATTGTCCACGGATTAAGTGGTTAAAGTACATAAATAGAAACGTTCAGGCACAGTCTAACTCACACGGACGGACTACGGCGCCGGTAGAGAACAAAAAAAATAATGGCAAACCCAAACGAACTTGTTCGGTTGATGTATTTATTACAAGTACTGAAGATGTGTGAGACTCTTGTTCTCTACTATTTGTGTGTTGCACTGATGAGTTGTGATGTGGAGGAAACTCGACATCCTGAAGAGAACGATGGAAGAAAACACACAATCTGAACAAGTAAGTAGAAAGAGAGCAATCTCTCGCACATTATCAACATATTTTGCTTTATAAAACATGTTGGACATATTATGGACCTGACATCCGTAGGAAATACAATAGAACTGTGAAAAGGTTGAATAATGTTAGTAGATTCATGCAATGGACCAAACTGAAGTTAGCGTCGGATTGGCATTCATTGAGTTTCAGAATCATTTACGGGGGAGGTTACATCTCAGCCTCGGATTCGTAAAAAAGGTCCGTAAAAAATCGAGTTCACTATGAAGGTTAGAAGTGAATAAATTGAATGTTTGATAAAGATTAAGTCGTCAGTCTTTTGTTTTAGAGTCCAATCCGAGGCTGAAAGCAAAATCAGTAAATTCGTCGAGAATAGGCATTGTATTCTACTTAAGAGCATAGAATATCATAAATAGAAATCAGAGAAGGATGTTTAATCGGAATTCGTTTGTGATTTTGCCACCGTTAACGTGTTTGACCTCCCCCGGAAATGATTCTGAATCTCAATGAATACAATCCGACGCTGCCATTTTGACGCAAGCTTCACTTTGGTTGCGCAACGGTTGGGGAAAATCTTGATCTTGATTTATCCTTCAGGATTCGCATATTATATTTTTTTCGTATTTTTAGTGCAAAGCAGTAGTATTTTTATAAATTGTAATCTTAGAATATTTTTTGATAAGGTTTTTACGCTGTACGTACTCTCGTAGTCTGTAATCCAGACTGCCCGGTGGTTGAAGCTGCTGAATTTTTATGACGCTGGAAACGATTGCTTATAAATGTATTACTCTTTTTGTCACGCAAGGACACATCGTATTTTCAAAATAAAATGATTCACTGAAACTAACATTGTAGTTTATGAAGTCGAAGTCAAATTAGAAAAAAACAAGATCCGTGCAGAATCCATTTCAGTCTAGAGGTTACTCCGTAGTTTTTTTTCTCTCTGTAAGGTCGCCGCGAAGCAACGACAACGAGCTGCGAAGCTAGCCGCGAGCCACGAGAAACAGGTATTTCTCAAAAATGACATTCAAAATATTGTATGGAGTTTCGTCTGAAAATATACAACACGGATTCCATCCTTCTAACCGAAACGATACAAAAATCGTCCTTGTTTTCCAGTCGCTAACAAATCTGAGGTCCACATTCTTCAATCAAACTGGAGTTTAGAAGTTGGTTAGTACGGAGGGAGAGAAACCTAAGAACCCAGAGAAAACCCTGCAAGAACAGAACGAACAGTAAACTAGGTAAAGAATGTTGATTTTTGTGAAAGAAGCGAGCAAATTTTCTCTGCACTTTCATCTCGATTCCGCACGAGATAAAACATAGAATCCATGAATCAAGTAAAGCTAAAGAATGATTTAACGATCAAAATTCCTTCAAACGTTAATTTGGAAAATTTTCACTTGTCTCAAAAACGTGGTCACATAAATTTTTATTTCCTCTGTTCGAGACATAAGATGGATCGCGAGGACTAAAATAGCGTACCAAGTTAGAGCTAGTATTGTTATTAAAATTTCAATTCAATTCGCGCGTTCATGCACTGGGTAGGCCCAGGCACGCACATGCAGGCAGGGTGAATAGACCTTATCCGTGGTGTGACAATGTTTTCCCAATTCAGCGTGACAAACCTCCAAAGGATTCATTTTCTTTTGTTTTTATTCTTCGAAAAATTCATGAGTATCCCAAAGGATACGAAAGGAATAACGATGATATCCCGACGAGTTGCAAAACAATAGCTCTTTATTCCCCCAGAGGTTTGTCACGTTGAATTGGGAAAACATTGTCACACCAAGAATAAGGTATATTACTTACTTATCATAGTCAGTAAGAAATTTTGTGTCATAGCAGTAGAAACATAGTGTGACGTAGGACGTAGTCAATCAGTCATTGTTTGATATAAATATATGTAGTAGTGACAGCGATTTAAATTTAAATTAGTGGCGCAGAACCCCTATTCTATATCTATTTTTGTCACGTGCAAGAAAGATATATAGTGACGTAGGACGTAGTCAATCAGTCATTGGTTGAGAGCGCGCTTCAATATATGTAGTAGTGACAGCGACTTATGTTTTACTCTTAGTCTTTCTTTTCACGATTCACCTTCTAAACTTCTTTTCAAAATCAATTCATTTTCCCTACATCATGGACTTACTAGAAGCAATGCACGAGATGATTGAGATGATCGTCTACATTTTATACTTGATTCACGTGGACCGTTTAGAGGCTGACAGGAGAGAAGAGAGACCTACAGAAGGGGGAAAAGAAGCAGTGGAACATGAGGAGGAGGAAGACTAATAAAAAGGTACAATAAACGTGAAGCAACAGTATGATAACAGCACAATATCTCGATTGTTTCATACTTCAATAGCTTCTTTAAAATAACAAAATATTATAAGAATTTGTGCATAGTCTGTAAGCAATGTTTTTACCATGCGCTATTATATACGCATGTAGATCTAAACTGAATAATAAACACAGACCAATAGCTAGAACCAGAACTGGATAAAAATTTAACGGGGAGGGGTACCTTATGATTTTTATTAACTGCTTTTATGGAGCATTGAAGTTTTTAGAAAAATGCGTGCGAAAATCTCGTACGCGCGCGCTTTCCATGAAGTAATCTCTATATTCACACTTTTTACACATATTCATATAATTATATATTTCATGAATACTGTACGAAGCGCCATTGAACTTTGGGATTTTGGAGCTGTATAAATTGTTTATTATTTTTTATTATTGATTATCTTATTAATTTATTATTCTTATTATTATCATCATCATCATTATTATTATCAACATTATATGTACTGATTGACTGAGTGGGAGGGCCGGACGGGAAAATATTTGGCTCGAGGTCATGTCGAACGGACCGAGCGCAGCGAGTGAATGAGTGAATGTTTGAGTGACCTGTTTACTACAAACATAATTCATTAGGTACTACCGTTCTTATTAGTATTCTATTTGAACTTTTGATTTTTTTGCAGACCGAGAACAGCCAGCCACTAGATATTAGAGCAATAACCAGACGATGTACACAGCATATAGAAACAAGTATATATGGACCTGACATCCGTGGGAAATACACTAGAACTGTAAAAACGTTAAATAATGTATTAGATGTAACGGTTGACGTTACTCTTGATAGATTTATCCTTCAGGATTTGTATTTTGATATATTGTATATTTAGTCACAACAAACTTGTAGTATTTTTATATTGATATTTTAGAATTTTCAGTGCTTATCTATTTTAATAGCTCTTAATATTTTAATAGCGTTAAAACGCTGTACTCTCGTATGATTGAAATTGTGATTTTACGATGCTCAAAACAATTGCATATAAATATATATCTTTTTGTCACGCAAGGACACAGCGTACGTATTATAAAAATGAACATTGTAATTTATAAAGTCCAAGTGAAATTAGAAAAAAACATGATCCGTGCAGAACTCTTTTCAGTCTACTAATAATATTCAAATAAAGAGAAGTTGCACAATTCTTTTTGGGTAGTTACATTATTGCCAATTTTTCCAGAAATACAGGACGTTGGTGTAATAAAAACAAGAAAAGTACACAAACTATGATGTCTGTTGATAATTTGGAACATCAAGGTTTAATAACATAATTTTGTACATATCTGGGTCGCATACTTAGGCTGTTAGCAGGGGCGAGAGTCTCACTTAAATTTATCTTTTATTCGATAGTAATATGCTTCTCTTTGCTGCATTTTCCTCGGGTGGGGCTGCAAAAGGACAATTGGTTGTCATTTTGCTTTGGCGTTTTATCTGCCCTCACCTTCACTGGGCATTACTCGAAGTACTGTTATCAGGGTTTTATCGATCCCTAGTAATTTTGCATATTTTCCATTATTAAAGCTCGGATGTAGGTTTGACCCTACAGCCATTTTACACCAACCTTTGGCTTGTTTTACTCGTCTCTGCCCAGTAAACATAGCTCGGATAATGCAGCTTTGATAAGTTTTGTTACTTTGTTGTAAGTAAATAAACATAAAAGGACACAAACTATGATATCTGGATGAAAATGACCCTCAAACGAGAGATTCAAAATATTGGATAGCACTTTATCTGAAATACATCATGGTTTCCATTCACTTCTATATTTAAATTCGAGGAAAGATTTTCCTTACTACCTGTGCACTCAATTTTAAATTCCAGAAGTTTACAAAAATCGTCCTTGTTTTACCAGTCGCTAACAACTCTGTGGTAGACACGATCTACAATCAAATTTGAGTTTAAAAGTTGATTAGTACGGAGGGAGGAAAACCTGAGAACCCAGAGAAAACCCTGCAAGAACAGAACGAACAGTAGCTAGGTAAAGAATGTTGTTTTTCGTACAAGAAGCAAATCTTCTCCGCACTTTCAACTCATCTCGATTCTGCACGAGATACAACATAGAATCCATTAATCGAGTAAAGCTAAAGAATGATTTAACGATCAAAATACTCCCTTCAAACGTTAATTTGGAAAATTCGGACAAATTTCCTCTGTTCAAGACATAAGATGGATCGCGAGGACTAAAATAGCGTACCAAGTTAGAGTATTTAATTTCAATTCAATTCGCGCGTTCATGCACTGGGTAGGCCCAGGCAGGCACATGCAGGCAGGGTGAATAGGCCTTATTCGTGGTGTGACAATCTTTTCCCAACTCAGCGTGACGAACCTCCAGGGGATTCATTTTCTTTTGTTTTTACTCTTCGAAAAATTCATGAGTATCCCAAAGGATACGAAAGGAATAACGATGATATCCCGACGAGTTGCAAAACAATAGCTCTTCATTCCCCCCAGAGGTTTGTCACGTTGAATTGGGAAAACATTGTCACACCACGAATAAGGTCTATTACTTACTTATCATTATTAGTCAGTAAGAAATTTTGTGTCACAGCTGTAAAAAAATATTGTGACGTAGGACGTAGTCAATATATGTAGTAGTGACAACTATTTATATTTTACTCTTAAGCTTTCTTTTCACGATTCACCTTCTAAACTTCTTTTCAAAATCAATTCATTTTCCCTACATCATGGACTTACTAGAAGCAATGCACGAGATGATTGAGATGATCGTCTACATTTTATACTTGATTCACGTGAACCGTTTAGAGGCTGACAGGAGAGAAGAGAGAACTACAAGGGAGAAACAACCCGTGGAACATGAGGAGGAGGAAGACTGATAAAAAGGTACAAGAAACGTGAAGCAACAGTATGATAACAACACAATATCTCGTTTCTTTCATACTTCAATAGCTTCTTTAAAATAACAAAATATTATAAGAATTTGTGCATAGTCTATAACCAATGTTTTTACCATGCGCTATTATATAAGTATGCAGATCTAAACTGAATAATAAACACAGACCAAAAACTAACCAGAACTGGATAAAAATTTAACGGGGAGGGGTACCTTATGATTTTTATTGACTGCTTTTATGGAGCATTGAAGTTTTAAGAAAAATATGTTTTGGCCATCAAGTCCTTTAATTCAGTTTTGTTTCATATTTAAAGCGCGATACCATGCAACTTCAAATCGCAAATACTCATAGGCAAACAATCCAATACTAAATTTTTTTAAAGAGATTTCAAAGGAAAGATGAAATTTTCGAATGAGCATGTTTTTACTGAAATCGGAATTAATATAATAATAATAATATAAATAATAATAATAAATATTTATATAGCGCCTATCCAAATCTGCTCTAGGCGCTTTAAACAAAAAGAAAAACCACAAACACACACACACGAAACCACGACTTTATCGGGGGTCAAGTGCAAACAGACGGGACCTCCGGTTTTACGTCATTATCCGAGAAGACGCTTGCTTAATGGCTGTTGGCTCCTACGAGCTCCTCCACCCTTTGACAGGTCTTATTTTTAATCTTGTTGGGTGTCAAGCCACCCTTCCTCACTGGATAGCAAGTGGGGGAAGCGGTTTAGACGCCGACGACCCGTCCATGTGGCAGGGAGTACTAGGTTACATGGTACCAGTAGCAAGTTTGAAAACCTGACCTGACCTGAAATAAGATTGCTGTTAAGCTTTGGTACGTTTACTTCATGCTCATCTGTATGAGCATTTTCGAGAAATTTCATATTAAAGTTTTAAAGTATCAAAAAATTGCAAAAACAAAACATGTTAGTAACTTGGTGGAAAACTCAGTATTTTCTCAGTTTTGAGTTCCTAATTTTATCTAAAGAAGTTGGTAAATTACTTTGGAATATTGGGTATAAATTGTATTGAAATCGTACCATTTGATATTTCAAAATATTAAGGTCGACTTAACTTTTCTATGAGCCGTATTTTTGGACTATTGTGTTATGTTAATTAACATGCTCGTAAATTCTAATCTACACGATGAATTTGCTCTAAATTTAGTCAACATTGACTGCAATATATAGGCAACGAGATGGCAAAATTTCATTTTCATGGAATCATTTTAAAGCTTTTAAACATTAATCCGCATCGAGAATTGTACGGGACGGCGATTCTCTTTAGCCCTTGTTTATTTGATTTTTCATTGGAATTGTCCATTTTTATCGCATTCACGTAAATTATTTTAAAAAACTTTCAACGAAATCTTCTATTTTCCGACTTATGGTTACTGTTTTCCTTCAGATCCATTAAAATGCGTTCTAACAACGAGTTATTATCATTATTATCATTCGTTTATTTCAACGTTTGATGTATACTAGTCAAGTTTTGAAATGTCTGATGTATATAAAGGAAAAGAGTTGATTTATCTCACTGAATGCCCCAACACAAAGCTCCACTATATCTTGGAGCAACGGGAAAGCGGCAATGAAGTAGTTTTCTGGTTAAGAGTAAAAAAATATTTCGCAACCAGCCGCCACTTTGAATTCCGGTAGAATTCCTTAGATTATGCTAATTACTTCGAGCACATGAACCAATCAGGTATACGCTCAGACAATACGAGGATTGCACGTGATTTGACTGAAAAATAAGCATCTCCCACTATGATTCTAGTTTTCTTACGGAAGCCGTCTCATAAAGCGGCGAAGGAGATTTATCCTCTCCTTACTCTAAAGCGTCGTTTTGACGATTCACCTTCTATACTTCTTTCCAAAATCAATTAATTTTCCCTACATCATGGACTTAGTAGAAGGAATGCACGAGATAATTGAGATGATCGTCTGCATTTTATACTTGATTTACGTGAACTGTTTAGAGGCTGATAGTATGCCGAGAGATGAGAGGCCTGCACGGAGAAAGCAACCCGTGGAAAACGATGAGGAGAAAAACTAATGCAAAGGTACAAGAAACTCCAAACAACAGTGTATGATAACAGCACAATATCTCGATTGTTTTATTCTTCAATAGTTCCTTTAAAAAAACAAAATTTTATAAGGAATTTATTTATTAAGAAGTCCGTAACCAATCTTTTTACCACACGCTGTAATAATTAGGCTAATCTTAAAGAGAGAACGCGACGAATTCTAACCAATTTGACTAACAACTATAACGGGGAGGGTTTTCCTTATAATTTTTATTAACTGGTTTTTCTGAGCCTTAAAGTTTTTAGAAATATATGTTTTGGTCATCAAATCTTTTAATTCAGTTTTGTTTCATATTTAATGTCGAATTATTAGAATTGTTCAACATATTATTTGATTTTCTTTGGATAGAAAAACATAGACAGTTCCCTACCCCGATCAGGCTTCCAGCGCTGTAAGCTAAAGGTCACGATTTTTTGCAGAAAGAACGCATGATAAATAACTTCCAACGGCATATTTCCTTCAGATCGATAATGCATTCTAAAAACGAGTGATTATCATTGTTATCATTCGTTTATTTCCACGTTTGATGTATACTAGTCAAGAGAATATTCTCTTAGTACTAGTTCAACAGAATATTGCGGATATAGTTATATAGGCAACATTCTTCCATTGGACAGTTTTATTATCACGCACCAAATAGTATGGCGATAGGGCCTTTTCAGTACGTCGTTATATGTTGTGGAACAATCTGAACCACTGTGAAAGGAAAATAATTTGGAACATTTTAAAAAGAACCTTAAGACTCATATATTTTCAACACTTTATAATATGTATTTATAATTTATGCTAATAAATATATCTATATTCACATTTTTTACACATATTCATATAATTATATATTTCATAAATACTGTACTAAGCGCCATTGAACTTTGGGATTTTGGCGCTATATAAATTGTTTATTATTAATATTCTTATTAATTTATTATCATCATCATCATCACTATCATCATTATCATCATTATAAAAATTATATACTACTTTCTGACTTTCATGTGTGAACTTTTGATTTATTTACAGACTGAAGACTGAAGTATAGATGTAGAGGGGATTATATTCGTACTCCTGACGATGCTTGTACAACTATCAACTACTCAACATTCAAAGACTTCAGAACACTACTTCTAGATCGGTCTTCAAAACTATAATAAATCTTTGCACATAACACCACTGCCTGGGTACTTCAACAACTCCACTAGTTAACCATTACTGAATAGGATCTGCGTATTATTTTTGAAGTTATTCTGTTGACTCACAAAGCTATTCATGGTTGTGCATGCACTTTTTTCAAATCACTTATGGATATCGATGCATATAAGATGTGTTTGGTAGATTTAACAGTTGGCGTATATCTTGATAGTTTTAGTCTGAAGGATTGGTATTTCGACAGATTGTAATTTTAGTGCAAAATATTGTAACTGTAGAAT
The DNA here is from genome assembly GCF_029948245.1 of Actinia tenebrosa. Taxonomy (NCBI): domain Eukaryota; kingdom Metazoa; phylum Cnidaria; class Anthozoa; order Actiniaria; family Actiniidae; genus Actinia; species Actinia tenebrosa. Next base: position 9,329,627 of record NW_028292569.1, read on the forward strand.
TTTTAGTGCTAAGCTTTTGTTTAAACTGAACTGATGATTAAAACTAACATTGTAGAAGTCGAAGTCAACTTAGAAGAAATCAAGATCCATGTATGCAGGATTTATTTCAGTCTAGTCACTACATACACACCTATTGATATTACTAGAAACTATTGAGCGTCTAAAAGTTTAAAAAATCATCCTTGTTTATCCAGTGTCTAAAAAATATGTCGCCCTCATTTCACCATCAAATTGGAGTTTAGAAGTTGGGTTGAGCGGAAGGGAAAGAAAACCCTCAGTACAATAACGAACAGTAGATAGGTCAACAAAGTTTTGCGCAAGAAGAGTGCAATTCTGATCCGTCTCGATTTCGGAACACAATTCGCACTTTCATCTCGATTTTGCACGAGATACAAGATAGACTCCATAAATCGAGTAAAGCAAAGGAATAGTTTTACCATCAATTATGTTACCTTCAGACGGTTTTCTTTGAAAGAGTTGAGATGACTCAGTTGCCTCCAAAACGTGGTCGCTTAAGTTCCCTTCTTCTCAATTCAACACATACAAGATGGATGGCGAAGAGTAAGAGGAGTACCGTTGCAGAAGTAGTTAGTCTGTAAGTTCATCAAGTTAATCGAGTAGATCATCTCGCTTGATTCCATGGTGTTCAGCTGGAAAACGTAGCCCAAAATCTATTATTTGGAGGTCTTTACTCGCCATCACAGACAAGTAGCTGTATAAACGTTGATCAGATTTGCATACTTGACGAGTGGGATGGCGTGACAGAATATTAATATCATAATAACCAATCGGAACGTTCCGATTAGGGGATTCCCCTAGGTACTTTTTATAGTAGCAATCGTATGACTTCATCCATTAATAACGCAAGCAATGCATTCTGCATTCGCCACCGTACTCATTCAGTAACTCAAGCATAAGTCTCGTAAGACTCATTTTGGGCTAGATTATCTTTAAGGAAATGATTTTATGGTGGCCTCAAGCAACGGAAAGCTGGCTTGGAGTAAAAAGAAACTAGTACCCGAAGAAAATAGCGAAGGAAACATTTAAGATGCGGTTAAGGAATAAATATATTTTTTCAACAATCGATAATTCCATTAATGAATGTTTTTGCAACTGAACCTGCTACAGTTTTCAGTGCGCAACTTGTTATTAATGGCTAAGTCGTTTCATGATCGATGAATGCAAAACCAAGATATTTTCTATATTTTTGTCTTAAATGAAAGATTAGATCCTTGTGTTTCTTGTAAGCTGTCTATTTTCTTCTTTATATATATAAAAAAATGGAGCAATTTTTTTTTTGAAAAGAAGCGGTCAAAACGGCTATACGGGACTGCTGTGGTTTCCAGAAAAGACAAAACATAGCCCTTCTAGGATATACAGGGGTAGGAGAGTATATACAACAAATATACTTTGAGTTCCCCCCCTTAGGATCTTTTTGTTTCATGGCGATTTGAGAAAAAGCATCTATACTGCGATTCAAAGTCACATGCACGCGACCAACTAGACCTTCATCGCAAACGAAAAATTGAATTTGGGTGGACGTCAATCAAAAGGGTTTCTATCGTTTCTATTGGTTTCTACACCAGGACTGATGTGAATACTCACGTGAACACGTGAAAATGTGCAAAAACCGTTGTCCTTATCTCATGCGTCTCGTCGCTGTGAATTTCTCACTCTGGATATATATTTTCTCAAAAATGTCACAGGATTCCTGCTCCGATTCTTTTAAAACGCTTGATTGCAAAGCTATAGCTATGGCTATGAGTTTTTTAATGATAGGATAAGTCAATACTGATAGTTTGCAGTTAAGCGTTTTAAATTCGGAGTCGGATTCCTTAGACTTGTTTAAGAAACCCTTTTGATTGACGTCCACCAAAACTCAATTTCTCACTTGCGAATGGGAATCACAATAAAATTGCTCAAGAAGATCTATTTTTATATTCTTACATTTTCCGATAAAACACATAATAATCTTCGATAGAATAGGGAAAAAATTTCAATGATCATTTTTAATAGCCAGTAATAAGCAATAGCAGATATCAGGGTTACACTCTAGTGACACTAACTTAAAATGTATATTTCTTTATGTCACGCAAGGACACAGTGTATTTTTGAAAATAAACTGAATCACTAAAACTTACATTGTAGTTTATGAAGTCAAAGTTAAATTAGAAAAAAAATTCATCCATTCATCTATCCATCCATTCCCTCGTTTATTAATTTTTCCATTCATCCTTTCATTTTTATTCATTCTTCAGATTCAATTACACAAAGTCTTTAACATGGAATTCATATCTTAATACAACTAATCATGCGTAAATAGCATTGTAATTTTTTTTATACAGCCTCAGGAAGAGCAATTGTAAATATTGATTCATATAAAGTTGATTTGGGAGTATGTATTTATATAGAGTTGATTGTTTGATATTGATTCGGTTTGCCCTGGTGGGGGAGTGGTATAAGCTAATAGTGCATCGCGCAGATGACGTCATAAAGACGAAGACAAGGCAAAGTTTAAACTCGAACAAACTATACTTTCAGCAAATAGCTTTCTTTCCGATCGGAGTACTGTATAATTGGTTTATGATTCTAAGAATACGAAAATAACACACGACGCTTCGTAATTGAGGTTTTTATTACTAAACATTTATTATTCTTTAAAGAAAGCAAATCAAATGATCGGTTTGTATAAATACTCTACACGGTTAAACAAAATGATTTTTCTTTTTTTTTTATAATTTATACGTCATTGGATTTAGTTTCTAGTGATAACCAATCGAGGACACTAAAATGATCTTCTATCCGTATCCCTATTTCGTATGCGAATGAGATGACGTAATGGAATTACGAACCGTGCCTTCCGTGTAAATATAACAGAAAGGTTAAAAGAAATCAAAACTAATCAACCAAGTCGATCATCTCGCATGGGCGACTGTCATAAACATTCCTAGAATATTTCTAGGTGTTTTGAACCAAATCCAATCATATGCCGTTTCCATCATAAGCAATGTGAAAATGTAAAACATTTCACCATGCGGAGTATTTCGGAGAGTTGCGGTGAATCTTCTCTGTGTAGACTATATTATGTCCTTTCGCATAACGCCATATTTTGGAAAAAAATATATTATTGATTAACCCTTCGACAATGCATATTTTATTCCTAAGTCATTATCTAGGTCCAAGTCGCCAAGTAGGTTATTGAAAAGTTATCCAAAGCTTTTGTGATTGTGCGGCAAATCAAGGCAATTTGCCAGTCTCAGCTGCCTGTGAGCATAAGATGAGAAAACTTGTGAGTTTATCTATGTATAACTAACAGTTGATGCACATATATTTTGTGAAGCAAGCTTCCGATATGTTGCAGCTTCGTGTGCATCTGAGGACATGTTTTTGGTATCAGCTATTATTTAAACTAGGTCCCACAAACAAACAGTGCGTACTTTACAACTTTAAAGATAGAAGTCTGAAATCATCAGTTTTCATTTATTAATACTCTGATTTAAAGTATACTTTCTTGGATTTGGTAATATTTTTGAAGCACCAAAAGATGTAAATTTTTGAAGCACCAAAAGATTTAAATTTTGAGTAGATTGGTGACGGCACACTGGTCAAAGACAAGCCTCGTATCTTTTCGTTGGAATTGAGACTTTCGCATTTTCTTCAAGCTATGACATAAGAGCTAAATACATTTACCATAAATGTCAAAGAGCAGAATGAAGGTTTAAAAAGTATCCTACATTCAACATAGCGCGTACAGTAATGCTCATGTGCCAAAATATTTTACACCAAGTACTCTGCTCTCTGCGATACTCGGTCATTGTTTATATCTATTGTCGGATCTCTCGTTCGTTGGGCGAGACGTTATATGTACATATATGTACGTTGCCCTGTTTTCCCTAGCCTCCTTTGCAGCCGCTGTGAGGCGCTTCAAACAAAGCAAAATAAATATTTAAAAAATATTTTTAGGTGTTTTTTCTTTTGTTCGCATTAAGTTCTTCTACTAGATGAAATTGATTATTCTGCACTCTTTCTTGTGTCTTTTTCTTGTGTATGATTACAAAAAGGATATGATTAAGTGGTAACTGAACTTCGTGTCGTGCAATTTTGGTCTGAAATCAAACTTGCAATATATTACAAATCGCACCTTCGCTACGCGGTCGTCCGATTTTGTAATCGCGCGTTTGATTTCAGATCAAATTGCACTCCACTCAGTTCAATCATCATCATTAATTATTATATACGTATTTTGTAATAGAAGAGCCATTTTTCAGTTTTATATATCATAATTATAGTAGTTAGTTTGCATATCCCGCATCGGTATTTATGTCTTCCCAATGCTTCCGTGACCTGTTTACTAAGTACATTAGGAATTACCCTTCTTATTAGTATTCTATTTGAACTTTTGATTTTTTTGCAGACCGAGAACAGCCAGCCACTAGATATTAGAGCAATAACCAGACGATGTACACAGCATGTATTTACAGTATATATGGACCTGACATCCGTTGGAAATACTAACACTAGAACTGTAAAAACGTTAAATAATGTATTAGATGTAACGGTTGTCGTTAATCTTGATAGATTTATCCTTCAGGATTGTATTTTGATATATTGTATGTTTAGTGCAGTAAGTAGTATTTTTATAATGTAATTTTAGAACTTTCAGCGCTTAGCTATTTTAATACCTTTTAATCTTTTTGTCACATAAGGACACAGTATATTTTAAAAATCGACTGAATCACTTTAATTAACATTGTAGTTCGAAGTCGAATTCATGAGAAGAAGAAAACATATCCCATAATGAAAGAGATTATTTGTGTGTAGTTACGTTTATGCAAATTTTGCCAGAAATACAGGATGTTCGTGTAATAAAAACAAGAAAAGTACACAAACTGCTATGATATCTGGATGAAAATAACCCTCAAAAAAGAGATTCAAAATATTGGATGGCACCTTTGGCAACTATGATTCCGTTTAGTTCTAAATTCGAAACGATTCCAAAACTCGTCCTCGTTTTACCAGTGTCTAACAAATCTGAGGTCTACATTTCTCCATCAGACTGGAGTTTAGAAGTTGTGTTGTACGGAGGGAGGAAAACCTGAGTACCCAGAGAAAACCCTACAAGAACAGAACGAACAGTATTATATAGCAATATTATATGGGTTAAGAATGTAAATTTTTGTGCAGGAAGCGAGCAAATCTTTTCAGTCTCGATTTCTGTCCACAAGTTACACTTTCATCTCGATTTCGCACGATATACAAGATCAAGAATCCATAAATCGAGTAAAGCCAGGGAATGACTTAGATCAAAATATTACCTTCAGAGGGTTTGTTTGGAAGCAATGCCTTGCCTCATAAACGTAGTCGCATAAATCGTTTCCTCACAAGACATACAAGATGGATCGCGAGGACTCAGGTGGATTGAAAGGCTGTCAAGTAGTTAGCCGACTAGATCATTTCGTTTGATTCCATGGTGTTCAGTTAGGAAACTTAACACGGCCAAAATTCCATCATTTTGAGCTTGTTATTCAACCATCGCAGACAACAACTTATATTCCCTTGTTTAAATGATCAGATTTGCATATCATTCATGCACTGCGTGACAGGTGGAACGTGACAGGATGATAACCAATAGGGTCGTTTCCTGATTAGGGGATTCCCCTAAATATGTCTGTATTAATGATATTAGCCCCAGGCTCTTTACAAAGAACATAGACCATGATCATGACTTGTTGAATATGATAGCGTATTCTGAATGTGATCTTGCTATATTCTGTATATTATATGCCAGGATAAGAGAAAAGCGGTTCTCTCAAACATTGAGGAAACTCATAAAGTCGGTTGGAAAGATGTCTCGTCGGGAAAAGTATAGTTCTTGTGAGATTTAATGATCGATAAACATTGTCACCTTAGTGCTCTTCGCTCTTTTTATTGTGGTCAAATGTTCTGTATCTCAAACGGCTTACAGGGAGAGGCATACAGAGTGCCTGGGGAGTGACGTCAAGTGTGTGACGTCACGTTGTCCGGGCGAACGAGTCAGAAACTTCAAAGTTCTGAAAGTATTTTAGTCCAAACTGCGTGACGTAGGTGATAAGACGATCAGGCACACTTGTAGTTCTAAAGTTGCAACGATTCACTTTGTTTCTAAACTTGGTCTCAAAAAGTTCATTTTCCCAACATCATGGACTTATTAGAAGGAATACACGAGATGATTGAGATGATCGTCTGCATTTTATACTTGATTCACGTGAACCGTGAGGCTGACAGGAGAGAAAAGATGCCTTCATGGAGAAAGCAACCAGTTGAACATGATGAAGAGAAAAACTGATGAAAAGGTACAAGAAACTCCAAACAGAGTATGATAACAGCACAATATCTCGATTGTTTTATTCTTCAATGTTTCCTTTAAAAAAAAAAAAAAAATTTAAGAAGAATTTATTTATTAAGAAGTCAGTAAACAATCTTTTTACCATACCAATGTACTTGTTAAATGATGTCCCCGACCAATTTGATTATAACGGGGAGGGGTTCCTTATAATTTTTATTAACTTTTTTTTGGAACCTTAAAGTTTTTAGAAAAATAGGTTTTTGGTCATCAAATCTTTTAATTCAGTTATGTTTCATATTTAATGTCAAATTATTAGAATTGTTCCACATATTATTTGATTTTTTTTAGATAGAAAAACATAGACTACCCTACCCCGGTCAGGCTTGCCCGAGCCAAAAACTAATGTTGAGTTTGCATCTGAAAACGTTCAAGGGCATATTGGAATTTGGAACATAAAAGAACCTTATAGTGGCTCGACTGGGTTTTATCCGCGCGATACCATGAAACTTCAAATCCCAAATACTCGGAGGCAAACAATCCAATACTTAATTCTTTTTAGAGATTTCAAAGGAAAGATGAAATTTTCGAATGACCAAGTGTTTTTCCGTGAATCGGAATTAATATAAGATTACTGTTAAGCGTTGATGCGTTTACTTCGTTGCCTATTTTCTCCAATTTTTGGACTAGGTTCTTAAATTGCTTTTGAGATACTGGAGGATAAATAATTTGCTCAAGGTACAGAAAATTTGAAGAAAATCTGTATGAGCATTTTCGAGAAATTTCATATTAAAGTTTTAAAGTATCAAAAAATTGCAAAAACAAAACATGTTAGTAACTTGGTGGAAAACTCAGTATTTTCTCAGTTTTGAGTTCCTAATTTTATCTAAAGAAGTTGGTAAATCACTTTGGAATATTGGGTAAAAGTTGTATTGAAATCGTACCATTTGATATTTCAAAATATTAGGTCGACTTAACTTGGCTATGAGCCGTATTTTTGGACTATTGTGTTATGCCTGGAGTAATTAACATGCTCGTAAATTCTAATCTACTCGATGAATTTGTTCTAAATTTAGTCGAAGTTGGTTCGTTATGTTTCGTTGGTTACACGTCTGTCATCGCTGAGTAAACGAATTGCCACCGTACCTTTTTCTTGAATCCTATTATACAGCAGACGAGAGAACAATAGATTGGCCTTTCTTTTCCTACCCCTGTTTATTCTTAAAAGAAAGACGTATACGACTTCAAGAGGAATATTGACCGGTGATGCGTGTTCTACAACAGAATAAACCAATGGGAACATTACTTTCGGGGAATACTTCCTATTATGATTGTAATAACGACAGTACACACCGCCAGACCTTCATCGAACAGTATTGATGCCACTTCATTACAGAACTGAACAAGATGACTGATCCAAACAACGAAGCTGTTATTGTACCACTGATGAACCTACTGAGAGCCTTGTACGACTTGTTCAGAATGGTGTACGACATTATACAACTGCTGGTGTTCAACCAAGTTCAGGAAAGAGACGAGGGTAATGAGTAACTTGCTGAAGAAAATGAAGAAAACATTTAAGATACGGGTAAGCAAAAAATCATTATATACACCCATCAATAATTCCAGTAAATAATATTTTATTCAACTTAACCTGCTACTATACAGTTTTCAGTGCGCAACTTGTTATGAACTGTTCGCCACAAGGTATAAAGTGAAGGGAAATATCATAAAAGCCAGATTAAGATACAGGCCCCAGTAATGAAAAAATATCAAAATTGTCAGAACGCGTTTTGTTTATCATCTATGTACATATAACGTCTCGCTGAACGAATGAGAGATCCGACAATAGATATAAACAATGATTGAACAAAACGCTACGTTTCAAAGCAAGAACCACTAAAATCTCAAAAAATCTTAATTACGATGTGTTTCGTCCAAGAGAATTTTATAACAAATGTTTCTATCGAAATTTGCGTAAGACTTTGCAGCGTGGAAGTGGAACTGTACAGGAGAACCAATCATGCATTACCACAGCAAGACGACAATCCTTTTAAATAGATAACGGGCCGAAACATCATCGCTTTCGAAGCGATATAGGCTTGTTGAAACATATAAACTATCTAGGATTATTTATTCATTCATTCCTTTATCTATTTAATTAATTAATTAATTAAACGATTGATTTCTTAAATTTAGTTGCATATATTTATTTTGTATGTGTATTTTTATCTTAATTATTGTATACGTATTTTGTAATTCGCCTTTTCCATATCGAGCAGGGTACTGGGCTCGAGTTCGGACCGCAAAGCATGCATGGATTGTTTGGAAGGACAGAAATTTTAGTAATGGCGTCCATCGCGACTGGAAATTGCATGTCAAAAGAAAAGGTTATTTTGACTGAAGAAGATATTCCCGGCGCTAAAATTTCACGTGATTCGATAGAACAATGTACCGTAGTTCAACTACGAAGATGGCTTTTGTGTAGGGGAGCAAAAACCTCTGGAAATAAAGCTGCTTTGATTAGTAGGTAAGACGATGTTGTGATTGTTTATGTTTTGCCCTCTTTTCTATAATTTTTTTTTTTTTTATCCGTTAATTCTTGCTTTCATGTTAAAAAATCATGTTAAATCATTATTGTTATTTTAGAGTGCACGATTATGTAAAGAGTGGATTGCCAACCAAATATCTACGCGATCCTGATGGAGGCATCAACGTTTTAAAGAAAAAAGCTCAACTTGGCGTTCTTGACAACGCAGAACCAGAACTTTCTCCGACATTCCCGAAGGAAGGTTTTAGCTGTGACTTGACTGGAATGCCAAAGATAACTTTTGGCACAATATGGAGATATATGATTGACTATGTCGAGGTCAAGAAGCAGCTATCCACGGCCAAACCATTGGTCAAAGGCTATAACTTCTATAAATCTGGCCATGTTCTTTTCGTTAGTCACTTGAAAAGGTAAAACATTACATTAAAAGCCAAGTACTGCCATCTATGAAAAAGAAACAAGTATACACATGTTATATTGTCATAACCTCATTTGGAAATATCTTAAGAGCCCAATGTGGCTGTCCAGCAGGGGTTGATGGCCGATGTAATCATGTCACAGCTACCATGTTTGCTCTAGATGAATACTGTAAAGAGAGAGCAAAAGCTGAGCCAGATTCATCAGATTTGTCCTGCACATCAAAGCCATGTAAATGGAACGTTCCACGTAAGCGAAAAGGTACTGTTGTGCCTATTGGAAATATTGAATTTGCAAAACATGACTATTCAAAGCCAAAGAAAAAGAGAATGTCCTTTACAACTCCAAGACATGATGTACGGGCTCTAAGTCAGAGAACATGGCCTGAGGACAAGGTGAAAAATATGTTTAATCTTATTAAAGAATACCAAGAAAAGTCAAAGAAGGCAGTAGGATGGTTGCATATTCTTCCTCAAGAGGTTCCTGTCAAGCAATCAAGCACTACAGAGTCTACAGAGGAACAAAATCATGATTTGCTATCACCGATAAAGGAACACCCAGTCTCTGCATCCACTATCAAGGAAAGATGTCAACAGGTTCAAAGGAAACTGGATTTGTCTGAGTCAGAAATAAACAATATTGAAAAAATGACAAGGGGCCAGTCAAACAACAATACATGGTATTGTCAAAGAAGAGTCAGAATTACTGCATCAAAGTGTAAAAGAGTTGCTGCCATGAAGGCGTCAACATCACCAACTAAAGCTGTCCAAGAGATCTTGCACTATAATGTTTCTTATCAATCCCAAAGTATGAAAGAAGGACTTCAGCAAGAAAGTACTGTCTTAGAAAAGTACATGTCATTGATGCATGAAAAGGGACACAATGATCTGAAAGTCACTCAGTGTGGTTTCTTTGTCAGCAAAGACCATGGAATTCTTGGTGCATCTCCAGATGCTCTAGTTGATGACCCGTCATTCGAGGATGCAAAAGGACTTGTGGAAATAAAATATGTCCAAATGAATGAAGACGAAAGTTTAAATGATGCACTACTCAGAAAAAAAATCTGTTTGAGAAAGAACAATGACATTGAACTGAATACCAGCCATCAGTACTTTTACCAAGTACAACAACAAATGCATGTTACTCAAAGAAAATGGACTGATTTTGTAGTTAGTGGTTCAAGATGTGATGATTCTCTTTTTTGTCAAAGAGTGTTTTACTCTGATGAGTTTTGGAATGCAACTTTTCCTAAACTTCTTTCATTTTTTCAGAGGTGGGTTGCACCTGAAATTGCATATCCCAGAATTAAACATGGACTACCTAAATTAGATTTAAGATCGTTATAAATGTTTATTGTCCAAGTGAAGTCACATAAACTATAAAAACCAAACAAGTTATTAATAACTATGATATTTATTTTAATAACAATAACAATTCATTAACAATACATATCTTTTTATTGTTTATAGTTGTCATTATACAATCCATACATTTAGAGTGGAGACACAAAATTCATGAAACAAAATCTGAAATAGACACAAAAGCAAACAATGGAATAAGTGGCTTTAAGCCTAATATGCATTTCATGAGTTTTGTAACTTCACTCTATTCAAAGATAATAATTGAATATCTATTTTACTTCTTATATATTTCAATCAATGAATCAAGTTTATTTTGCTAGTTATTTAGTAGTAACCTGTTTTGTTTTGTACATTACAAAAACTATCACTCTAAAGATTTAGTTAATCAAAGGAGGATGAAAATTACTCAATGCACATACTATAATCAACATATCAGATGCAAGCTGTGCAGAAACAACTGGAATTCTACAGTCAAAAATATGCCAGTTTTTTATCCTTTCCATTGTTCTTTCTACATGGATCCTTAAACTAGCCACTTTTTTGTTGTGCTCTGTCTGTTCTTTCGAAAACTGTTTCATGTTCTTAAGCTTGAAATGAGGGAGGATAATTTCTGCACCTACTGAGAGCAGTTCTTCCTTACAGTCAAAGCCCTTGTCAGCCAAGACTTGATCTCCTGGCTTTAACTTAGCTAAAAAGTTGCTCTGTACCACAATTTCTTTATCGGAGGCACTCCCAGGGAAGAATTCGCTGACAAAATTGATTACACCACTGGGACTAATACCTATTAGTGATTTCATGGTGTTTCTTGACTTGTAGTGAGAAAAACACATTGATTGATTATCTAATGCTGATGGCTTCTCCATTTCAACTTCAGTGCAATCAACTATGGTTGTGAGGTTTGGGTAGAAGATTTGGAACACTTCAGGCATGTAATGTTTTGTAACCTCAGGTGGTGGGATATTAATCAGTGGCTCAAATTCACATCTCAGAAATCGCAGCCAAGTTCTAAGGATTCTGCAAACTGTTGCCAAAGATATGCCAAATCGATGAGCAAGGTCCTTCTCAAACAACCCAAGTCTTAAACGCATCAAAACCAGGGTAAACTCCTGAAAGGTATTGAGAGAACGAGGTCTTCCCAGCTGTTTAGTGTTGCTTGTGTCGACGTAAACCTTTTCATGTTCATAACTAAGATTTTTTGCAGAGTGTTCAATAAGGTTATAGACTAAAATCATAGCATCATAATCTGGAAAACCAGTATAGAATGTTATGTCCTCGTCGCTGTCCTTGTATTTGTTTATCTCAAATATGCTGTTGCTTTGCAATTCCAGCTTTAGTTCAGCAAGTTGTTTCTTTAAATCTTTGTTTTCTTCCTTTACAGCTGAAAATTGTTTTTCTATCTCAAGTAGTCTATCAATGTCTTTGTTTTCCGACCTTAGTTTTTCGTTTTCTTCCTTGATAGCTAGATATTGCTTTTCAATTTCAAGTAGTCTATCAATGTCTTGACCAGAAAGCAAAGTTTCAGTTGCTTGTTGAAGATCTTGGTTGTTTACTTCGACGCCATGATGAAAATCTGGGTTTTCGATGGTTTGTTCGTTTGTCTCTGACTCAACTCGTTGTTTTTTCTTTTTCTGTGATTTGTCTACAACAGGATGTCGGGATATCTCTCTTCTTTTATGTGTTTGTTTCGTCCACGGAAAGATGGTTGGGAAATGATTGCGACTCAACTTTTCCCCTCCTTCGAAATGTGCAGAGCAAACCCTAGTAGCTTGAGATTCGATCTTTAGTGTTTCGTTTCTCAAAATACGCTCGTAAACTTTTCTTTGCTCTTCATCCTTCGGAATCCTGTAATAATGTAATTCTGGAGCATTTCTGAAGCTGTTTAGGCATCCAGGAACACAACAGTTGGATTTATGCGGCATAATCCACACAATCACATGCAATTTTCAGTCGCGATGGACGCCATTACTAAAATTTCTGTCCTTCCAAACAATCCATGCATGCTTTGCGGTCCGAACTCGAGCCCAGTACCCTGCTCGATATGGAAAAGGCGAATAGAAGAGCCATTTTTCAGTTATATATATCATAATTATAGTAGTTCGTTTGCATATCCCGCTTCAGGATTTATGTCTTGCCAATGTTTCCGTGACCTGTTTACTAAGTACATTAGGAATTACCCTTCTTATTAGTATTCTATATGAACTTTTGATTTCTTTGCAGACCGAGAACAGCCAGCCAGCCACTAGATATTAGAGCAATAACCAGACGATGTACACAGCATGTATTTACAGTATCTATGGACCTGACATCCGTGGGAAATACACTAGAACTGTAAAAACGTTAAATAATGTATTAGATGTAACGGTTGGCTTTAATCTTGATAGATTTAATTTTCAGGATTTGTATTTTGATATATCGTATTTTTAGTGCAAAGCAGTAGTATTTTGATATTGTTATTTTAGAATTTTCTATTTTAATAGATCTAAAACGCTGTACTCTCGTAGAATGTAATCCACATCTTGAAGTTTTTGTCACGCATGGACACAGCGTATTATAAAAATAAACATTGTAATTTATAAACTTAAGTCTAAGTGAAATTAGAAGAAAACAAGATCCGTGCAGAATTCTTTTCAGCCTACTAATAATATTCAAATAAAGAGAAGTTGCACAAACTTTTTTGTGTAGTTACATTATTGCAAATTTTGCCAGAAATACAGGACGTTGGTGTAATAAAAACAAGAAAAGGACACAAACTATGATGTCTATTGATGATTTGGAACATAAGGTTATTATCAACAGTAATGATGAAAAGGTAAATTATACACCGTGAAAAGATGAAAAAACTTACTGACGTTTCGGACGCTAGTCCTTCGTCGGAGTAAAAGACGACGAAGGACTAGCGTCCGAAACGTCAGTAAGTTTTTTCATCTTTTCACGGTGTATAATTTACCTTTTCATCATTACTGTTTCATTAGAAACACCGACGCAGCTCACACTAGTTTTTAGCTAGTTACATCTTGTTATTATCAACAGGTTATTGTGGAACAATCTAAACCACTGCGAAAGGAAAGTAATTTGGAACATTTTAAAAAGAACCTTAATTTATTTTGAACACTTTATAATATTTATTTTTAATTCATGTTAATAAAAATATCTATATTCACATTTTTTTCACATATTAATATAATTATATATTTCATGAATACTGTACTAAGCGCCATTGAACTTTGTGATTTTGGAGCTATATAAATTGTTTACTATTAATATTCTTATTAATTTATTATTATTATCATCTTTATTATTATTATTATTATTATTGTTTAATTATATACTACTTTCTGACTTTTATATTTGAACTTTTGTTTTATTTACAGACTGAAGACGGCCACTAGAAATTAGAGCAACAACTAGCTGTAGAAATAACAAAGTATAGATGTAGAGGGGATCATATTCATACTCCTGACGATGCTTGTACAACTATCAACTACTCAACATTCAAAGACTTCAGAACACTACTTCTAGATTGGTCTTCAAAACTATGGAATGTTTGCACATAACACCACTGCCTGGGTACTTCAACAACTCCACTAGTTAACCATTACTAAATAGAATCTGCGTATTATTTTTTAAGTTATTCTGTTGACTCACAAAGTTCTTCATGGTTGTGCATGCACTTTTTTCAAGTCACCTATGGATATCGATGCATATAAGATGTGTTTGGTACATTTAACAGTTGGCGTATATCTTGATAGTTTTAGTCTGAAGGATTTGTATTTTGACAGATTGTAATTTTAGTGCAAAATATTGTAACTGTAGAATTTTTAGTGCTAAGCTTTTATCTAAACTGAATGATTAAAACTAACATTGTAGAAGTCGAAGTCAACTTAAAAGAAAACAAAATCCATGTATGCAGGATTTATTTCAGTCTAGTCACTACATACACACCTATTGATATTACTAGAAACTATTGAGCGTCTAAAAGTTTAAAAAATCATCCTTGTTTATCCAGTGTCTAAAAAATCTGTCGCCCTCATTTCACCATCAAATTGGAGTTTAGAAGTTGGGTTGAGTGGAAGGGGGAAAAGAAAACCCTCAGTACAATAACAAACAGTAGATAGGTCAACAAAGTATTGTGCGAGAAGCGAGCAATTCTGATCCGTCCCGATTTCGGTACACAATTCTCACTTTCATCTCGATTCTGCACGAGATAGGATCCATAAATCGAGTGAAGGCAAGGAATACTGAGTTTTACCATCAATTATTTTACCTTCAAACGGTTTTCTTTGGAAGAGTTGAGATGACTCAGTTGCCTCCAAAACGTGGTCTTCTCAATTCAACACCATACAAGATGGATGGCGAGGAGTAAAAGGAGTATCGTTGCAGAAGTTGTTAGTCTGTAAGTTCAACAAGTTAACCGAGTAGATCATCTCGCTTGATTCCATGGTGTTCAGCTGCAAAACGTAACCCAAAATCTTTTATTTGGAGGTATTTACTCGCCATCATAGACGGATAGATGGCGAGGAGTAAAAGGAGTACCGTTGCAGAAGTATGTTAGTCTGTAAGTTCATCAATTTAACCGAGTAGATCATCTCGCTTGATTCCATGGTGTTCAGCTGCAAAACGTAACCCAAAATCTATTATTTGGAGGTATTTACTCGCCATCACAGACAAGTAGCTGTATAAACGTTGATCAGATTTGCATACTTGACGAGTGGGATGGAATATCATAATAACCAATCGGAGCGTTCTGATTAGGGGATTCCCCCTAGGTACTTTTTATAGCAGCAATCGTATGACTTCATCCATTAATAACGCAAGCAATGCATTCTGCATTCGCCACCGTACTCATTCAGTAACTCAAGCATGAGTCCTTAACAGACTCATTTTGGGCTAGATTATCTTTAAGGAAATGATTTTATGGTGGCCTCAAGCAACGGAAAGCTGGCTTGGAGTAAAAAGAAACTAGTACCCGAAGAAAATAGCGAAGGAAACATTTAAGATGCGGTTAAGGAATAAATATATTTTTTCAACAATCGATAATTCCATTAATGAATGTTTTTGCAACTGAACCTGCTACAGTTTTCAGTGCGCAACTTGTTATTAATGGCTAAGTCGTTTCATGATCGATGAATGCAAAACCAAGATATTTTCTATATTTTTGTCTTAAATGAAAGATTAGATCCTTCTGTTTCTCGTAAGCTATTTATTTTCTTCTTTATATATATATATATAAATGGAGCATTTTTTTTGTTGAAAAGAAGCGGTCAAAACGGCTATACGGGACTGCTGTGATTTCCAGAAAAGACAAAACATAGCCCTTCTAGGATATACAGGGGAAGGAGAGTATATACAGCAAATCTATTTGAGTTCCCCCCTTAAGATCTTTTTCTTTCATGGCGATTTGAGAAAAAGCATCTATACTGCGATTTACAGTCACACGCGACCAACTAGACCTTCATCACAAACGAAAAATTGAATTTGGGTGGACGTCAATCAAAAGTGTTTCTATCGTTTCTATTGGTTTCTACACCAGGACTGATGTGAATACTCACGTGAACACGTGCAAATGTGCAAAAATCGTTGTCCTTATCTCATGCTTCTTGTCGCTGTGAATTTCTCACTCTGGATACATTTTCTCAAAAATGTCACAGGATTCCTGCTCCGAATCTTTTAAAACGCTTGATTGCAAAGCTACGGCTATGGCTATGATTTAAGGTTCTTCAAGATAGGATAAGTCAATACTGTTAGTTTGCAGTTAAACGTTTGAAATTCGGATTCGGAATCCTTAGACTTGTTTAAGAAACCCTTTTGATTGATGTCCACCAAAACTCAATTTTTCGTTTTTCGTGTGACTTGATCTATTTTTACATTCTTACATTTTCCGATAAAATACTATTATTTATTTACCGGCCAGGAGGTCCGGATAGGGAAAAACTGTGCCCGAGGTCTTGAATATACGGACCGGGGCCGTTAGGCCGAGGTCCGTTTTCAAGACCGAGGTCACAGTTTTTCGCTATCCGGACCGACTATAGGACGGTAAATAACTTATTTATTTTTTTCCCGTATTTTTTAAATTCTTTTTAATCGTGCAACGTTGCTGTTATTATTTGAAAAACGTCAAAGATAATGGATGGCAATATTTATTGAAAGAAAAAAATTTGCATACGTTGTAAGGGAAGTAATATCATTAAAAAAAGATTTTATTCACTGAGTAATAACAATATGATCAAGTTGAAAAATTAGAAAAAGTGAAAGTAATGTATTCACATTTACAAAAAAAGCCAATAACATGTCATGTCAATCAAACGATTGAGAAACCGTGCATGCGCACTGATATGGATCAAACAACAAGCACAGCAGTGCTACGATGACTTAAAAAAGAGCTTTTATCAAATTCTAATTCGTTTAAGAAATGCACAAGATCACATCAGAAAAAGCTGAACTGCAGATGGGTGCATTACATTATATCAAAGTCCATGTCTACTGCGATTCAGAGTCATCACTTTCAAGAATTCTTCGCCTTTTGGCTGGTTTTGGTGCTTGCACGTGTTGATGAACGATGTTCACAGTGAATGAGCAGCCTTCAACTCTACCAATAGTCGAACCAGGAAAAGTACCAAAGCCAAATGGTCCACCCTCTGATGACGAACTTGTGGATGTACTTGGCTTGGCATTGACATCTTCAGAGCAAGAAACTTCTGTTGTATTGGCAGCCATCATAGAGCGGCTTGACTGTTTTGACCGACTGAGAGTCAATGACATTTCGCGCTGATAAGTCAACGAAGCTGTGCTGTAAGAGTCGAGGCTTTTGAGATTTTTATGTCCACTCAGCTGGGCTACGTAGTTTGGTGGAACTCCAGCATCCATCAAGCGAGAAATGAACGTTTTCCTTACACTATGGTTGGACACATTTCCTTTCAACCCTACTCGTTTGGCAGCTTTCGAGAGAAGATTTCCAATCTCGTTTTTACCGAGTGGAGTTTTGCAATACCAAACATTTGAATTTTGCATTCGTTTATGCTTGATAGCCAGGTAAAACGGAGAGTCTGGATAAAGCATTTCTTGTGGTCTGTGGCTACGAAAGGCTATGTAATATTTTACTGGGCAACGCTCATTATCAGAAGCGTAAGCGTTTGGCTTGAATGCACGATTTCCTTCGCCCTGTCGTGTTTTTGAGACTCTTTCTGTGCCCCAAGTTAAAACTTCCTTTCCGGTAACGCTGTCAACATTCAGGGAAACATCTCCCCACTTCAGTTTACGGCTTTCATCGCGAGCACGGAAACCAAAATGTAGAGATAGGAGCCACCATACAGTCCTTTGAAGAGACTCAGGATTTTGCTCGCCAAACTCACCAGATGCAAACAAGAGGTCTTCTTCTTCATCTGTTACACCACGGGCTGCTTGAGGAAGATTTCCCTTGGCCTTTACTTTAGCCAGTTGCTTCTTTTTAGACTTTAAAGCGTCTCTTGACATGGCAAATTCTTGATCTTTAAATATATTGACTGTGGACTGCTTATCATTGAGGTATCTCTGAAGACTTCGATGGAAAGAGGTAAGTGTAGAGGGGTCGTACGCTTCGCCATCTTTCTTTTGTATCTCGATAAAGAAACGACAGATTAACAAATTTAGCTTTTGTGGAGGTATGTTTTCAACTTCTGTAGTTTCTCCCCACTCGGGCAAGTATCTTCGCCACACATTTAGGTCATACTGAGTTTTCTTAATAGTATTTTCTGGACGCTGAGTCTGTATGAAACTTTGGACGTCGTCCACTGAAAAACGTTGCTTTTCTCTGGTTTTCTCCCTTTCGTTTTCTTTGTTTTCGTAGTCCAAAGGATAATAGAATTCGCTATCACTATGCTCGTCATCAGACATCTTACTGAGATAAACGTGACTATAAAACAGCGTGTTTTGTAGAGAAAATAAGTGAATAAATATTGCCAGTAAAAACAACAAATTGCAATATTTGTTTTGTTGTTTAGCGGCCAAGGATACCGGACCGCGACCGCGGGCAGATACAACACCGCGGTCAAACGTCTGCGCATGCTTGAAGGTCTAGAATCAAAATGGCGGATAATCTTACATGTTTTTCTGGATGATAAACTGTTTTCTTCGATCTTTTCGGATTGCAGCCCTGTTGCATACGTTGTTTTGTGATTTTCTTCCCTCTTATGTCGTGGAAGATAAGTGAATTACACAAAATGTCCACAGCAGAGGATATTCCTATTGATTTTTTGAAGGAAACCAGAAAATCCGAAGGAAAATGATCTTAGATAAGATTGCCGAAGGTGAGTTGATCATGCTTTAATTATTTTACAGGATTGATCGATTGTACTACAGTGCAGATATGTACCGCTGCGACATGATATACTATCTTAAGCCTTTATGTGCTAAGAAGCGTCAGTCAATGAAAATGCTTGTCAAACATTTTTAAATTGAAGTCAAATACATAAGCTTGTTTACTTGACTTTTAAAGGCTGCAGAGCCAGCACTTATCCATAGAAAGTATTCTTAATTAAGCACTCCACGAAGCAATAAATTTACAATTACAAACAAGAACTTTACTAAAACTGTAGAATATCAAAACTTTAGCAAACCTTTTCTATGGTGTAGGTATAAGATTAGAAATTCAGATGACTTCTCAATACCAAGATTTAATACTATAACATATGGGAAGCACAGTATAAGGTATATATAGGTCCTTTCATTTGGTCAAAGCTTGATAAATCGCTCAAAATGGCTGAATCAATTAATAAAATTAGAGATCAAGAAAGGAAGTTGGACTTGGCCATGACTATCTCTGCTCAGGAGTGTAAAGACTGCTTTTTGTGTCTAAATTAATTCATGTCTCTACTTGTTCTATTGAATAATTTAATTTTTATGGGTAATGCAGTGTGCTGCAGTTTTCCATACCCGCGAACTCAGATGTCCTGATAGTAGTTTCAGTGTCTGGATAGACGTGGGGCGTCTGATTTGGCTTGGGTGCAAACCTGTGGTACACAGCTATCATTTTATTATCTACACATATAATTCATGTATAACATACCAGTTGCACTAGGGATATTGGAGGGGAGAGGGTAGAGTGGGAGGGGGGGAGGGGGTGGAATAGATGGTGTTGGGGTGGGAATGTAAATAGGAAATAACTAACAATTAACTATGGATTTTAAGGGTTTTTATTAGGGTTAGATAGGTGTCTCCAATTAGTTTCTTAATTGTAAGCTAGAAAGAAAGACACGTTAATAAGGTTATTATTATTATTATCATTATTATGTAATATCAATATCGATGGATTTTGTATGGATATGATTATTTCTTAAGAAAAGTTACTGTACACATGTTATATATTGTTTATATATTGCTTATATATTGTTTTGCATTTATGAAAAATCCATCTAAATCTTGCAGGGTGGTCTTACCAACCAATGCTCCAAAAATTAGTTGCCATGAAGATGACTGTCCATGAGAAGAATGTTATTTGCCTGGCCAATTAAACACACAGACATTTAGCCATTGATGATAATGATGGCTGCTATATTGGGTTCTTGAACAAGTCTTTGCAAAAAGTATGCCAGTGAAGACTGTGGGACAGCTGGATTTGTAATGTTTAATAAATGAGCAGGAGTGTTTTAGCGGGTATAAAACATGAGGCGTAGCCGAGTGGTTTTATACCCGATAAAACATGATCTGCAAGTTTACTGAACGGCTTTAAAAACTCACGATGTAAGTTCTCATATTGGACCGAAAACTTTACGAAATGAACCAAGTTTGATAGAGAAAATCCAAATTAAAGTTTATGCAAATGAAGACGAATCTATATCAGATATAAAACCTCCTTCATGGTCATGATTTCTATTGTTTCCTTCATGAATGATTAATGACTTTTTAAAGTATTAATAAAATCCACATCAAAAGAATCATCAACAGTAATTCCTTGAAATGAATGATTAGACAGATGTATATCACTGCCTCAGATACATAAAAGTGAATTGGGCGCCCACCAGTAACTTGATCATTTGCCACAATATTGACATCGTTTGGTCAGGGATTGGTAAAACTATTCTGTTTGCTATATAACACTTTGAAAGAATGATATTGATGAAAGTGCATGCTGTTAAGCCATTTCTTCCATTAAGTGTGGACTGTGATATCTGCTTTTCAAATAACCAGAACTTTCCATATTGAGTTGAAACAGATAATACATGGGCATGATGAATTCCTTGGCCAGATAGAGAGCCAGAAGAGTTTGCACTTGGATTTGAGCTTCTTGAAGGTTGAGGGACAGAAAATGTATTTAAAACTGTTTCAACATGGTTCTTCCAATCTGTGGATTCATAATAGTCAGGACCATGACTGTTTATATCTGGAATCTTTATCTGGACTGTCTTCATTTTCCTCATTATTACTTATATTATTGACACTGTTAGATGTACGTGTAGGCAAAAGAAGAGATGTGTTAAAAGAATTTGTCAGTTTATCCAATTTGTTCATGAGTGGGCCGGCTTAGAGCAGTGAGGACAATGTTTCTTTATATAAATTTTCTAGATATACCATTTATGACTATAGTAATGGTAAAAAGGTAAATTATACACTGTGAAAAGATAAAATAACCTACTGACGTTTCAGACGCTAGTCCTTCGTCGGAGTAAAAGACTATATGACTATATTAGGTGTAGAGTGAATGTTGTCCTTTTCAAGAGATAGGCAAATAGCTGGAATAGTAGGTTGGATTTCTAAAAGAGAGGAGACCATGTGGGTGGCAAGAGACAGTTTGAGGCTGGTGTCTGGTAATCTAATGGTATAGATATTGTGAAAATCATCAAGTAAGAGCATCATAAAGGAATGTTTCTGTAAACAGTCAAATAGAAAAAAATTAGGAGATAAAATTAATATAAGATTGATTTATCTAAAGAAAAAAGAAAAACAAACTTTAGTAGCATTTTGAACATTGCTATGCAGGAGAGTGGGGTAGTCCTTCTGTAGTTGACCATTGTGGCGATCTACAGTTCTTGGAGCTATACTGTATCCCAGCACAGGCCCGATGTTCCATGGTTATTCAAAAAAGTTCCTATGTCTTTTTGCAATAGTCCTCTTCACAATTCCCTCCGCCATCTTGAAAGGTAGCCGTGCCTTTGCATCGAAGCGAGACGAACGGTGAGCTTGCAATGATAGAGACGTGAATAATTGTTCAAGCTCACCGTTCATCTCGCTTCGATGCAAAGGCACGGCTACCTTTCAAGATGACGCAGGAAACTGTGCAGGGGTCTATTGGGAAGTTTTTTTAATCTATTAAAATAATAGTAAAATTGAAATTGAACACTTCATTGTAAAAGGAATATTTTAGACATGAGAAAAATGTAAATATTTACTACCTGAAGTAAGCAATGATATGGAGAAGAACAACAGTTCTCTGTTCTTGAAGGTACCATCTTTCTTTGCTGGTTTCAGGTTTTATTATAGAATTTAGGATCATATCAAATAGTCCAGGAGAATGTTCATCTACAAAGTCTTTCATCAAAGCAGGGTTGTACAATGTGTAATCTTCTTCATCATTGTGGTGGTACAATGCAAGTTGAAATGCTTCCACAAGATTCTCAAAAGAATTTTCTTTTTAAAGAAAATTGAACACCAGTAAAAACCATAGTTAATAAAAAACAGTAGTGAAATCAGATCATTTCTGATGGCCATGCTTGTCATTTTTGAAGGAGAGTACCCTGCTATGATGCATCATTTATAACACATTATAACAATTACCACCAGAGTACTCTGCTTCAAAAATGACAAGCATGGCCATCAGACTGCCTCCTTCAAATAACAGCATTTTTTTGTTTCATCCACGTTTTTTAGTTTTATATTCCTGCTCCGAGCTTTCGGGTTACAAACCTATCTTCAGGGAAAACTGAATCAGTTAACTATTAACTACGACTTTTCTACACTTCGTACACCACATAGTTCCTGGTTCATTTTTTCCTTTTCCATGCTCATCAATTGCAGAAAAAAGTCTTGAAGGTATCGGGACTAAAGTTGTAGAATGCTGGTCGCAAGGAAAAGAGCGGCGATTGTAGTTTCCTTTTCTATCTCATTTTTGTGCCTTCGACAGACTAGAATTTTCTGGAATTTGTCCAGCCCTTGCTAACTTCGAGTTTACCTTGAAAAGGCTTCCTGAAGGACAGTTATCTTTATGGGACCGACTTTTTGGTGCTTTTTCACAACCATAGCTACACACAAAGCTGACACTCGTAGCGATTATTACTAAAACCACGAAGGAGAAAACTTTAATTGCGTTTTTCTCAAAATGTAAAACGAATAAAAAAAGTGTAAACCGAGAATAGTTTGAGGATATGACAGAGAGTATATACGGAAAATATTGAGCTTAAATATCCAGGGAATTTCTTATAAATAAACTTTGAACTCATCCGTCCGACAATATACTAATGTTTACAAATAAAAATATGGCGCGCCTTAACATGGTGCTACGCATGCGCAGACATTTGACCGCGGTGTTGGCAGATACTGACAAAATACCGCCCGCTCAAACAGCCAATCAGAACGCACGATTTTTTAGGATACCGGACCGGAAAAAAATGAATAATAATCTTCGATAAAATAGGAAAACAATTTCAATGATCATTTTTAATAGCCAGTAATAAACAATAGCAGATATCAGGGTTACACTCTAGTGACTTCCTTAATTTGGGTCAATTTCTAAACATTTCATTGTATTGACCAAAATGCCTCGACTTGAAACAATCGTTTGAAGGCAACAGAATGTAACTCCGATATCTGCTATTTATTGTGTTTGATTGGATGACGACAAAACAATTGTCGTCTCACGGTACCCGATTTAGGGGGGACGGGTGGTGTTACCCGGTACCCATGCACCTCCTCTGGAAGTGAAATTTTAGATTTTGTCCCCAAATATCTCCAAAACTAAAAGCCAAATCACAGAAATGAATGGACTTTCTGTCTGCATGTATGCTAATAAACATATTTGTGTCTAGAAACTGCCACTATAGACCCCTAGTATCGATCATTTGAACAGGTCTCTGGTGGGGGAAGGGGTATGTACCCACCACCTTTGTTTTGACCTCGGCCCAAATAGTTCCTTTCTCTGGAAGTAGCTGGAGCTTTAAACAATTATTTTACCAACAACAGGCTTAACAGGTTTTATTTTCAACTAAAAAACTTACAGAGAATATAAATAACAATTAACTGTTTTGATTATAAATTTAAAAATATAAAAAATATGAATAAGATATTTGTTTTTCGAAGTTTTTTAAAATAAAACTGATGACAAGTATATTCGACGTTTCGACTCCCTCCGGCGTCATTTTCAATAACGAAAGTAAAGTAATAATTTGAATACATAAAGCTCTCTCGTGCATGCACCTCGAACCATGCGAGTTCGCATGTTTATGAAAATAACAGTAAATGTGGCAAAAACAGAATTTCTCCTGACATCGGCTATCACTATCTACTTCTTAAATGTGCCTATTTATATTTATTTATATATATAGCACAGGAATATTTAAAAAATAATAATATTAGCTTTTACTAAAAGCTAAGACCAATCCAAATTTCGATGTTTTGCTTATTTTCAAAGTTATCGTCGCTTTGGGCTCGGATTCAGCCCAAAAGGCAGCGTTATAACTTTAGGAGACGCGTATAAAATAGCAACAGAGCAAATATATATATATCTTGACGTACAAGTGATTATTATATTATTAGTTGTCGTCGTACTCCCCGAAGATGACTAGTAGTCTAATTAACCTGAAGATATCTAGAACGCCAGTTTAGCGAAGCGGTCTTCGGGACTTTCCCAGAATAGCAGTGATTCACCCTACTCGGTACTGGAAAACATATCGGATATCAGTACATAGATCCATTGTTTGGTAGAGACGCCCACCTGTATAAAAGACCTCGTCAAAGTATGAATGATTTATATCATTCGATGAACCATAACCACGCATAGTCACGTAGTTTACTTGTATTTTTAGTCTAAACTTGGTGAAGTGGGTGACGTAGGTGACGATCGGGCACACTTGTCACGTGTGTAGTTGCGAAGCAGTCAGTCACGGTTCACCTTGTTTCTAAACTTCGACTCAAAAAGTTCATTTTCCCAACATCATGGACTTATTCGAAGGAATACACGAGATGATTGAGATGATCGTCTGCGTTTTATACTTGATTCACGTGAACCGTTTAGAGACTGACAGGAGAGATGAGAGGCCTGCACGGAGAAAGCAACCCGTGGAAAACGATGAGGAGAAAAACTGATAAAAAGGTACAAGAAACTCCAAACACTGTATGATAACAGCACAATATCTCGATTGTTTTATTCTTCAATGTTTCCTTTAAACAAAAAACAAAACAAAAAAATTATAAAGAATTTATTTATTGAGAAGTCCGTAACCAACTTTTTGTCGCCCTCTGTAATAATAGTTCAATCACTTAAACTCACAACGATGTCAACCAATTTGATTGTAACGGGTAGGGGTTCCGCTTATAATTTTTATTAACTTTCTTTTGGAACCTTAAAGTTTTTATAAAAATATGTTTTCGGCCATCAAATCTTTTAATTCAGTTTTGTTTCATATTTAATGTCGAATTATTAGAATTGTTCAACATATTATTTGATTTTCTTTGGATAGAAAAACATAGACAGTACCCTACCCCGGTCAGGCTTGCCCGCACACATTTCCTTCAGATCCATTATAATGCGCTCTAACAACAAGTCGTTATCATCATTTTTATTCGTTTATTTCAACGTTTGATGTATACTAGTCAAGAGTACTCGTCAAGAGAATACTCTCTTAGTACTAGTTCAACAGAATATTGCGGATATAGTTATATAGGCAGCATTCTTCCATTGGACAGTTTTATTATCACGCACCAAATAGTATGCCGATAGGGCCTTTTCTGTACGTGGTCATATGTTGTGGAACAATCTGAACCACTGCGAAAGGAAAGTAATTTGGAACATTTTAAAAAGAACCTTAAGAATCATTTATTTTCAACACTTTATAATATTTTATTTTTAATTTATGCTAATAAATATCTTTATTATATGGCAAGGTAATTTCACGCGCTGTGATTGGTCAATTAGCGGTCCATAACTTACGGTACGGACCGAAAAATGAAATGGTTTACTGAGTGTACGTACTTACACATGATCTTTTAAAACATTCAAATTTTCATTAAAAAAGTATATTTCTGGATGAAAATCGTCGGGAAACCTTCAATGAATAATTAAAGATGACTTAAAGTCACTGGAATTTAATGTAAAACTTATCAAACCAGCGAAAACTCTGTCATACAATGGCGACAACTCTTTCGATCAAGGATTTACATGGCACTGTGAGTTGAGCGATTTTGTACGACTAGAAAAAAGTAGAAAAACTAACTATTCTAAAACTAAAACTATGTCAAACTATGAATTAAAGGGTGATAAATAGCGGCTAATTCAGTAAATGAAATAAAGATAGGTTTACAAGTAGAATTAACGTAAATTTATTATTTCAGTAAGATTACAACGTCAAGTCAGTTGAACTTATCTGAATCGATCGGGTGAAGAAGCAAGTAGTTTCTTTCGTTAACGTTTTAAGCAGTTTTCTAGGCTCATCCGCTCTTGAAGTATTTTCATATTTCAGTAAGATTTCATCTACACTTGAATTTGAATGCATTTTTGGACAGGAGAGTCGGCAGTACCTTTTTTAATTGAGTCGAAAGTGTGCCGTCTTCATGACTTCAGCCTTTGTGCATATGGCGGCCTGCCTCAAACAGTCAAAACGTTGAAAACCTCGTTTGCTTGGTCCGTACCGTAAGTTATGGATCCTCGTTTTTTCCACTTTTTTATGGCCCGCGCTACGCGCTTGGGCCATAATGCAGTGGAAAAAACTCGGTCCATAACTTACGGTACGGACCAAGCAAACGAGGTTAATAAGAGCTATATATTCACATTCTTTACACATATTAATATAATAATATATTTCATGAATACTGTACTAAGCGCCATTGAACTATATAAATTGTTTATTAATAATTTTCTTATTAATTTATTATTATTAATTTATTATCATCATCATCATCATTATCATCATTATTATTATTATTGTTAAATTATATACTACTTTCTGACTTTCATATTTGAACTTTTGTTTTATTTACAGACTGAAGACGGCCATTAGAAATTAGAGCAACAACTAGCTGTAGAAATAACAAAGTATAGATGTAGAGGGGATTATATTCGTACTCCTGGCGATGCTTGTACAACTATCAACTACTCAACATTCAAAGACTTCAGAACACTACTTCTAGATCGGTCTTCAAAACTACGAAATGTTTGCACATAACACCACTGCCTGGGTACTGGGTATAAAACACGAGGCGTAGCCGAGTGGTTTTTATACCCGATAAAACACGATCTGCGAGTTTATTGAACGGCTTAATAAACTCATGATGTAAGTTCTCATATTGTACCGAATTCTTTACGAAATGAACCAAGTTTGATAGAGAAAATCCAAGTTAAAGTTTATGCAAATGAATACGAATCTATATCAGATATAAAACCTCCTTAACTGTCATGATTTCTATTGTGTTTCCTTCATGAATTATTAATGAGGTTTTTAAATAAACTTAATTAGATCTTGTTTTCTAATTAGTTTCTTCAAGGCTTCTAAAGTTCGCTCAAATGTTCGCTGTATCTGTGGGTCCATTCACACTTAGCTGGATAGATTTGAATTAGATTAATCTGCTATCGATGAATCCAAAACCTATGCCAAGTGTGAACACAAATACGTTCCGAGTTCGACCTTGGTTACGTCGCGAAATGGTTTCGGATCGATCCCAAGCTCGCTCAGCAATATCCGTAGCCTGGTTTAAAATAAACATTTAACGTCATCGTAGCGCGTACGGAAAAAAATTGTACAGGACATCATTTGAACGAAAGGCAATTTAAGAAGCGGTAGTCGATTTTCGATCGGCTTGGTAAGTTGTGAGTTATTGAGCCCCGAGTGAGGGTTTTTGTGGATTTGAGGGGCGAAGTTGCACACCTTTCCAATCATTATACACTGGGCAGTAAAAGCCAGATTTTCGAACAGCACAAATCCCCACAAGTCTTAACACCAAAGCGTTCCTAGGCGGGATTTGTGAAACTCCAAGAATTAACTGAGGTACCGGTTCAATTATCATGTACTGAAAAGCTACAGTCTTGGAATGTGCCTGCTTTATATCCCGAGAAGAGGGGAGCGGTGCTTTTTGAAGATTTGCTATTTGAACAAGCAGATTATCAGAAAGATAGACTTGGACGTAAGTGACCAATTGTTAAGGGTAGAAGGGAGGGTTTTAACGCTGCTCCTACTTTCTCTTAGAAAGTAACAAAAAGTGATTTGAAACGACTGAGAGATACTCTTGAAGATAATTCTCCATTAGCAGATATACTAGATGATCATGACTGTGAGCCATTTGATTATGAAGATTACTGCCAAAGCCTACCATCCAAGATAAAACTAGAAAAAAAGAAAAAGGTTCTCCTTCACTTAAATACAGAGAGTGTTAGAACAGATGTGCTTAAACAACTTGATCACGCGTCTGATCCATTCATTGTGATTTCCCCTGAACAAATTGAAATTGTTAAGAAGAGAGTCAAGGTTAGTATTGCTTAAAGTCTGGAAATCGAGAGGAATACCAGAGGCCAGGCTGACTGCCCAGAGTGGTATCAGCATAGAGAGAAGAGACTGACTGCTTCCAATTTTGGTGCAGTGATGAATAGGAGAGAGTCAATTTTTCAAAAAAGCCTTTTAGAAAAAATCAAAACAAATAGTGGAAGTCAGAGAATTCCTCTAAGTTGTCGATGGGGTAAAGATAATGAAGAAAATGCACTATTACAATATTATGAATCAGTTGATCATCAAGTTAAGATCTGTGAGTGTGTTGGCTTGGTGGTAAATCCTAAATGGCCATGGCTAGCTGCTAGTCCAGATGCACTCGCATTCAATTCACAAGAATCTTCTCCATATGGTGCAGTTGAAATTAAATGTCCATCATCAAAAATTAATATGACAATCACTGAAGCTTGTCAAGACAAGAATTTCTACCTTGGTTATGTCAATGGACAAGTGAGTCTTAAACAGAAACATCAATATTACTATCAACTTCAAGGCATTATGGCTATTTGCCAGTTATCATGGATTGACTTCGTTGTATACACAGTTGTAGACCTCCATGTTGAGCGTGTTTATTTTGCTTTTCATAACTGGAAAGAAAACATGCTTCCAAAACTCACCAATTTTTTCTTTGACTATCGTCGTGAAATCAATTCAATATAGAAGATACTATTTATGTCAGGCTTGAAGATATGAGGTTTATTTACTGCTCATAATAGATGTCCATTGATTTTCCTCTTATTGATAAAAATGTCTTTTAACATTTTAAGAAATGTTCAAAACTCAAGTAGAAGACATGAAGTTTATTTGCAAATGGAAAAAACAAAAACAGTATTTTACAAGTATGTAGTACACACATTGTATGAATGAATTGCTTATTTAAATTTAATATTAATATACACCGCACAACGTTGTCATATAAATTTTTAAAAATAGGAATTATAACTTTTTTTATAATTTGATTCTAAAGCTCCACCCTAGGTTCGTGGAAATAACTGTTTCAATATAACTGTTTCAGAAAATATCAAAGATGTCAGTCTGCATCTTCAAAAAAGTGAAATAATAATTCTGTTTTGCTTAAAACAATAATTTCCAATTTGTTATTTTTATATAACAACGTCACTGCAACTAATACAGACGATAATTAAATTATGCTATTTAATAGTGAGACTAATAAAATGGAGATATAAACATTTTGAGTTCATACAATATTGTTTTAAGTTGTCACTAACTTAATTACTTAAAAGCTTACTGAGACATTAAATAAATAGTTAAGAATATTGAAATCAACTGATTATTATGCACTAAATACATAATTAGCTGCTGCATAAGTTGCTTGGTATACTGCGCAGATCAGCTCAATATATACATTACAACTGCAGTACAAATATATAGTCTATATCTCATATGCACTAGATATAGATAGAAATAATGTATACATTACTTTATACAATATATGCTTATACATTTTATGTATATGCAGTGTCTTACATATACATATATACTGCATTTTGAATCATATTCAATATTGTTGTTTATTCTCAGCATTTCTTTATATCCATACGGATGGATTTGTACAGTCTGGATTACTTCTACTGCTGTAAAAGGAGAAACCTTTGAGTGAATAAATAGTTGAGTTTAAGACTGTACAAGATTTACAAGAACATCTCAAAAATTACAATGGTATGTAAGCGCCTTCACGGTCGCATGCTTTTTTCAATAGCTCTACAAGATTTTTGAGTTTTTAGTATAGATTTAGGATTTTTTTCAAATTTTTCCAATTTGTAGATATTTTAAGAACTTTTATTAGTCTTAGGACATTTTTTTCGACATTTTATATCTACCAGAACTCATATTTGAAGCCTAATCGTCCTGGAATTGCCGTCATTGTTGAATGCCAGACCTTACAAGCTTCAATTTTGCTCGACCTGGTCTCTGGAATGGTAACTTTCAACCACAGTACAGCGACTCTAATATCATCTTCAACTTTAACCATGGAAATAGAGGTAAAAGAGCTGGCAAAAGGGTCAAGGAGAGAGATTCTATTCGCAAGAACAGAATCGAAACCGTTATGCATCATCGACCATCTTATGAATTTGCATACAACTCTCGGGACAGGAAGGCAAATGAAAATAATTTAATTTCTATTTCTCTAAACGAGTCTGTTGCGGGTAAACCCAACATGACGAACTCAGTGTCTGTTGCGTCTGGTAAACGCTCTACACTGCAAGAATCTTCATTTACTACGATGGAACTTGACTGTTCTACGTGTGGAAATTTTAGTCGAGAAGAACAACATTCTACAACTACAGTGAACGCTAACAAAGATCCAATTAAGACCGAAAACATACGAATTGCTTCGTTAAATTCTCAGTCACTAAAAAAGGATGTAAATCTTGGTTTGGCCATCGAACTGTGCAAACAGTTCAATATTCAGATTTTGGGTGTACAGGAAAGCTGGAGAACTGGCTCCGAGTACATTGAATTTGGCGAGAATAAAGATCAATGGAAATGGATTAACTACGGATATGAAAAAAAGAATAGAGCAGGGGTTGGCTTTATTGTTGGTCCAAATGTGCAAGTCATCAAAACAGTTGAGCATCTACCTGGTAGAATCTTAACAATCTATGTTAAATGCTATGGCTTATGTATACGCATTACCAATGTCTATGCTCCAACCGAAGTTGAAAATCTTGAATCAAAACAACGCTTTTATAAAGAACTCCGTAAAGCCATGGTGGTCGAGAAACTGAAGAAGTATAAGCCCTTGTTGGTTGGTGATTTCAATGCAATAATTTCTGAGGATAGTCGTGAGGGATTTGCAACAATACTGGGACCCAACAATCCTCCTTCAAGCACCAGAAAGACCAATGAAAATGGAAGATTATTGTTAGAATTCTGTCAAGAATACAAATTACGTATTGCAAACTCCAACTTTTTGACAAAGCGAATTCACCGAGACACGCACACTCTTCCTAATGGTATCAATCGAAGACTTGATTACATACTGGCAGGAACCCAACTTCTTAAACTAATGAAACATTGTAGAGTCTACAATAAACCAACAAACAGCTGGAAGCAAACAATTGGTACTGATCACAAGATTCTGATATCTGATATAAGCATACCATGTAACAGAAACTCCTTAAAACAACAACTCAAAAAGAAGGCAACAAAAAAGGTCCAAAAGAGAAAGTGGGATGTTACTCATCTTAGAGATGATGCTGAATGTAAAAAACAATACTGCAAAAGAATTGACAGTATTTTAAGCGATTGCAATTTTGATTGCACAGCACCTGAAGAAATCAACAAAAACATTGTCTATGCCATTCATGAAGCGTTAGACAGTGAAATCCCGGTAGCGCAAAAGGAGAAAGAGTTAAAAAAACCATGGGAATCAAGTGAACTATTAGATCTAATCAAGAATTCTGACAACTCTAAAGAGCAACGTGATAAGATTAAGAAGTTAAAATTAAAGCTCAAAAATGAATATTATGAGAAAAAGGCAAATGAACTGAATGATGCTAGTAACGCAAGAAAAGTTGAACGTGAGTTTGCTCTCTCAAAGAATTACAGTATGATCCCAAAGTTACAGAATAGGGTTGAAATTAAACCCTCTGACCTTAAAAGTTATTTTGAAGATCACTTCAAGAAGAGAGCTGACATTGAAATGCCTGCAGAGCTTGCAAATTCTGAGAAATATCCAGATTTATTTAATGACCGGAAAATAGAAATTAATTCCAATCCACCTGAAAAAGAAGAAATTATATCTGCTCTTAAGAGTTTTAATAATGGGAAGAGCTTTGGCACCGACAATATACCACCTGAAGGGTTGAAGTATGGAATCCACTCAAATCATCTAATTACAGCTCTCTGGATGTTATTAAATAGTATCTGGTTAACAATGACGATTCCTGCTGATTGGCTAAAGCTTTCCATCACCTGTCTCCATAAGAAAGGAGGTAAACATCAAGCAAGTAATTACCGTGCACTGTCAGTGGGCTCTAACATCTCTAAGATTTTGTCAAAGATAATTATCACACGACTGAAAGAATGCTATGAGGAAAATATTTCAAAGGCTCAGTTTGGCTTCAGAAGGGATAGATCAACGACTGATGGAGTTTTTCTACTACGACAGATAATAAAGAACACTGAAGGTGGTATAATTGCACTGTATATTGATCTAACAGCTGCATTTGACAAGGTACCCAGACATATTATGTATGAAGTTCTGAAAGTTAGAACTGGATGTGAGAAGTTAATTGATATTCTATGGTTATTATATGATGGAACAATCGGGAAAATATGTGGAGATAAAACTGATTTTCCTATTGAAGCAGGGACCAGACAAGGTGGTGTGGAAAGTCCTCCAGTATTCAATTGGTTCTTTGACTGGGTACTCAAGGTCGCTGCCCGTGAAATTGACCAACGCTTTCCAAATGGATGGGGAATACCATGTACATATACAATCGCTAATGCATGTCATCAACGGAGTACTGGACGAATGAATGGTGTGGAGATAATTAAATGGCTTTTATATGCTGATGATGTTGTTGTGCTGTCAAAGGATCTTACTGATCTACAGGAGATACTGGAAATTATCCATGGAACATGCTTAAGATATGGGCTTGAGTTAAGTTTTAAGAAAACCAAAACACAGGTATTTCATGATGCGCAGCTTATGGAAAAGAAGAGCTTATTAAATATATCAGGACATGATATTGAAAATGTAAAAGAGTTCAAGTATCTTGGTCATATGTTTTATAGTGATCAGAAGGAAAGTTTTGTCGATAACAGAATACTAAGTGCAACAGGAAAATTCCACGAGCTCAAGAACGTCCTTACAGATCATAAAGTATCTATGAATACACGCAGAAAACTCTTGGAATCCTGTATCAGATCCAGACTTACTTACTGTACTGAGGCTGAACTACCAAATGAAGATGAACTGAAAAAGCTTGAATCCTGTTGGTTTGGTCTACTAAGAAGAATGGTACGGAATGGCTGGGAAAGGAAAATGAATAGTGACGGAGAAGAAACGTTTGCCTTTAAATATAGGAACTTAGACCTGGAGAGAATAGTGGGAACCCTGGCACTTCGTGATTTTATATACATACGCTACTTGAAGTACATTGCACATGTTTGTAGAAGACCAAATTCAAATTTAACGAAACAGTTGCTGTTTGCAATTCCATCTGCTAAATATGTTAGAGATCCATGGATCAAAATTAGTCAACTTCTTAATGTTGATAAACACCAAGCTAAGAAATCTACACAAGACAGAAAAGTTCTAAAAGGACTACTACATCAGAACTTTGGCTCTGTGTAGACTATATAGTCCCTGCTGATCAACTTATAGTTGGAAATAGCGGAATGACACTGATACTGATACTGATACTGATACAAAGGAATGTATGATTACTGGGGACGCTTGTCTCCAGCTAGTAAACAAAATGTCTTTGTAATTTTTGGTGTTTTTTATGCTTATAATTTAGCTGTTACTTAGCCAATCAAAGCCAAACCTGTTAATTTTTGACGTGCTCTTGCTCTTTATGGAAATATATATCTTATCTTCCTAATGTTGTCCGCCATTCTCAAGTATCCCTATACGCTGATGATACAGCCTTGTACTATTTCTCCTCCTCAGTTCCTGACATAGAAGATATAAGCTTAATGAAGATCTCAAGCTGGTTGGTGATTGGTTTAAGATCAATCATTTGACCCTGAATGCAACCAAAACTAAAGCCATGCTGTTTGGAAGCAAGAGAAAGACCAACATCTCCACCATCTCCATACTATACAGGTCCACCTCAAAGACATCGAGAGAGTTCAAGAATTCAAGTACCTTAGTGTGGTCTTTTACAGCAATATGACTTGGTCTGCTCATGTTGAAAAACAAACGCCTTGGTCTCCTGAAGCGAATCAAAAATCTTTTGCCTAAATTCGCTAGACTCTTGTACTTCAACAGCTTGGTCCTACTGCTTTTTGATTATGGTGATATTGTTTGGGGAGATAAAGATAATATCACGCTTATGGAATCTCTTCAAACCCTGCGCAACAAAGCGGCCAAGATCATCCTGGATCGTCCTCTACACTCCTCAGCATCTGATGCTCGGAAAGAACTTAATTGGGTGGAACTCAGTAAGCGCAGATACTACCATCGATGTTTACATATATTCCAATGTAAAAACAGATCTACAGTGGCCAATTAAATTATGCACGACAGGAATACCAATAAGCAAATTTATTTATGCCGTGCTCCTTTGGTTACCAGAGCCTCTTCGCGGGAGGAACGAGTCCGAGGAGCTCTGGGTACGAGACTAGAGTCGAGCATAGGCAGCCCAATGCATGGCGTCGAAAAAATACGTAATTTTTTAAAAATAAATAGGGAACATACCTTGCTCCTGTGTTGTTATTAATGCCTGTCACCCTTTTGACAATGTTCTCAGTACTGATTCTACATGGATTTAGATGTGCGAATAACCCGAAAATTGTATAGCTTGAGTGCGGCTTCTTGAAGTTAACATCCGACATTCTGTCTTCAGGCGATTTGTCAAGCGGCCAAAAGCAAAACAGCGAAAAGTCAAATTCAGATTCAAAGCTCCCAGGCGTTCCTCGTAGGCGATTTAAAAATTAAATGAATTTAGAAATTGTACGAATAATGTGTGATCTTAAATCTGAGTAAAACAATTGTGGAAAATTTCCATTGTACAACTGTACATAGCCTCCTTTGCAGTCGTTCATAGAGTCGTCACGTTGAAACGTTGCGTGACGACCCTAAGAACGGATGCAAAGGAGGCTATGTACAGTTGTACAATGGATTTTGAGTTTACAACAATTAAAAGCACAATTAGTTTTGGCCTTGAGACTGATACAAAAATATGTTTTATTACATTTGTGACCCTTATTACATTTGGGTCCAGTTTTTACATTTGTGCCTTCTACAAGCTTTGAATCTGAGTTTGACTTTTCGCTGTTTTGGTTTTGGTCGTTTGACAAATCGCCTGAAAACAGAATGTCGGAGGCTAAAGAGTAAATTGATCAAAAAGACAAACTTACTTTGTAATATGTTTCTAATTCACTTTGACTTTTGATCTTTTGATTTTTTTGACTTTGACTTTTTTTATTGCGGCTCCCGGTCACCGAAGATGGAGCAGCTGCGCTCAGTTCACAATAGGCCATTTGCATTATGGCGTCATTTTACTACCACTACCAAAATACTTCGTGAATTTTCTTTCGTATTTAAATTTGTAGTTCCTCATGGGAATAGTGAGACAATTGGTGCTAATTAACAGAACAAAAGACAGTGTGCAATGGAGTCTGGTAGTGGTAGTAAATGACGCCATAATGCAAATTTCCTATTACGGCACTCAGACGTTGTTTTAGAATAAATGCCAGCGTGTTTGTAATGTATCAATCGTAGTGTCTGTGATCAGCAGTCATATTTTTGTTAAATTAATTTTAGCGCACTCGTCCAAGCTGACATTATGACAAGTGGAAGAGCGGATACTGTACTGAAGGCAAGCCATATAACAAGATCGCGCTATGCATATCAAGTCAGCACTTGTGCGCTTTTCCTATTGCAAGCGAAAGTGTATGTGGAATGCAAGAAAAGTATAGAAAATCAAACCCACGCTTAGGAAGATTTTAAAGTCTGGGTAAAAACCAGCAAAGCAAAGCACATCAATAATTCATGTTCTGGTCGACTGCCTTTAAACTCAAGAACTGCTTGTTTTGAAATTTATCGGATCGGTCTTTGTCCAGATTCCCATGGAAGTTTGTCTTAGATAGGCTTATTAACCTAGAATAGATGGTTGCCAGTGCACATAAGAGATCTGGTGAAGCTGCAAGAAAAGCACCCTTCTCTCTGTGACAACAGTCACATTGGTTGTGTCCACTGAATGGACCTAATGCAGTCTTGAAACTCGACCACTTTAATAGTACATTCCAATTTTTTATATAAAACATATTTAAAAAAAATTCAAACCCTGTAACTCTGTACATTTATGTAGTTGTTGTTCTAGTCGGTTTTCTAAATAAATTAATCAAAGAAAATTACTGAATTAGCCTGTTTATACAATGAAAGAGAAATTATACAAAAAATAATTATTACAAAGGCTTGAAATTCCAATATCGTTACCAGGCTGTACGATCCAATTTACAAAACTGATTCCACATGTAGCCCAAGCTTGGGTTCTCTTTCTGATTCCTCCCAAACCCCCAAACCCCCACCCCCTCCCCCTCCCTCCCGAGAGAAAAAAGAAACATTTCTTAAAACGGGCTAAATTCGAAAAAATTACCACACAGAGCAAAAGAAGTGTTATTTCTCAATGATCGAGGCTTTATTTTACGTGTCAATGATTTTATTGAACTTTTTGATACCAAGCTTCGGCTACCTGTGATTGGTTGGGAAAAAAGCCATTCTATATGAACATTCTTGGTTATTTAGGGGGTTTGGATTAACTTATTAACTTATTAACCGAGACGTACGTTCGTTGTAACGTTGTAGTTCGTTGCGTACGATTGTTGTTTAGAATGATCTCGAACACCAGTGTAGCGAAGCGGTCTTCTATTCGGGACTTTCCCAGAATAGCAGTGATTCAGTACTCGTCTTCGGAATACATTTTTGGGGGCGTTTTTTCCCTCAAAAGAAACTATAAATTTATAGATTTTTGAACTTGTACCGGAAAACACGAAAGTTGTGACGTCACAACTGTGTTTACATAGCCTCATGCAAACATGGCCAATCACAGCGTACGTACTATTTAAGCAATAGAAAACATTTTCCCGTGTTTACATAGCCTGATAGCAACACGAGGGGAAGTTGGGAGAATTCGAGAATTCGAGAATTCTCCCAACTCCCCGAGTGTTGCTATCAGGCTATGTAAACACAGAGAAAAAGTTTTCTATTGCTTTTATAAAATAAATACTAAGGGAAAACATTATCGCTTGCAACGAAAAGAAATCTTTATTTGTATTTGATTCTCATATCAAAATACAAATTCTCCATACATCACGAACTTCGATCGTTAGCCAATCAAATTTTGTGTAATAAACGTCAAGGAGGCAAATGTGAAGCGAGAAAGAATCGCTAGCTATTTTAAACATTTATCACTTCTAATACTTTAAAACAAACACAAAGGAATGTTCAAAGATTGAAAAGAAATCTAAATAAAAGATTTCAGAATTGATTATCTTCACGAAAGCGATCAAAAGCGGATAACAAGTGTCACTGTGAAGGGAATTCTCGGTTGAAAGAAACGTGGTTTTGCTCAATTTGACAGCGAGAAAAATATGGAAGCGAAGTTGATTGTTTCGTCTTGCCTCGAGAACATATTTTGTGGAGCTGAAGAGCTATCGCTGGAAAAAGTTTGAAGCTGCTGACTATTTCCTTGAAATACTTGTATTCTTTATCGGTCGGCACTTAAGTCATGAGAAAGCACGTCGCTAAACAACCGAAGCTGTCCTGACGGAGGACGCGTGTTGTAGCACCTGAGGGAATTCTCTTTGCGGTGACCAACCAGAGATTGTCATGATATTACGATCAGAAAGACCTGCATGAGACCCTAGGGTTATGCCTGTGGCCCTGACACAAGTCAAAATTTGGAACTTCGTCTTCAGAATACATTTTTGGGGGCGTTTTTTTCCTCAAAAGAAACTGTAAATTTATAGATTTTTGAACTTGTACCGGAAAAACACGAAAGTTGTGACGTCACAACTGTGTTTACATAGCCTCATGCAAACATGGCTATCAACCAATCACAGCGTACGTACTATTCAATTTATTTTATAACTAATTATTTTATAAAACCCAATAGGAGCACCACTTGTATTTAAATAGTCTGGGATAAAAACACAGTAGACTTTGGGATTTTCTTATTACAAGATTTACAACGTACGTACAGTATTGAAGCACTACATTGCAGCACTGGACACGATGAGTGATCTAAACGAAGCTGTTATTGGACCATTGATGAGCCTACTGAGAGCCTTGCACGAGTTGTTTAGAATGGTGTACGACATCATACAACTGCTGCTGTTCAACCAGGTACAGGAAAGAGATGAGGGTAATGAGAAAGTACCTGAAGAGAATAGTGAAAACGTCTAAAACACGGGTAAGGAAAAAATCATTATATACACCCGTCAATAATTCCAGTAAATAATATTTTATTCAACTGAACCTGCTACTATACAGTTTTCAGTGCGCAAATTGTTATGAGCTGCTCGGCGCTACATGATCGCTGAAGTGAAGGGAAACCCACGGAAATTCAAAGACATTCATAAAAGAATACAAAACAAGTCCCTAGAAATAGTCAAAATCAAAATATTGTTAAATTGTCAGAACTGTTTTCATCTTGTAGTGAAATGCAACATGTTTCAGAAAAAGTATTGTCAAGCGCTCTGAATTTAGCGAAAATATTTTTTTTAGTGCAACTCGTACCCAGTGCTTAGTTCCTTACAATCACAGGAAGCCCAAGCTTGGTTTCTGTGGTGTCCTGTTATAAGGAAATGTATGGGGAATCATCAAAAATTTCAATAAAATCATCAAAACGTGAAATAAAGCCTCGAAATTTTACCTAATCATTGAGAAATAGCACTTCTTTCGCTCTGCGTGGTTATTTTTTGAATTTAGCCCGTTTTAAGATTTTTTTTACCCCCCACTAAGAAATAAGAGAAGGTTGGAAACTCGGGATCCAAAAGCGAGCCATCACGAGTCTTTGAAACCTCGTACGTCTTCTAATTTTCTTTCCAGCGCCAAATTTTAGTCATAACCCTTCTCTCACATCCCTATAGAACCGAGAAAGTCGCATTAGAGATTAGTCTTCGCGTCTTTAAGCCATGAAATTTGCCTGTATTCACAACTACCTCGCTTGTTCTGACCCGTACTGGGAGCTCACTGTACACCAGTTCAACGGATTTCCTTCGGCAACCGACCCGAGGTCACGCCGGGAGTCTTCGTATCATATTCGCCGAACTATATTTATTATTGTTACTACAATTATAATAGGCAGTACTCCCCGAAAGTGATGTTCCCATTGGTTTATTCTGTTGTAGAACACGCACCGGTCAAGAATGATGTTGAAGTCGTATACGTCATTACGTCATCTCATTCTGTATGAGCATTTTCGAGAAATTTCATATTGAAGTTTTAAAGTATAAAAAAATTGCAAAAACAAAACATGTTAGTAACTTGGTGGAAAACTCAGTATTTTCTCAGTTTTGAGTTCCTAATTTTATCTAAAGAAGTTGGTAAATCACTTTGGAATATTGGGTAAAAGTTGTATTGAAATCGTACCATTTGATATTTCAAAACATAAGGTCGATTTAACTTGGCTATGAGCCGTATTTTTGGATTATTGTGTTATGTTAATTAACATGCTCGTAAATTCTAATCTACTCGACGATTTTTTTCTAAATTTAGTCAACATTGACTGCAATATAAAGGCAACAAGATGTCAAAATTTCATTTTCATTGAATTATTTTGAAGCTTTCAAACTTTAATCCGCATCGAGAATTGTACGGGACGGCGATTCTCTTTAGCCCTTGTTTATTTGATTTTTCATCGCTATTGTCCTCTTTTATCGCATTCGCGTAGAATTTACCCAACTTCTAAATTCCAATTTGATGGTGGAATGAAGGCGACAGATTTTTTAGGCACTGGAAAACAAGGATGATTTTTTAAAACTTCAAGACGCTCAATAAGGAAGTGATTGAAATCCATATTGTATTTCAGTCGAAAG
Source organism: Actinia tenebrosa (assembly GCF_029948245.1). NCBI lineage: Eukaryota > Metazoa > Cnidaria > Anthozoa > Actiniaria > Actiniidae > Actinia > Actinia tenebrosa. The sequence continues at coordinate 9,369,674 of NW_028292569.1, forward strand.
TGTCATGCAATATTTTGAATCTCTCTGTGAGTGTTATTATACATTTTCATCCTCCTGCATTTTTTACAAAATTAGCGAAAATGTAAAAAGAAATATTTTCATTGGTGCATTATTATTAATTACTTACAGCATGAATCATGTTTTATCTGATTTGACTTCGACTTCATATGAACTACAATGTAAGTTTTAGTGATTCAGATTATTTTCAAAAATACGCTGTGTCCTTGCGTGTTGCGTGACATAAAGAAATATATATTTATATGCAATTGTTTTGAGCATCCTTAAAAAACAACTTCGATCAACGAGCAGCTTCAAGAACTGGATTATTTTCTACGATAGTAGAACGTTTTACAGCGCTTTTCATTATTCTGCGACCTCGGTGCCCTGAGTTGCACGCTGAAATGTGTTTTTTCGCTGTCTTTCAATCAAACCTAATCGTCGGTAACTTACATATTTTTGACTGGCGGCAGCGAAAATCCAAATTTCAGCGTGTAGCTCAGAGGACGGAGGTCGCAGAATTATGAAAGTAGCTGTAACACTATTAAAATATCAAAAGCTATTAAAATAGCTGAGCACTAAAAACTCAAAATACTACTACTTTGCACTATTACAAAAAATCAAAATGCAAATCCTGTAGGAAAAATCTATCAAGATGTACGACAATCGTTAGATCTACTTTATACATTATTCCACTTTTTCCCAAGGAGGATGTTAGGTTGACATATCACATCAGTATTGTTAATATTTTTGTACATGCATCGCCAGGATTAAGGATCTTTCTGAGCAACATCTCTACTTGCTGGTATCTTATATGTTATTTCTACAACTGCTAGTTATTGCTTTAATATCTAATGGCGGTCCTCGGTCTGTAAAGACTCAATTATTTTGAACACTTTATAATATTTTATTTTTAATTTGTGCTAATAAATATCTATATTCACATTCTTTACACATATTAATATAATAATATATTTCATGAATACTGTACTAAGCGCCATTGAACTATATAAATTGTTTATATTAATTTTCTTATTAATTTATTATTATCATCATCATCATCATTATCATCATTATTATTTTTGTTAAATTATATACTACTTTCTGATTTTCATAATTGAACTTTTGTTTTATTTACAGACTGAAGACGGCCATTAGAAATTAGAGCAACAACTAGCTGTAGAAGTAACAAAGTATAGATGTAGAGGGGATCAAATTCGTACTCCTGACGATGCTTATACAACTATGAACTACTCTAAATTCAAAGACTTCAGAACACTACTTCTAGATTGGTCTTCAAAACTATGAAATCTGTGCACATAACACCATTGAGTACTTCAACAACTCCACTAGTTAACCATTACTGAATAGGATCTGCGTATTATTTTTGAAGTTATTCTGTTGACTCAAGCTGTTCATGGTTGTGCATGCACTTCAAGTCACTCATGGATATCGATGCATATAAGATGTGTTTGGTAGATTTAACAGTTGGCGTATATCTTGATAGTTTTAGTCTGAAGGATTTGCATTTTGACAGATTGTAATTTTAGTGCAAAGCAGTAGTACTTTCATTTATTGTAACTGTAGAATTTTAGTGCTAAGCTTTTGTCTAAACTGAATGATTAAGTCGAAGTCAAATCAGAAGAAAACAACATCCATGCAGGATTTATTTCAGTCTAGTCACTACACACCTATTAATATAAGCAATTAATAATAATATCCAAATGAAAAGATTTTTTACATTTTCACAAATTGACACTTTCCACTGAAATTCAACATGGATTGCATGCAATCACTTACATATCTAGAAACATACATATCGAAGATCGAATGCGAGGAGTAAAAAGAGTACCGTTGCAAAAGTGGTTAGTCTGTAAGTCCATCAAGTTAACCGTGTAGATCATCACGCTTGATCCATGGTGTTCAGCTGCAAAACGTAGCTCAAAATTTATCATTTGGAGGTTTTTTTGGTCTCCATCATAGTTCAATACTTGTGTAAACGTTAACTTGATCAGATTTGCATACTTAACAAGTGGGATAGCGTGACAGAATATTATAATAACCAATAGGAACGTTCTGATTAGGGGATTTCCCAAGGCACTTTTAATAGTATGACGTCATCCTATCAATAACCCAAGCGATGCATTCGCCATCTTATAACGTCATTCAATCATCAATACAGCAAGCAAGAAATCCATAGCAAACTAACCGGTAGAACTAACGTTAGGAAGTGAATTTTATGATGGCTTCAAGCAACGTAAAGGCTCCAGGTCTAAAATGTGAAGAATTAAGCCATATAGACAAGTTCATTACTATTATCCAGATCAGATATAACCAAAGCACTCACAAGACGTTTGAATAAGGTTATCTGAAGAAAGATATTAGCAAATGTGAGGTAGCCTTCTACAGATATTACTAGTGTGCTGAGAAAAAGACAAGATACTTATCCAATGTAACACCAAGATTACAAACACAATCAGAAAGTTGAATAGTAGATTTGGAGATTGAAAAATATTGCAATATGGGATTTCTGACGAAACGAGAAGTAAAGAGAATAATTTTAGTTTTATCAGGGCTGCACACATTAACAAGTTCATCGATTAATCGAACAACTTGTTAATGTTTGCAATCCTGATAAAATGAAAAGACACTCGTTTTAGACTATTAAGCAAGATGCTCTTGGAGCGTGCACTGGGCTACCCAATGTGCGAGTATGCTGGAGCTTATTTAGCACTTAATCTTTGTTGTGTACCGCTATTTGGGAGGAGGGGGTACTTTGGAACATTTTAGGTGTATTTTTCTTTCAGAACTTTCCAACACTTATCTTATCTCACAACAAATTTATTCAAACGCGTACACCTTTTAAATGTGTGGGGTTTTTTTTATTAAAATGTACCGCTTTTTTATATCTTTATCCAGTGAAGTGGAATGAGACTCGGGCACCAGGACAGACGGATTGGGGTTTAAATATATTTGATATGTTTTAGTTAATCTAATTGAATTGATATATGTTTGTTTCTAAATGGATACTAAAAGAGTGTTCACTTATCTTTAAGAATAAACGTCATTTTCAACCATTGCAAAATTCATTTAAGGCAGTGAATGTACATCAAATTTCCGATGTTACATTTGTTATTAAAGGCATTACTAGGACACACCATGACGTTTCTAGCATCATTCAATGTCGTGCTTTCCATGCAAGAGGAAACTATTTCGGGACTGTATTCATTCAAGCAAAAACCCTAATAAGATCGACAGCTAAAAGGTGAGAATAAGTCAAAACTAAAATATCGTTCAGTATTACTTTTATTTTTCGATGTTACATTTTTAGAGTTGAAAGTACGAATTTAACATTGTTCTCTGTAATTCCTCGAAGTAATCACGCATCGTATCAGTGATATGCCTATTGTTCGGTGGCATAGTTGGAAACAATAGAGCGGATCATGGTTTCACTGATCGTCAGTTTGCGGAAAGGTTACGGAATATTATCGCTAGGGTTTCGGATTTCATTCGGCGATTACAAAAGCGTACTAACCCACCCGTACTAAGTCAATTTAACTGCGAATACAAAAGCTTACTAAGCCTTTCGTACTAAGTCAATCTCAGCCAGACCTAGGGGGAGTACCCTGGAATATTCGAAAGGAACATTTCAGTCCTTCTCCCTTACTGAATGGCTTTCAATAATTACTTGTTCGGAGAAACAAGTTAGACTTATTAATATTCTTTTTGAGTATGAGTCAATAATTCAGAGGAATCATGAGTGTTGTTTGGATTGTTTATAGTTTCTTGGCAACGAATAAACTATAAGATGCCGTATTCGAGTATGAGTCTACTCTTACTAGATCTATGAATCAGAAGAGCCATGAGTGTTGTTTGAATTGTTTACAGCTTCTTGGCACAAATAAACTATAAGATGCCGTATCCGAGTATGAGTTTACTCTTACTATATCTATGAATCACTCAAATCATGAGGTAAGGTTCCTCCCACCCACGAGTAATTTATGTCGCCTGACAACAATCCTCTCCCCTCCCCACAGTGCCAATCTTAGTCATACGACAACAAGCCGAACTCAACTTTCGGAAATTCAAACTTCCCGCCTCATTAATTACGACAGCTCTGATTGGTTCATAACTAGTTGGTTCAGCGATTCTCTCTTTAGTTTAGTTTAGTGTAAAGATCGGACTTGCATAACAGATCGCTGAGAGATATGACATTACTGAACATACCAAAAACATTTTCTAAAATGGGGCAACTATCATTTAAGTTTGCTGCGGCTAAGGATTGGAATGATGTGCCTAAGGATTTGAGAGAACTTAGTTCTTTTCCATTTTAAAAAACAAGCTTTTTAAGTATTTTTTTGGATTTTGATAAAAAAAAGAGCATGCATAAGTGTACTGTACGATAGATTTTTTCCTTCTTCTTCATATATTTATTTCGTTATTTAATTATTAACCAATAGTCTACACTGAGGTACGAAAATCACGCGTTTTTCGATATATCTTTTGTAGCCTAATGTTTCTGTTTTCTTTTTCTTTTTCTTTCGAGCCCTCGTATATACAATGGATATATATGTTTTGTGGACGCGGGATTTTTGTGTTTCTGTGTATATATTATACTTAATTTTCTCTTTTCTTATATTTATACTTTTAGATTCTCAATCACAGATTTTAGTATAGATCTTATTTAGATTTTTATAGATTTTATATTGCTGATCATCGGTTCATACCAGCTGTTCTATCGTGTCCAGCTGATCGGTTTTTTAAATCAGGGTAAATAAAGATATTATTATTATTATTATTATTATTAATTGATGACCATAAAAGGCAATATTAGATTTAACCATCGGGCAGAATTCTATTGTTCTAGGCGACATGAACTTACAGTTGAGTTATTTTCAAAGATCGGTATAATTTCACGAATACGTTATAGGATATGCATCATTAACTTATTTTCCCTAACACTGATTGGCTACACCAAAGACAAAGACCTGTCAAACGCAAGTGATTGACAGTATTAAACTCCCTTGAGTCATATCAGGGTAAACATTTTGATTGGCATCACTATATAGTTAATATTAATTATTTTTGATGTGACTAGGAATACTCGTGATATCGCAATCGACTTCATCGTGTTTTACTTGACAACCGAATGATCACATGAATGACTTGTTGTGTTTACTTGAAAACCGAAGTCGAGAAGTAAACTAAAGCGACTTTATTTGAATAAGAGTTAAAGTTTCAATGAATGATCACATGAATGACTTGTTGTGTTTTACTTGAAAACCGAAGTCGAGAAGTAAACTAAAGCGACTTTATTCGAATAAGAGTTAAAGTTTCAATAAATGATCACAGGAATGACTTCTTGTGTTTTTCTTAACAACCGACGTCGAGAAGTAAACTAAAGCAACTTTATTCGAATAAGAGTTAAAGTTTCAATGAATGATCACAGGAATGACTTGTTGTGTTTTTCTTAACAACCGACGTCGAGAAGTAAACTAAAGCAACTTTATTCGAATAAGAGTTAAAGTTTCAATGAATGATCACAGGAATGACTTGTTGTGTTTTTTTTCCTTGACAACCGAAGTCGAGAAGTAAACTAAAGCCATTTTATTCGAGTGAAAGTTAAAGTTTCAATGAATGATCACTGGAATCATTTGTTGTGTTTTTCTTAACATCCAACTGATCATTCTTAACTTTTCTAAACTAAACACCTTGGAATCAAGCGAGATGATCTAGTCGGCTATAACTACATGACAGACTTTCAATCCACCTCGTAGCAATGACACTCTATTTTAGTCCTAGCGATCCATCTTGTATGTCTTGAATTGAGGAAACGAAAATTTAAGCGACTACGTTTTTGAGGCAAGTCAAATCTTCCAAATATAACGTTTGAATATTTTGATCGTTAAATCATTCGCTGTCTTTACTCGATTAATGGATTTTATCTTGTATCTCGTGCAGGATCGAGATGGAAGTGCGACTTGTGAACAGAAATCGAGACGGAGAAGAATTGCTTCTTGCACAAAAATCAACATTCTTGACCTAGTTTACTGTTCGCTCTGTTCTTGCAGGGGTTTCTCTGGGTTCTCAGGTTTTCCTCCCTCCGTACTAATCAACTTCTAAACTCCAATTTGAGTTGTTAGCGACTGGTAAAACAAGGACGATTTTTGTAATCGTTTCGAATTTAGAGGTGAATGGAATCCGTGTTGTATTTCAGACGAAGAAATAGCTGTTTCTCGTTGCTCGCGGCTTCGCAGCTCGTTGTCCTCACTTCGCGACGATCTTACAGAGAGAAACCTCTAGTCCGAAATGGATTCCGTGCACGGATCTTTTTTTCTTCTAATTTGACTTCGACTTCAAAAACTACAATGTTAGTTTTAGTCAATCATTTTATTTTGAAAATACGATGTGTCCTTGCTTGACAAAAAGAGTAATATATTTATAAGCAATAGTCGTTTTGAGCGTCGTAAAAATTTGAGCAGCTTCAACCACCGAGCAGTAGTCTCACTCATTCTTAGTTAACGGGACCAAGTCGACTTAAAATAGATTGAAAAATGAAGTATGCTGGAACGACTCGAAAATAGCCTTATATTAATGTATACTATCTAAAAATGCATTTTTCAAAATTGTTCATCTATATCTACAAAAGAAAAAAAGTTGCATCTGTTTTCATACAACCTTCTTGTCTCTTAGGAGAAGGAAAGTTTTCTAACCCCTGGTTTTAAATATACAAGTCCAAGGTAGTGTTTTCGTTAATTTTGGTTTCATTTTATTGTTTTATTTGTAACTCTATGATGTCAGTAACAGAAAACAATATACAACAGCTTGAACTCCTCTTAAAAATGGAAAAAAATCACAAATGCTGTTGAAAATTTCTTGTACGATTTACAGATAATTGAATGTCCTTCCATATTTTTTCCCTAATCTCAACTTCCAGAGGAGTTAAGATTCAATCTCGATGCGTAATTTCGTCTAAAACGTCAATAATTCAAATAAGAGTAGGATGGTTTTGATCAGACGCTATAATAAAGTAGAGGCTTGAATTGTATCTTGGTAACGTAAATGACCCCTGACGTAACGTAAACGACATATGCTCGTATGCACACATATGGATTTCAAACTGCGTTCATTATGAAAAAACGCACGACTCTAGAAGATTATAAGATGTAATAAACAGCTGTTTGACTATTAAACTAACTTACATGTTTCCTATTTTAAGTAACGTAAATGACCATATGATCAATAGCAAAACGCAACAGGTTTACTTGAGAAGAACACTTGATTATGTTAACATGAATTACTTTTGTAATGACTTCTATGATTTATATTCCCCCTAAAAATGATATTTGTTATTAAATTGTAACAAACGACCTCATATAATATAAACGTTTTAAGGAAGACGGAAGCGTGTCTCGATGAGTTCAAGTGTTGCAGAGGACAGACGGTAGGACTTGCGAGTCTTGCCGATCTGTGTGGGTTGCTCTATAACACATATTATAGAAGCTCTTGGGACCCACAGTACATCTTCTCGGGTTGGCCATCGAAAACTTAATGCTTGGGGGTTCTTTCCACTCCTTGTCATGAAGGTTAACAACAGCTCGCCGTCATTTGCATCCACTTCCTGCACTTTGCCAATGTACCATTCTCCGTCATATGAGGCTGCAACAAAATCATTGATCTTCACCGCAAGCTCGTTGTGAACACTTGACGTGCTAGGCTGTCGTAGCATGGCTGCTTTCCAAGAACACTGGCTGTCTTGAGGATTCGCTAAACAGCTATCGCAGTAGCAAGAAGTGGTTCTGGTGATAACTTTGTGAGGTGCCACAGCTGCAACTGCATGAAGAGTCATTGTACCCGGGACCGGCTGCGCATCACTGTACCTTTCCAGCTTTGCACTGACTTCTTCAAAATCAGCTTTGGAGTAGAACATATATTTAACACTTGTGGTGCTCTCTGCTTGAGTAGCCCAAGCAAAGAAGCCTTGGGCATCTTCGATGGCCACTTTTCCAGATCTTACTGCTTCATCAGCCATCCTCTTGGCTGCTCCACCCACACCATCACACGGACCTTTTCCATGCTCAGCCTCGAAATAATTCCATCTTGCTGGAACCCCAAACTCTTCAGTATGGTTTGCTATTATAGCAAAGATGGTTTTATTTCGATATTGGGATGTGGGGCTGTCTGTCCAATAATGAATATAGGCGAGGTCAGGCACGAGGTCCTTCAGCTGAGGGTGTAGGGAGCGCAAGATCGTATAAACAGCAGAGGCCTTGTAAGAAAGCTCGTCTGACACAAAGATGAAACTTTTGTGCCTGAACATGTCTTCCCCAGGTTGCTTGTAGTAAGCAACGACAGGATGTAGGGAAACCATAGATGGTCCATTCCAGTGAGCACTTTGTACTTCTTCGCAAGACTGGCAGTTGTAGTTTTCGGCAAAGTCCATTTGAACTACAACATGCCCAGCTGGAAGGTTTTCCTTCAAGCGCCTGAGCTGCTGGTATTGCTCGTGATGACGGCGGACGTGCCCACGAAACTTCGTTACGGCCCCTGTTACTTTGGCTGCAAACTCGTGTTTTGTGGCCTTAGTAGGCACGACTTTCATCTTCTGCTTCCCCCCTTCCTCTTCTACTCGCTTCCACTGCTCATAGGTGATCACATCTGTGTCTCCGATGTTACCAAGAATATCCTTGATCTGTTCGTCATTGTTTTCCTTGATGAACATATCAGGATTACCGGTAGTGATGAGCTTATTATTCTTCATGGAGCGCAGGAGCAGTGCCATATTCTGGTGCCTCTGACAGAGACACGTATCACGAGAAGCGAAGCTTGCCAGCATCATGTAGGGCGGCCTCATCTTGTAGAACACTGCTTGGGAGATATTTGCTGTTGGGTGCTCAGCAAGATATTTGAGACGGAGGTTGTATAGGTAATCGCTCAAAATCCGTTTCTGCACTCTTTGCATTCCACATTTCTTTGCATCGTTTTTTCCTGGCATCATGCGGCTGTTGTCGTCTCGCTCCAGGAATTCTACAACATTTTGTTTGAGCTGCATACGGAACTCATGCAACCGCCTCTTCTTGACTACTTCAAGCGCCTTCGTTTTGGCAGCTCTCACAAATTTTGGAGAGACTCTCATCTCTGAACACAGCTGTTTCATTTGTCTATACTTTCTAACTATTTTTCCGCTGATTATATTTCTTATTGTCCTATTCCCGACAGTAGATTTATTTTTCTTCAGCGAATCTTTAATTTCATCGACTAAAACATTGCTAAATAATAGCCGTTTCTTCAGCTTTCTTGACGCCTGTTCTACCCTTATCCCTGAGTCCTCTATTTGCGCGTTTGTGCGCGAACGAGGAGTCATTTCTGGCATCGGGATGTTTGGGGGAGTAGTTGTCGTTTTTTTCTTCAGCCTTTCATTTCTTTTCCTTATTCTTTTGTTGGCCTTTTCAAGACTGGCAATGCGATCCTCTAGGCTTCTAATTTTCTGAGTTTTCTCCTTGATTTTTCTATGGTTTATTGCTTGGGCTGTCGAAATTTTCACCTTCAATCCTGGCGACTTGGATGGCAACTTTTCCATATCTTTCGAGATTTTCGTCTTCTCTCTACTCTTACGCTTGTTATCTCGATTATTTGCCCTCCTGTTTTCCATCTCTTCTTTACCGAGCTCACAAGCTGCAGTGTAGTACTTGAGGACACGGCTGGACTCTTTTTTTAGGTAGTTTTTATCTTGCGCTTTTTTTTCTCTCGCGGTAGGCACGTTGAATTTCCGCTCGTGATTTTGCCATTGTAGTTATAATACCTTTGTATACATATAGAAAATATTAAATGGAAATGGAAGCCACCAAACTAAGATATAATTATTTTGATATCTTAACAGAGGGGCCAACCATATGCCTTATTTTCACTCCCATACACAAAAGTTCATTTACGTTACCGGACAATTCGTTTACGTTACCACACGAAAAACACGTGCTAGAACACCCTGTGAACATGGATCACTATGAAATAGGCAATGCATATACAGCCAGACTCCTCCTGGACATTTCACTGTCACTAAATAACATATATATCTAGCTTCTTACCTGAAATAAGCAGCCTGAACCGTAGAAAGTCGAAGTTTTGTAGATTGAGAGGACAAGCCTTATGTTGCAATCGCAAAGGGTGACGAAGAAAAGACTTCAAATGTGTTTAGTAACTCGTTAACAAATGATATGATACCCAAGCAAAATAATCCTTTCTAATTAGTTATGTCATCTTGCTTGTGTGTGGTCCATTAACCAACTTTAATATGATAAGCAAACTCTATGGTCATTTACGTTACGGTAACGTAATGTGACACTGGTAACTGTCAACCAACTTCCTCAAAAAGCTGTTATCACTTCAAAGTAATACTATCACGTTTGGATAACACAAGGTTTGTTTGCAGTGTAACGCCATTGATATCAGTTAATTCAGCTTTTGAGTGCCTTGTATATGACCTTGACCAGCGTAACGTAAATGACTTCCAGTAGAAAATAGGGGTAACCGAAGTGGCAATGGGCTGAAATATACTTAGATCGTTTCTTTCATTGAAAACATTCTTCATCCTATTGGATATATAACAGATAAAGGCGTTTAAAATACGGTTTAAGTTTGGGCAATCATTTTGACTTAATTTTTTTTAGACATTTTAACATTTGGTAACGTAAACGACCAAAATTCATGCGACTCCAATGTCAAGGGCGGTGTGTTAAGAGACCAGGCTCCATCCTCAATCTTGATAGCTCAAACGGTAACCTACATATGAACCTTCAATTGCATTAAAAACTAGAAGTAACAAAAAGCTAGGAATTGTTTTTTTTTTAAGTTTAAGTATTAATTTTATCCCGTGCGACATTCATTTCCGTCCACTCTTACAATGTTCGAGGGTCAAGAAAATTGCCCCTCGCTGCGGAACGTGTGCAAAATCCGTTTTTAGGTGTGGCCGTAAGCCTAAAACTCTTCAAATAAATCGCAAACGACTAGAATTAAAAAATATACACGAAAAGATAGTGATCTATTAATGTGCGACATCAAATGGTCCCGTTAACTAAGAATGAGTGAGTCTGGATTACAGACTACGAGAGTACGTACAGCGTTAAAAGCTTAGCACTTAAAATTCTAAAATTACAATATATGAAAATACTACTGCTTTGCACTAAAAACACAAAAAAATTAAAATTCGAATCCTGAATGATGAATGAAGATCAAGATCGTTTTCTCCAACCGTTGCAACTACTGACATTGTCATGTCAACTTTTTCACAGTTCTATTGTATTTCCTACGGATGTCAGGTCCATATATACTTTCTTTTTCCAGTGAATACATCATCAGGAGTAAGGATATAATCATTCTTAGTGAGTATTACATGCATCTCTACATCTACTTGGCGGTATATTGCATGTAGTCAGGATATAATCTTGTGATGCAGTATAATTTCTACATCTACGGGCTTGGCCTATATTGTATGTAGTCAGGATATAATCTTGCATGGGAAGCAGTATAATTTTTACAGCTACTTGCATGGTATCTTTTATGTTATTTCTATGGCTGGTTATTGCTTAATTTTCTAATGGCAGGCTAGCTGTCCTCGATCTGTAAAGAAATCAAAAGTTCAAATAAAATAATATTAAAGCCACTAACCCCGGCTTTTACCTTACATTTTTGATATTAATTTTTTTTCATACCCCTACAAGTATAAATAATAATCTAATTCCAACGTGTACTATTGACTTGTTTTATAAGGCAAAATATGCTGATAATGTGCGAGAGATTGTTCTCTTTCTACTTACTTGTTCAGATCGTGTGTTCATCGTTCTCTTCAGGTCTTCCAGTTTCCTCAACATCACGACTCATCAGTACAACACACAAATAGTAGAGAACAAGAGTCTCGCACATCCTCAATTGTAATAAACACATCAGCCAAAAAAGATCGTTTGAGTTTATCATACTTTTTTCCTTTTCCACCGTAGACCCTCTCAAAGACTCGACATCAACACTACTTCAGTGAGTGTGCGCTGAACCTTGTTGAATACCCCCATTTTATCTTGTGCTTACCTGTGATGGCTTAACAGATCAAACAGTATACCGGGTTATTTCGCTAGACTAAAAATAACATCCCGAAAATGACGTCACCTTCGTGTTCCCAACGGAATGATTGTGTCGATAGTGAAGCTACCGGAAATCATGCCGTGTTGAAGTCGTGTTGAAGCCGTTTGTTGAGTGTTTGAACGTGTAAATCGTGATTAATTTTTAAATAAAAATAAGAATCTCTCAATAATGTCGTACCTTCTGTTATTAAAATCGTTTTATAGCCATTAATTGAAAGAAGAAACAATGTCAGCCTGATTCACGCGAAGTAATGTAAACAAACTTATGAACACTATTTCGCGTGAAGGAAATTGACAACCGGAAGTAAATATGATGAATGGTCCTTTTGGCGGGAATTTCAGAAATTTGCCGGGAAATGTGGTAAAAATCTTGATGGAGATGGACTATGTTTAGAATCATTTGAATAACTTCACATCTGGAGACAAATTTTCAGTGGCAAATCTAAGCGGGGGGGTTATCACAATTTTTCATGACAACACCAACCAATTTGAATAACTTCACATCTCTGGAGACAAATTTTCAGTGGGAAATCTAAGCGGGGGGGGGGGGGGGGGGGTTATTATCATAATTTTTCATGACAACACCAACAGCACTGCGAGTTTTATTAAAACAGGGGTGCTGGACACATTTTTCTCGCTTTTTTTTTTCTATACGCCGTGTGTGGGACCTGAAACAACCATGCTCACCTGCAGCAAATAATTGTCTCCCTAACCCTTTGGTCTGCTCTCTCCACCACCTCAATGAATGCTACAACCCCCCCCCCCCCCCCCCCCCCCCCTTTGAAAAAATCCTGGATCCGCCCCTGATTTTGGTTATGTTTTGAATGAGCTTGAAGCCTTAGAGGTGCTTAGACAATTTAAAACTGCTACAACAAGTAAATTCTGTGTGTTTTACTGCAAGAATTTTGCAAGAAAAGGTATGTTGGCATGCATTTTTAATAAAAAAATACTAAGCTCTCTTCATGATCATTTCTCCTTCCCTCTACCCTCCTCCTCCCAGAGTCCCCGGAAAAAATTCAAGAGAACAATTATTCTAATTTATAAGGTCACAACTATGACTACTGTAGTAATAAATGATTTTTATAGCATATATGTATTAACTTTTTTTCTTTATAAGATGTTATGTCATTATATACACATGGCACGGATCACAGAGACATTCTGTAGTATTTGTTAATAGCATGCTGCTTAACCTGGAAAATGAAATGAAAAATTCTAAAAGAATTTGCATTAAACCAAAAGTGAAAGAACAGAAAGAGAAAAATGAAAGAAATAAGTTGAATTTGGTGTGAAATGTGATTGTCCGGGTGAGTGTAGTCTTGAAAAAGACTGTAGTTGGTGGCGACTGACGATTCCACAACCTGAGTGTAAGTCATCTTCAGAGCCCAATGAGAAAATGAGACATAGTCGATAGTAATATTTATCTGTAACAATTAATAAAAATAGAATTAAGTGAGTGATTTATCCATCTATGTACATGTAAAATATATTTATTAAATCTTTTTTTTTATAAAAATAAAACCAAAACAGATGTTCGGAAAAAACATAAAGTGTTCTTTGAAGATGCTAAATCAACAATTTCTAGCAGAATAGAGTTTGATGGCACACCATCTGTGATAAATGGCATAAAAGGTCTATGGCTGTCATCATGGTATTGACAGAAACAAGGCTGATAAAAGGCAGTATCTTGAAAAGATGCAGGTACTTAAGTTATGAATAGAAACAAGTCAATGTCTCTCTTAAGTATCTCTCTAAAGAAATCCATCCACACTTTTGCAGGATAATGGTGATCATTTTTCATTTAAAACGCCAAGATTTCTGGTTCAAAATACTAAAAGGTTTGGCTGCCCTGCCCTACTTCAGACTATGAGGTAGTTTTGATACTAGTCATGATGAACAATTAACAAAATAACATTGTGTAGTACCAGAAACTATCCATGCCCCTCTCCTCACACACACACACACATAGGGATGTTGAATTACTGAGGGGCGGGGCTGGATCAAAGAAGAAGCTCGAAAAACCATACCCTCTTCATCGCATCATCCCTGTATAGTTCATTTATGGGAGTACCCCCCCCCCCTCCCCCATCCTCCCACTCCGGGCACACAAGAATAGGAGCCTGTAAGCGCCTACATGCCTACGAGCCTATGCGCCTACCTTATTGCATCACCAACTTTAAGTTACTGAGTTACACGCTGAAATTTGGGTTTTCGCTGCCGCAAATCAAAAATATGAAAGTTACCGACTGATTAGGTTTGATTGACGGCAGCGAAAAAAACAAATTTCAGCGTGCAACTTGGAGCACCGAGGTCGTATGTTTATGAAAATAGATGTAAATCGATTTAAAAAAATGAAGTCTAAAAGGATACAGTTTCGCCCGGAGTAGTCAATCGATAAAAATTGATATCAATTTTGCCAATCGATAAATCGATAACAATCGATACCGCTGATTTGATTGATATCGATTGTATCGATCAATCGTTAAAAATCGAACTCACACTAAATTTTTGTATCGATTTTTATCGATTGATTGATTACATACATACATGAATCGTTTTCTTTTCGATTTATGTTCTTGAACAATTTCTATCGATGATCGTACGAGGGTCGTGTGGCTACGGATTTACACCACCGGAAATTACTCTTTCGTAACCATAGCTTGACACAAACCAGGAGTTTGTTATAGTGATCAGTGAACAGACAGCAAAAGTACTTTGATAATTAGCTGCCTGATCTACATATTATTACTTGTGAATTAATAGTTATAAAATCTATTGCACTATCATCGATATTTTCGAATACTTTCCGTGAAATGAAGCTGATTATATGATTGTACTCATTATTGGATCGAATTAAAGCGGTCAAATCTTGATCGATAATAATCGATAAAATCGATAAAAATCGAACTCACACCCATTTTTTTATCGATTTTAAACGATTTCCCATAAAAATCGATACAAATCAGCTGATTTCTATCGATTTTTATTGATACCGATTTTTATCGATTGACTACTCCGGGAGTTTCGACATACAGTTGTGAATTTTAAGAGAAAATTTGAGCTTAAAAAAGCTTGTCATTTTGGAACTCGCGAAGTAACGTCCAAAGTTTAAAACAACTATTTCGTGAGTCCCAAAATGACACAATAATAAAACATTGTTACGATTTTGTAAACAATTGCTGTTAAAATACTTTGCCTAAAATCTTAACTTTATTTTTGTACGGAACTTGGAGGTAGTCCTCATGTAAGAATTAAGAAAATCACAGAGAAAAGTAGTAGAAACGCATCGGCGCCATCTTGTTTGTTGTTGGTCACGTTACGAGTCGGTACGACGGAACGAATCCGTCGGAACACGAAGGTGACGTCATTTTCGGGATGTCGTTTTCGCTGCCATGTTTTCTCGCTGTCAAATTGAGCAAAACCACGTTTCTTTCAACCGAGAATTCCAGTCACAGTGACACTTGTTATCCACTTTTGATCACTTTCGTAAAGATAATCAATTCTGAAATCTTTTATTAAGATTTCTATTCAATCTTTGGACATTTCTTTGTATTTGTTTTAAAGTTTTAGAATGATAAATGTTTAAAATAGCTAGCGATTCTTTCTCGCTTCACATTTGCCTCCTTGGCGTTTATTACACAAAATTTGATTGGCTAACGATCGAAGTTCGAGATGTACGGAGAATTTGTATTTTGATATGAGAATCAAATTCAAATAAAGATTTATTTTCTTGCTAGTGGTAATGTTTTCCCTTAATATTTATTTTATAAAAGCAATAGAAAACTTTTTTCTCTGTGTTTACATAGCCTGATAGCAACACTCGGGGGGTTGGGGGAATTCTCGACAGTTATGCAAACCCTCGACTACGTCTCGTGGCGCCGAGAAGGATCGTTACTTATGAAAGAAAGTGGTTGTTTGCGGCGTTTTTATTTATTTCATGGTTAAGAAATAATAATATTGCTTTAAGTAGCTTCAGAAAAAGAACATTATCTCTTAGCTGAGAGTCGTTCAAGTTACGAGGATACGCCGAAGACTTCGTTTTTGATGTTTACCTTCCATCTGGGGAATGATCGAGAAATCGTGCACGTGAAGTTTATCGCAGAGTTGTGGTATTTTCGAGGAGTGTTTCTCAATACAGGAGCAATTGATGACTCAGGTAAGCAAATAATTTGATGTATAAGCAATGTATTTATTGTCATATCGTGTTTTCTTTTTATGAATTATTTTTTGTGGATGCAAAGTGGACCATGTTTTCGCGTTGGTTTCGATGTTGGAATACTTGATCAATCGATTGCTTTCATCGTTTACTCGACTTCCGGTGTAATTTCCCGCTTTTTTTACACGCGTCTAAAAGTGTTACCCCCCAAAATCAAGTGTGGCTTCTTGTCCAGGTTGTTTACTTTCTTGGAGCCAATGATGGGGACATTTTAATTTTGGTTTCATGTAAATTCATTTCTATTTTTATATACAATCTATTTACATGTAAATCTGATATTGTGTAAACCTTATTATTATGTTTATCCTCAGATTGATATATTATAATTATAGTATATCTCGATCAATTTACAGTAGCTTTTGAAACTTGGTAAAGCAAAAATATAAATTTTTCTTTATTCTTCGCAGACTTTTCGCTTCTTTACTTTTGGTGTTTTTGTCATGTTTGCTGGATAGCAACGTCTGTGATGCTCCAACATGACTTTTTCAAGCTTGTCGCAGCCTCGTCTTATGCAGGAGTGGGTCATTAATCTCATGATGAATTGATTCGACCCCTTGCTCACCAAGCAGCCCCATACCAATTCCATACCTACAAAGTTATTACATGTAGTTAAATTGGTCAATAAGGATCACAAGTTTATTATTTCATGACACTCTTTACAATCAACTTCATCATCATTGTTATTACCATTATTGTTATATTACTACTGTATATTATTATTATGACAGTTATAGTTATTATTTTATAATAGTTACTACATAACTGATACCTCTTAACCCATGTGATCATGTGATCCTCTAAGAAATGCATTTTTGGCAAAACAGTTGCATGAGGAAAGTTTTGCCTGTACACTTTCATGAAACTTTCAATTTCTTTCTCTGAAAGGGAAGACAATCTTATCAATGTTATAGACCAAATCCAAAACTTGCACTGATGTGAGGCTTACGTTGTGAACAAAAGGATCTGGCATGACTCAAAGCGATCTGGCGTAACAAATCACGCCATATCTCTTTGTTCACAACTCAAGCCTCATATCAGTGCAAGTTTTGAATTTGGTCTATAATATATATTTTGAATGTACTGTAGATCTGTTTATTTATGTGTCTGTCCTCTTGTGCCACAAGTCGTCATTAATTAATACTGGTACTTTAAAAAATGTCAAAATAACTTAAATTTTTTGCCATTAAGAGGACAGACAATATAGACCTGATGTAAATGTGCTTTTTTATCTTTTTGGAGTGACAATACTTATGAAAAATTCTTATTTTTATTTATCAAAGCAACCAATGGGAATAGCACATACTCTTTGAAAACATTCCTTTGCCCTCACTGTTTCTGAAAATTAGTTAACCAGTGTGTATAAAATGTTATTATTGTTAAATATACATATCTTACCAAGGATTATGATTTGGCTATTGCATAGCTTTTCTTTCGTAGTATATATCCTGTGGCATTTCCCAAATGATTCCAGTGTTTCTTTAAATTTCTGCTTCATATCATTGGCCTCTTGTATTAAATTGGGCATTACTTTACTAGAGACAACAACTGGTACCTCAACTAACAGCTTGATATTTGTTTCCTACAGGTAATGAATAAGGGATAAGAGAAGGAACAAAACCATCTATTTATTAAAAAAACCTATATTTAATTTTTTTTTCTTTTCCCACTTAGATTATATGTAGCTTACAATTATTTATAGTATTATATAGAGGAAATGAAAGCCTCCAAAAACATAATTTAATACCTTAAGGCATTTGTGTGTGTGGTTGCCATTGAATGTCCCACCATGATAAGCCTGGCGTTCAGCACCAATCTGCTTTAATTGCTTGTCAAGTTCTTCCTTACATGGCCCTTTTCCACACCACGACTTTGACCGAATGTCTTGAACTTTCTTTTCCTGACACAAATGAAGATGTGGTTATTCCACTGCCTATAGGATAGATACTTGTAAGGGCTGCAAAGAATAAAGTTGCGCCCTCTACGAAAATGGTTTTAACTCATACCATTAAGCAAACGCTATCAAACTGATATGCCAACGCTGCAAGTGATTGTTTTCTTTAACCTTTCAAATGATGTTTAAGACTCATGGCCGTTGCAAAGGGAGAGGCTGGGCTGGCAGTGTGGGGAAGGAGGGAAGCTTGGGTGCGTACAGTTTTCGGCCACGAAAAAGTACAATCTATGGAATGTATTTAATTCATGAAGTGACTCCCCCCCCCCCCCCCCCCCCCATCATTTTTCGAGGCTTGCTTCATCCACTCACGTCATTGCGTGCAGCAAAACTCGGTGTTTAGCTTTCAAAATCTATTCGCTACTGAGATTCTAATCACATACTTTACTATACTTACAGTTTCCGCCAGTCCGTAAAACAACGGTAGGGGAATCGGAAGCGGTCAACTTTCGTTTCATTAAATGAGTTGTCAGGGACTCTTCTACCTGCGACAATGGAGCCGATAACGTGGTTTTCAGAACTTCGCTAACAAGCGTGGTGCATCGACCAGTCGTGTAAGAGGTGCAGCTAGACTCGTGTTGTGCAAGCTGTTCGAGTTTTACAAGGGACTTACGGATAGCACATTTTAGACAGGATGCTGACAGGAGGTTTAATAGTAGTCTGGGCGGCTTTCGAAGCTCTTGAATCTTAATTGTCCTCTTGCATACGGGACACCCAGCACCGTCTCCGACGTAATGAATCCAATTCTCGATGCAAGAGTAACAAAAAAAATGGTCGCAACTTGCTTGTAATGGCCTGTCCAGTACTTCACGACAAATAGGGCAGATCAGCTCCTCACTAATATTGGAAAATCTCTCGATGCTTGGCATGGGATTCATAAGCGCGGCCGGAACTATTTCTGAAGGAATATATATTGCCTTTTGAGAAGGGTTAATGCCATCGCTTCTTAAACCTTGTTTGGGGCGTCCTCTTCCCTTTCTCGCCTTTGGTTTTTTGCCTCCCCGGTTTCTTCTTGCAAAACTCTCGCATGTTTCACAGTCTTCTTTTTCATGCGGGTGCCAAACAACTGGTTGAGTGCTGCACTTGTAATTCAAATTTTTGCATGCGTTAAAGCTTTTCACGTAACAGTTGACACACACATTTTGTGGATGAACATTTTCGTCGTCGTCTTGGACAGATAAACCATATGCGACTTGTAATTTGTCTGCAACATGGTTTGTAGACGTTTTGTAAACATATCCTTGCGAGTTTCCCGCCTTAAATCCACAAACACGACAAGATACCTTCAGTTCACGCAAGTGAAACTCCATTACTAAATGAGAATCGAAAATATGTTTTAGTTGTCGATGTTATTTAGTTTTAGTTCACGTAAGTGAAACTCCATTACTATAAACTTGCTACGCTTTCAGGGAAGCCATTCATCTGTCAATAAAAAAGCTTTTAGACTAAACCAAAAAAAAACTTCATTAACCTGTATTCTAAATTTTAAGATGCGTATCAAATGAGAATCGAAAATTTGTTTTAGTTGTCGATGTTGTTTGCTCGTGGAAGCCGTAAACACGTATTGAATATCTTTATTTTTCAGGATTACGTGCTCAGCCACGAAACTTAACTCGGTAGAAAAACCCTGATTTTTGCGAAGAAAAACGTTTTTACTTCCATAAATAAAATGAATTTCGATAAAAGATTATATTAACTTACCTGTATTTCGTGTTTGGAATCTTAACTTGAAAGAAAAGGTTTTTTAAACCGGTTTTAATTTTGCTGAATGAGGAAAACAAAGTTTCAAAATTGCCGCCATTTTCGTTGTCAAGGAAGAGAAGCAGCTTAGCAACGCAATTTGGCCGCGCGCGCGCCTGGAACCTAATGTCGTAATTGAAACAGCCGTGTATTGTGCTGAAAGTATTTTTAGTCCAAACTGCGTTATGTGACGTAGGATGGTAGGAAGATCAGTCATTGGTTAGGAAAATAAGTTATCGGTTAGGAATATGTAGTATCGACGATACACCTTGTTTCTAAACTTCGGGTCAAAATCAGTTCATTTTCCCTACATCATGGACTTAGTAGAAGAAATACACGAGATGATTGAGATGATCGTCTGCATTTTATACTTGATTTACGTGAACCGTTTAGAGGCTGACAGGAGAGAAGAGAGGCCTACAAGGGGGAAAGAACCAGTGGAACATGATGAGGAGGAAGACTAATAAAAAGGTACAAAACTTGAAGCTAAAACCGGGATTTTTCTGTTTAGGATGAGAATTTCTGATCCGCGCCTGAAGTTAGAGATAGTTCGCAGAAGTGCAGGAAAAATAAAGAACCTCACCGCAAAGAAGAATCGGAATATATTAAATAAGATCAAGGAAACTTAAATAACAAGTAAAAATGCGCCTTTGATTTCACGTTCGGTGGTGAAAGTTTTCCGTACCATCTCTTCAGCCACTGTTATGTACGTCGTGTTTACAAAGGCAAAAAAAAACTGCTCTAAAACGGCTAAAAACCACTTAGAATAGCTATGAATACCATTTACAACAACACAGGAGCAAAGTATGTTCAGTTTTTTACCTATTGAATTTTTTTTTTTTTTTCTTTCTTTCGTTCCATACATTTTTGTAAGCTCGAGATTTCACTCGTGTGTTCACATTACCAACCGTGTCACGCAATAACCTAAATATATTTTAAAAATTTTCAAGGAAATTTTGTATTCTCAGACTTTCATATCTTTTCCTTCAGATCAATTATAATGCGCTCTAGCAACGAGTCGTTATCATCATTTTTATTCGTTTATTTCAACGTTTGATGTATACTAGTCAAGAGAATATTCTCTTGACACTAGTTCAACAGTTCAACAGTTCAATTATTATTATTATTATTATTATTATTATTATTATTATCATCATTATTGTTAATATTATTATTATTGTTAATATTATTATTATATACTACCTTCTGACTTTCATATTTGAACTTTTGATTTATTTACAGACTGAGGACGGCCACAAGAAATTAGAGCAACAACTAGCTGTAGAAATAACAAAGTATAGATGTAGAGGGAATTATATTCGTACTCCTGACGATGCTTGTACAACTGTCAACGACTCAAAATTCAAAGACTTCAGAACACTACTTCTAGATTGGTCTTCAAAACTATGAAATCTGTGCACATAACACCATTGAGTACTTCAACAGCGCCACTAGTCAACTGCATCATTCTGCGTATTATTTTTGAAGTTATTCTGTTGACTCACAAAGTTCTTCATTGGAGATCGATTCATAAGAGTTAAGATGTGTTGGGTAGAATTAACAGTTGGCGTAAATCTTGGTTTTAGTCTGACAGTCTTATTTTGACAGATTGTGATTTTAGTGCAAAGCAGTAATACTGTCTTACATTGTAACTGTAGAATTTTTAGTGCTAAGCTTTTATCTAAACTGAATGATTAAAACTAACATTGTAGTTAATGAAGTCGAAGTCAAATCAGAAGAAAACAACATCCATGCAGGATTCATTTCAGTCTAGTCACTACACACCTATTGATATTACTAATTAATAATAATATCCCAATGAAAAGATTTTTGGAAGTACAGAACGAACAGCAGTTAGGACAACAAAGTGGATTTTTGTGCAAGAAGCGAGCAATTCTGATCTATCTCTATTTCTGCCCACAAGTCGCACTTCCATCTCGATTCCGCAAGACATACAAAATAGAATGCATAAATCAACTAAAGCCGGCCAAGGAATAATTTAACTATCAAAATATTACCTTCAAACCGTTTCTCTGGATTAAGTAAGTTGTCTTGCCTCCAAAACCTAGTCGCATAAGTTTTCGTTCTTCAATTCAAAACATGGATTGCGAGGACTAAAATAGTGCCATTGCTACGAGGTGGATTGAAAGTCTGTCAGGTAGTTATAGCCGACTAGATCATCTCGCTTGATTCCACGGTGTTCAGTTGGAAAACGTAACCCTAAAATCTATCATTTTGAGCTTGTTATTTAACTTTCACAAGATTGTTGTTCCTTCATGTGTAAACATTGATCAGATTTGCATATCCTAGTGCACGCTGCCTGACAAGTGCGATGATGTGACAGGATGTTAACCAATGGGATCGCTTCCCGATTAGGGGATGCCCCAGGCTATTTATAAAGAACATAGACCACGATCATGATTTGCTGAATATGATAGCGTGTTATGAAACTACCAAGTGTTGTGGTATAAGACTGGTCTTGCTATATTCCTGTATTCCATGCTAGGATAACAGAAAAGCTGTTCTCTCTAACACTACAAGCCGAGTAATATATAAGTTCAGTTAGAAAGATATCTCGTCGGGGGAAGCGTAGTTTGTGAGATGTGCTGGCGATCATTGTCATCTCAGTGTCCTTTGCTTTTCATTGTGCTTGAATGTTTAGAGCAGTTCCATATAGCATTTGAAGGTTATAGTTTACGTTCGCGGGGTCCTTCGCGGTAAACAAATACTAAAACATCATTCGTGCGTCGGGATTTAAATTAAAATAACCCGCGAATACAAGTATGAATCTTTTTATTCCAAAATATCAATATGTAATAAATGCGATAGCTTCAAACACCAACTAGGTATCAAAAGGGGGAATCACTCATTAGCTACCTTTAGTATGGGAGTCATAAACAAGATTGTGCTTTTTGGGGGTATCAGTCTTAATCTTTATGATGCAACAAAAGTCAACTCAGAAAGACAGATTCTATTTGGAGTTTTGTACTTCATCATACATATGGACTTGGTTCAAATATAAAATATGAATATTCATATATATATATACATACATATCATATACATAAGCATGTATATAAACATGAATATGTGCTAAATACATAGGTATTTTACATAGCTATAAACCATATACACAGTGTTATACGCAGTTTTCATTATATAGACTTTTTAAGATTTGGCAACTGAAAGCAAGCAATTATAGATATATATTACCGCTGCTACTTCTAGATTGTGTGGAAGATCTATGAATATTAAAAATAGTTGGTCCTCTGAAAGGACATTGATAGGTTCTAAACATTCATGCTTACTAGCTAGCCTGGAGTAAATAGGGCATTTTATAAGGAAGTATCTTTGATCTTCTACAGCGTAGCAATGTAAACACTTCCTTTCCTATATCTCTTTGTGGCCCGAGTTTCTGCCCTTTTAGGTCTCTAGCCGGTCGTGATTACTTATTCTTAGTTTAGTTAGGGATTTTTATGTTTCAATTGTGCCCCCCTCCCCCCCCTTCTCCCCACAGGTGATAAATAATAAATGGTCATGTGTACTTTCTACTTTCCCATCCCCATAATGCCTTGCGTCTTTGTGGGGTAACCAATCAAAAAACTGTCCCAAATTGAAAGGTTTCTTAATTCAATTTATACTATACCTGCTTTTATCTGTAAAATATTGATTATCAGTTTATTGCAAGTTATTTTTGTGTGTACAGATCATCAAGAGTTTTGGTCTTAGGCTGCGTTCATAATGTATGGCAGGGTGGGGGGCAGGTGAAATCTTCAAATAACATAACAATTCTTAAGACCCCCCCCCCCCCCCCCCCTTGAAGTCCCAAAAAAATAACTATTCCCCCCGGGCGATCTCTCGGACCTTCTTCTAAAAATGTTGCATCCCCCCCAATTCTCTGAAAACATTTTTCAAACCCCTCCCATTTTACTGGTAAAAATTTTTCCGATGCATTTTATGTCGTTTCTAACATAAAAACCAACTCCGCCTGCATTCGAAAAACTTGGTTTGTGAATAAATTCATAACCTTCTAAATTGACATTCATAACATGTGTTTTGTCTTTCGTGAATTTTGTTTCAGTTATTGCAATTAAGGAAAGTGTATAATCCAGCTCTTTCAACAGTTGACAAAGATTGTCATGGTTGGCTGCAAGACTGCGTATATTACAATGCAGCGCACCAAAAGCTCTACGATTCAATGCACAATCGTTTATATCTGTATTAGCTTTGATTTCTTCAGTTGTATAATAGCCGAAGTTATTTTCTAAAGGCATATGCAAATCACCATCGAAGTTTGATAACTGAGGAATATTTGTAATAGGCGAAGTTAAACTAAGTGATGGTAAATTATTTAGCTCAGCTAGTCTATCAATAATTCTATTATTAGATATGTCGTTTATAGGCATATATAAATATCAGTCCATATCATACCAGCCTGTTCAAAGCTTGTTTAAATCATCCTTAGTATTGATATGTAGAGATTTTGACTTAATCGTCATTTATTCGGGCTATTTTTCACTAAACACAACACACTTAAACTTGATTACAGTCAGTCATTTTATTACACAACACGAGGGTGGTCACGTGGGTTTTAAAAATACACAGGGATCCTGATACATAATTATATTTGTCATTACATAGCATTAATATCCTTTCTGAGGTAGACTTTTCCATTCGATGCCGTGAGATGGATGACCATTTCCTTTCCTTCTTAAAATTAAGACAAGCGCTGAAAGTGTTTTCAAGACTACACTCACCCGGACAATCACATTTCACACCAAATTCAATTTATCTATTTTATTTTTCTCTTTCTGTTCTTTCACTTTTGGTGTAATGCAAATTCTTTTAGAATTTTTCATTTCATTTTCCAGGTTAAGCAACATGCTATTAACAAATACTACAGAATGTCTCTGTGATTCATGCCATGTGTATATAATGACATAACATCTTATAAATGGAAAAAGTTAAGAGAGGATGTCAGCAAAAATCGACCAAAATCAAATTTTGCCGGCAACAGCCAAAAAATCGAATTCGTTCATATTTTGGCATTAGGAAGACCTTGATGCGATATAAACCGTGGTATACTTCATTTGCCAAAATATCGCTTTATTTCCGAGAAAAACGAGAAAAACAAATTCGTGCATAATTGACTCTCTGAGAGAGTCAAAATATACTCCAACTTTGGGGGCCTCGCGCGCCTTTGCAAAAATATCTACAGACTCAATCTTGGGAAATTATTTGGGATAGTGTTTTAACATTAAAAAGATGAAATTGCACGGTGTTCGAATAAATTCATAGTGGCGAAAAATATTTATTCACCAGGGTACTTTGACTTCGCGTCAAAAATGAGGAATTTTCAAAAAATGATTTATCCGTGTGCTAAATAAAATAAAACGTTGATATTAAGAAATTGAAAAGCTAAAATAATGTTCTAATCGTGGGTGAAGTCATTTTTGGGGGTTTTTGTTCTGCGATGAGAAATAAAATCTAAAAGTTACAGAAATTTTGAAGAGCTCAGACGGTCGGCCAAATCAAAGCGATTGACAAATTTGCATAACTTTTTGGATTTTTAAATCTTAATTTGGCTAAGTATCATAAAAACATCATCAGCATACAAGTTCAATGTAATATAATGACAAATACCGCAAGAATTTCGTTTTTACATTTGATTTTACCTAGAATTTAACAACAATTTATGCCCGGGAACTTCTGTTTACAATCATTTAGTGACTGAGCGGCAGGGCTGAAATGTGTAACGCGACAGATTTAGTTTTTGCAATTTAAAAATAAAGTCTTTTTCTTTTCAATTTCAGAGAAATAAAAGTATTTATTTGTTTGTTTGTCTCTTTAATTTTTCAAGAGAAATCGAAAAATGATTCAACCCCCGTTTCAATGACTTTTTTCGAGTGGGAAATTGATTACAATACAAAAACTAACTTCAGGGGAGACTTTGATAGATGATTGACACATGAAATTAAATTGCCGCAATCCTTTTGTATATTGCCGCAAACAACATCCATTCTTCAGTCATTAACGCTTTTATCCACGTTATGATTTGCTAACTTTATTTCCATGGAAGTTTGTTGCTCCTTTAAATCGATTATTGGTGGATTATGTGGTTATAGCAGAAAAGATAGGACGCAAGATGCTCTCGTTGTTCCCTTGCTTTCATGCACTAAGGATATAGCTCGACACAAGACTTTGTTTGGTTTCTCTGGATTTGAAAGTGAATTCGATTTGATTCTTGGTCGTGCAGGACAGTTCAGACGACCAAAAGAAATAAATGATTGGACGATATGTCCCCATCATCGCTCAATACTTGGACTAGGGTGGACAAGGGGCTCTAGTACTAGATGTAGAGTTCCCGCATCGATCTCAAATCATGGCCAATCAAAATCGAAGTGGCCAAAGAGCGACAAGGGCATTGGAAAAGACGAGTCGGAATTGATATTCAAGAAAACAGGAACTTTTATTCCATCTGGAGCAGGTAACGTTTTTGCATGCTTATGATTTCTTCTCAAAACGCATGTTTCTATATCAGTCCCGTTAGCAGGGCCGTAACTAGGGGGGGGGGGGGGGTGCAGGGTGCACGTGCACCCCCCCCCCCAAATAAAAGGTTAAGGTCCGCTCATCCATCTCCTTTTTTTTTTTTTTTTTGTGGTTCTGCTTTCTTCTGGTTACCTTTTTATTATTATTTTTTTATTATTATTTATTTTTGTTCTGCTTTCTTAAAAGAAACGATCAATGGTCCGATTTTCATGCACCCTCCCTGTAAAAGTTCTGGTTACGGCCCTGGAAGTAGTATTTTAAGTCGTAGTGTGCATTGTTTGGCAGGTATCTGCGTGAGTTGCAGGAAAAAAATAAGAGAGATGGTCAGTAATATTGACACACAGAAATCTAGAAGTTCGTTTGTAGATGAGGAATGCATTGACGCGGAAACAGAGACACTCGAAAAACTAAAGCATTTGAGAATAGAGGTAGGTCTGCCAATCTAAGCCTTTATTTAAAAAGGTGCTAAAATAATCCAATCCATCCTTCTCATTCCATCTATTGTATATCCAACCAACCAACCAACCATCCATCTATCCAATCTCATTCCCTCCATTCTTCTATATCTTCTATATTCCTTTTATATTCCATCCATTCTTCTATATCCCATCTATTCCATTCCCTTCATCACATTCCAGTCTATCCATCCATTTCAGCCAATCCTCCATACATCCATCCCTCCATCCAACCGTCTATCTCAGACCCGCATCAAGGAACGCAGCAAGGCCCACAGCTTAGAAATATGGGAAGGGGAGAGGGGGGGGGGGGGGGGGGGGGGGAAGGTGGGAGACAAAACAACTTTTTTTCCGGAAGACCATAATATACTCGCCTAATATACTCAACTTTGCCTTGTACCTTTTTTTTAAAAAAATAGAAGAAGCTGAGTGGGGGGTGGACCTGAATTTATCACATTCCATGCACCCTTATTCCAATTTATTCATACACCCACTTAAAAAATATAAAGATTTATATTTCTTTTCCCGGTTTTAGGAAAAGAGGAGTAAAGAGCAAAACGAAGAAGAAGAAAAAGAAGAGGAGGTGTTCTTTAAACAGCCATTACCTTTAAGTCCAACAAATATTTCAATGTCTTCTACGTGGACGAATACGCCAGTGAGTCAATATCACGAAGAGGACATTTCTAGTGTAACTGTTGACGGTTCTTTTCTTTTCGATTTGTCACCAAGAGAAAAACTCAATGCTTATTTAGCATCAAGAGATGTTAGTCCTGTCCGCTTTGTGCTAGCAACCCCATGGGACGAGGCATCTGAACGCTCGAGACGTTATTACAAAAGAAAAGGAAAACAAGTGGTTGCTTCATGCTTAGAGGAAGTTGCTCCTGGGCAGTCCGACAAGATCTTTGATTCTTTAGCAAAATCCAATCTTAAACATGGCGATACTACTTTTGATTTTTCATTGATGGAAGCCCTTTGTGAATGTTACAATAATGCCAATCATTGGAGCACTAGGAGACAGATCCTCTCCCTTATGGCAGATAAAGTAAGCTTCAATGATTTAAAGAGATGGATACCCGACATATCGATATACCGCCTTAAAATAGCGCGGCATCATCGTTTACTTCATGGTCGAGGTTCTGTTCTCTCGCCCGTAAAGAATACGCGCATGTATATAAAACCCGAGAAACTAGAGCACTTTTTGACATTCATTACGAGCTCTCACATAGTTCAAGATTTACCTTTCGGAGAAAGAGTACTCAAGTTGTCGTCAGGCTGTGAGCTAAAAGTTCCAAATGTGGTTCGAACTCTCATACCGGAACAAATAATACGTCAATACCAAAGTTACTGCTCGGAAACAGGTTTTGACCCAGTAAGCCGTAGCACATTGCTCAGGATCCTCAGTGCCTGCTCTGCGTCCGTCCGCAAATCCCTTCAAGGGCTGGACTATTTTTCAGCAAATGGAGCCCAGTCCTTTGATGATCTAGAAGACGTGGTGGAGACACTTGGGGATAGTTATGGAAAGGGACTAACGTGGGCGAACATGACTAATGAAAAGCTAAAACAAGCGAAACGATACCTTAAAAGCGATTATAAGGTAAAACTGAATTTTAAAACTCAAGTATTAAAGCTAACACCACAACAAACACAAGAAAACTGACAAGACAAAAAACAAACAAACAAACAAACAAACAAAAAATGAAAAAAGAAAGACAAGAAGTTAATGCATTTTCCTCCTCCTGACGACTATCTTTTTATTTTATTTTAGGTGCATGTTTCAAAAAACTCGGTGGTTGCCGATCACTGCAGAGTGTTCGCTCTCAGTTCCCCTGACGACCCCTGCTTCGAAAAGTGTTGTGATCACGAACATAATCTAAAATGTGATAGATGCAGCATCTTCCCTAGTGCTCTTGAAGAAATACGTTCAGCCATTAAAGGCGTTGACTGCTCATTAGAAGAAAGAGAAGAGATGGAGTATACCACAGATCAATCCGCTCAAAATATCGATGCGTGGAAAGCTCATATTCTTCGAACCATCAACCAGGATACCGCAAAACATGAAATATTGAAAAATATGGATGATCAATCAGTGGTTCTTGTATCTGATTGGGCCATGAAATTCGTACCGCGAAAGTTTCGCGAAAGCCAAAGAGATTGGTTTGGAAAGCGCGGGATTTCCTGGCACCTTACAGTTGCTGTAACGAAACCAAAGGATAATGACATAAACATGTTGACTTTTGTTCATGTTTTTGAAAGCTGTACTCAGGATAGTCCCACAGTCTTGGCTATTTTCGATGATGTCCTCCAGCAACTCAAGAGTATTTTATCAAGTGTAAAGTTTGTCTACATGAAACAAGATAACGCTGGATGCTATCATTCGGCACCAACTATGCTTGCTATAAAGCACATTGCTACGAAACACGGAATCTGCCTTTCTCGGATCGACTTTTCGGATCCACAAGGAGGGAAAGGCGCATGTGATCGAAAGGCCGCGAACATCAAAAATCACATGAAAAGATATTTGGACTCAGGCCATGATATCGAAACAGCCAAACA
This sequence comes from Actinia tenebrosa, assembly GCF_029948245.1. NCBI lineage: Eukaryota > Metazoa > Cnidaria > Anthozoa > Actiniaria > Actiniidae > Actinia > Actinia tenebrosa. Next base: position 9,399,263 of record NW_028292569.1, read on the forward strand.
AATGAAACAAGCAATTGAGTCATCTGGAGGCATACCGGGCGTAACAGTGACTTTGTGTGGCCCACAATCTACATCAGGCTTCAAATCTGTCAAATTTGATGGAATTAGCTATATTAACAATATCCAATACAGCGAAGAGGGAATGAAAATGTGGAGAGCCTATGAGATTGGTCCTGGGAAATCCATCAATTGGAATGACCTAAGTCTCCCAACCGGCATACCCAAACTAAACAAAACGTCGGATGATAATAGCAACAAAATCTTATTTGTTCCTGTAAAACCCCGAAAAGGCCCAAAAAGTTCAAAATTAGAGAGCAAAGATGATGCCAGTGACGATGATGATGAAGGTAATAGCATTGATGATTGTTATGATAATGATGATGACAATGATGATGGCGATGCTGGTGGTAATGCTGATTGTGGCAAAGGCGACGCTGAGGATCTACAGGCAGATGCTGATAAAAAGCTGTTCTGTTGTCCAGAGGAGGGCTGTACAAAGTCGTTTCAGCGGTATTCTTCACTTGAAAAACATCTGGACATTGGAAAACACAAGTATTCCCTTGAACTTCAGACATTTTATGACAAATCAATGATAGGTTACGCCTCAAAACTCGAAAAGGGGATGAGTGAAGTTCCAACATTCCCTCAGCCAGACACGCTTGAATCAGAAAATAGTATGGCAGATTCAGTACTTCCGATGGGTTGGGCCTTGAAGTCTACAGGAAAGAGGAAAAGGTTTACTGAAACCCAAAAAAACTATCTCATGGAAGTCTTTAAAAATGGTGAATTAACTGGGCAAAAAGCAGATCCACGAACTGTATCTAAGTCAATGAGAAAAGCCAAAAATGCTGATGGCTCTTGCATGTTCCGGAAAGAGGATTTTCTATCTTCTCAGCAAATTTCAAATTTTTTTTCTCGCTTAGCAAAAGCAAAAAATCTAGACTCTTATGAAAAAGATGTAATGGGATGAAATGTTGGAGAAATTGTGAACAGAGATGTGCAAGAACTGACGGATGAAGTGATGAATGCAATTACTCTTCAACACCCAATAATGTATCACACTTACGACATCTGCAAAATGTCTTCACAATCAAAACTTCCAAGATTCTCTATTGCCATGCTGAAAGATATTTGTGCTGCTTTCGAACTTGATATATCCAGTATTACAGTCAATCGCAAAATGCCGTACATCGATATTCTCAATGAACTTGTCAGGCAATGTAGTTGTGCAAGCAGTACATAAAACTATAGTCCAGCCTTGTAGCCGGTTTATTTCGAAAGCAGGTATAGTCCGCGCTTTAGAAGTCGAATCAATTATATGGTTACTTAATTGTCGTATACTTAACTATGATATGCCTGGTTGAATCAGATTTCTGTGATTGCTGTATTTATATATACAAATACAGCAATATGTAGAGACTTTAACTAAAATAATGATAAATCAAGTTTTTTCTAGTATACTCGATAAGAGTATTGCTTGAAAAAATATAGGCAGATGATAGTGACAAAATTGCTGCAAACGTCAATTTTTTCCGATTGATAAAACAACGGTTAAAGTCTGTTGTGAAGAATTATTCAACTCGGAACTTGTCTCAGATCTAGGACTGGGACTATGCGTTTAGGATTATGATCACAAGCCGGTTGAATCCGATTTAAACGGTTTGATTGCCTTCGATCTCTCATTCAGATTCTCACTCGAAAAAAGTCGATTTTCGATTTCTCTTGAAAAATTAAAGAGACAAACAAACAAATAAATACTTTTATTTCTCTGAAATTGAAAAGAAAAAGACTTTATTTTTAAATTGCAAAAACTAAATCTGTCGCGTTACACATTTCAGCCCTGCCGCTCAGTCACTAAATGATTGTAAACAGAAGTTCCCGGGCATAAATTGTTGTTAAATTCTAGGTAAAATCAAATGTAAAAACGAAATTCTTGCGGTATTTGTCATTATATTACATTGAACTTGTATGCTGATGATGTTTTTATGATACTTAGCCAAATTAAGATTTAAAAATCCAAAAAGTTATGCAAATTTGTCAATCGCTTTGATTTGGCCGACCGTCTGAGCTCTTCAAAATTTCTGTAACTTTTAGATTTTATTTCTCATCGCAGAACAAAAACCCCCAAAAATGACTTCACCCACGATTAGAACATTATTTTAGCTTTTCAATTTCTTAATATCAACGTTTTATTTTATTTAGCACACGGATAAATCATTTTTTGAAAATTCCTCATTTTTGACGCGAAGTCAAAGTACCCTGGTGAATAAATATTTTTCGCCACTATGAATTTATTCGAACACCGTGAAATTCCATCTTTTTAATGTTAAAACACTATCCCAAATAATTTCCCAAGATTGAGTCTGTAGATATTTTTGCAAAGGCGCGCGAGGCCCCCAAAGTTGGAGTATATTTTGACTCTCTCAGAGAGTCAATTATGCACGAATTTGTTTTTCTCGTTTTTCTCGGAAATAAAGCAATATTTTGGCAAATGAAGTATACCACGGTTTATATCGCATCAAGGTATTCCTAATACCAAAATATGAGCGAATTCGATTTTTCGGATGTTGCCGGCGTATGGTCGATTTTTGCTGACATCCTCTCTTAATACATATATACTATAAAAATCATTTATTACTACAGTAGTCATAGTTGTAACCTTATAAATTAGAATAATTGTTATCTTGAATTTTTTTCCAGGGACTCTGGGAGGAGGGTAGAGGGAAGGAGTATTGATCATTAAGAGAGCTTAGCATTTTTTTATCAAAAATGCCAACATACCTTTTCTTGCGAAATTCTTGCAGTAAAACACACAGAATTTACTTGTTGTAGCAGTTTCAAAATGTCTAAGCACCTCTAAGGCTTCAAGCTCATTCGAAACATAACCAAAATCAGGAGCGGATCCAGGATTTTTTCAAAGGGGGGGTTGTAGCATTGATTGAGGTGGTAGAGAGATATAGCAGACCAAAGGGTTAGGGAGACAATTATTTGCTGCAGGCGAGCATGGTTGTTTCAGGTCCCACACACGGCGTATAGAAAAAAAGCGAGCAAAATGTGTTTTAATGAAACTCGCAATGCTGTTGGTGTTGTCATGAAAAATTATGATAATAATAATAAATCACGATGGCTCTCATAGGGGGGTTGCAACTCCCAACCCCCCCCCCCCCCTCCCCCGCTTAGATTTGCCACTGAAAATTTGTCTCCAGAGAGTCATTCAAATGATTCAAAATATAGTCCATCTCGATCAAGATTTTTACCACATTTCCCGGCAAACTTCTGAAATTCCCGCCAAAAGGACCATCCATCATATTTACTTCCGGTTGTCAACTTCCTTCACGCGAAATAGTGTTCATAACTGAGTTTGTTTACATTACTTCGCGTGAATCAGGCTGACATTGTTTCTTCTTTCAATTAATGGCTATAAAACGATTTTAATAACATAAGGTACGACATTATTGAGAGATTCTTATTTTTATTTAAAAATTAATCACGATTTACACGTTCAAACGCTCAACAAACGGCTTCAACACGACTTCAACACGGCGTGATTTCCGGTAGCTTCACTATCGAGACAATCATTCCGTCGGGAACACGAAGGTGACGTCATTTTCGGAATGTCGTTTTGAGTCTCGCGAAATAGCCTCTACCGTTATTACTATCATCTATGACGCGAAATACAAGTCAAAATACATGTCTAAATACGTGTATCAAATACAAGTAAGCTATTGTTTTCAACAATAGAACTTGACACTTTCTGTGACATTAACTGCGCATGTACAAGACTATAGCCAGGATGCTTCGACGTCGGATTTTCTACGTAATACTATGCTGAATGTAAAAAATACATCTATTTGGGGAAAATTCGATGAAAACAATGAACCAGTAGAAAAAAAATTAAATAGAGCCCTCAAATTCCTCAAAGTTCCTCCATAAACTCGTAAGTCTGTTCCATCCCGGTATATCTCATTCGTCGCAAAAATATTACAAAGTTATGATCGCTTTTGGACGTCCGTTGATTGCCCCCGTGTTATTTTCATAAAGACGTCTCACAGTTTGACGAAAGTTCTTTAACCAGAACGGCAAGTTAGTTGCGCATCGTCATTTAATACTGAAGGAAGCTGTCCTTCTATGTTTAACTGTGAGACTATAAGGCAGCATATTTCATAGTGGGCTTAGAGACGTTTTTGCTAGTATAATACTGAGCTCATCAACATTTTGATTAATTGTATTTTTTGCCTCAATTAGTGGAGGTTAATTCAAGAAACTTTGATATTTCTTCTGAAAAGCCACTCATTTTGCAGCCAGTAACGAGTAGCATACTTTACTTAGTAGTTATTCAATGACTGTTGATCTGAAAAGCCACTCATTTTGCAGTCAGTAACAACTTTATATACTTAGCAGTTATTCATGCCTGTTGACCTCTGTCAGTTATTAAAGGGTTTTCAACATGAGCAAGTATAATAACATCTCTGACACTTTCAAAAACGGATTAATTAAACAACCAATCATGTCCTGTATTCTCATTACTGTGATACATTTACCAACCAATCACGTCCTATCTCTTTGTTTTCAATACATGTATCAAGGACGTGATACATGTACCACACACATGTATCTTGTCACTTTCTTTACAAATACATGTTTAACAAACCTGTATTTAATTGAAAGCATGTATTTAAGTACACGTTCCAAACGCCATTACATGTATGATACTTGTATAATACATGTATACTACACGTATTTTTGACCGGTATTTTACCCCATAATCAACCGCCATATTTTTTTTACTTATGAGCCCGCGCGACCTTTAAGAAAACCGCAATCGCATCCATACCACAGGAAGACCAATCAATGAAATTACGTACCACAGGAAGACCAATAAGCAAATCTATTTCTGCATTTCCGCCATTTTCATTCATGATTTTCACCACAGCAATCTTCCTAATGTTTTCAACTCATATTTTTCACGTGTCAATAGCAGACGCAGTTATGACACTAGACTTGCAGCCAATTCAAACTTTTCTTTACCATATGCGAGAACTAATTATAGTTTATTCAATGTTATTATAACTTTGCTGCTACAAAATATTGGAATTCTTTGAGCGAAAATTTAAAGAACTCGAATAACAAAAATTTCAAGAAAAAACATTTTAATGAGATAATTTTCTCTTATAAACAAGATACTCTAGTATAATTCTTTTACTTGCATTCTATTTATGAGCTCTCTTTATCATATCTTTTGTTTTCCCCCTTTTTTCTCCCCCCCCCCCTCCTCTTTTTGTATTTTACTACTACTTTTTCAGTGCCTGACCTAAATATGTAATTTTCAAATTTTCAGCTAATTGCCTAAATCAGTTTGTCGCAATTAGCTCGTGCTTTTAACTATGTAAATGTCTTTAGTGCTATAATTTACAACAATACATAAAGTAAGACATTTACCTAGTTAAAGCACAAGCTAATTGCGACAGATAAACTGATTTAAAACAATGTTTGCGGTGCTCGTTCACAGTCTTACACTCTTTTTCATATATCTTTTTCTATATGGAAAACGCTAGTTTCCTGTACTTTGATTAACAATAAGATAGTAAAATCATTGACCATATTAGCACTTTCCAGTCTTTTTTGAGCGATATCATTGACACCAGGCACTTAGCTCATCACAGTTAATCTGGTAAAGTTTTACTAATTGGTATGATAAAACATTTACTTCAAAAAGTTTGTTTGGGTGGCGTATTGGTTTACCGCTCACCTCTCACCACTGTGGTCAGGGTTTCGAGCCCTGGCTCACACTGGATCATATGTGAGCTGAGTTTGTTTGTTGTGTTGTTCTCTCTCTTGCTACGAGGGTTTTCTCCGGGATCTCCGGTTTCCTCCCTCCATAAAAAGCAATATGTGAGTGTTGTATGTTGTAAGTATAGAATGTAGAGGTAGTGCGTGTGGAGGGAACCTTACGGAAGAGCCCCGTATGGGGAGTGGTGGTTTAAAAATTTTTTTTTTGTTATAGGTCTCTCCTTTGATTGGGTTTTCTCTGGATTCTCAGATTTCAACTCCTTATACACCTACACATGATAAATTCAAATTCAAATTCAATGAGTTGACCATTCCCCAACTTTGATCAGCCCATAAATTGTTTCAGGGTTTTATTTGGGAGTTAGCCATACTCCGACCTTGATCTCCCCAGAGGTTGTTTCAGGGCTCGATTTTTGAGTTAGCCATGCCCTGACTTAGATCAGCCCAGAGGTTGTTTCAGGGTTCCATCTGACAATCTATTCATAAGAATTGCTACATGTGACTCATTGGTGTGTCCAGTCTAAAAGAGGCATTTGGCCAGATAAGTGCCAATGTTGGACAGACATTGTCTGCTGAGAAGCTGGTGTTTATTTTTTAGCTTTTGATACTAATTTATCAACAATATAACCCATGCCCCACGTTGAAAGGCAGGTTTGGATACTGGTGGGTGTGTGGCACTACCTGAAACCTATAGTGGCTTCACTGCTGGGCACCACATGAACATCACCAGATGTCAGCAAATGGTCTTCATATAATTTTAGGTATAAAGAGAGGAATGAAAGACTTGTTTCTCTATCTCCATTAGGGGATACTGATAATCTAAGTCTGTAACTACATAACCAGAAAAAAGGACTTTGGAAGCTTGAGGCACAGGCATATTTCTTGCATAAAGTGGGGTAGTCAGGAGTTGTCCATGTGTAACTATTGGCACTGCCAAGTTGATCTTTAAAACGTTTCTGAGAAATAACGATGAACAATAATCATCAAAAATGAATAAAATAAGTTAAATATTATTATTAATTCAGATTGTTAACAATCTGCAGATAATACATTTATTATGTCAAGTTCACACGCTATTAATGATTGGCTAATTGATCTCAGCCAATCAGAGGCAACCTAGCGAGTACAACGTATATTTTAAAAAGAAATTTTAAAAGGAAAGAGGGATTTATTTATATATTTATCATACCAATTTAGAAATTAATTTTATTTAAGGACAGACTAACTGGGATTCATTTTACGAAAATTAATATGAACAAGCAAAAACACCTAGATCTGAATTCTATATCTTAGAAAATACTTAGATGTCAATGAAAAAAATTGGGGAATGAAAGATTGTGATTGCCTGAGGTCAACTTAGGATCTCCTGCCTGATTGGCTACAGTTGTCACTCTATGTAGTGATTGGTTAACTTTGTAAAAGTGGTCCTAGTTAGAGTGTCTACACTGCAAACACAGTGAGCAAGAAAACGACCAAAGATTAAGGTTACAAATCAATGTATTCATGCATACGTACCTTTACATCTCTTAAAGTAGACTTCAATGTCTTCAAATCCTCCTTTATTGCAACTACTTCCTTTATCAACCTGTCACTTCTCTGGGCAAGGCAAGACTCAATTTAATTTGTAATGTGTACTGTAAGTGAAGACATCTTATCCTGCAAAAGCAATTGATAATAATTTATTTACTTGTGGTATTTTTCTCAACTTTTCAAAAGCCTTCAATTGATACAGTAAGACATCAGATACTATTGCAAAAACTTGAAAGATATGGCATACAAGGTATTGCTTTAGATTGGTTTACAAATTGTTTATCTAACAGGATGCAATATGTAACAACAGAAGATATTGAATCCTCCAAACAAGAAATAAAATGGAATTCTGCAGAGATCTGCACTAGGGCCACTACTATTCCTCATCTATATAAATGGCCTACCAAATTGTTCTAGTCTGCTGTCCTTCAAAATATTTGAAGATGACACAATTTATTATTTCTGCCTCAAAAAATATTTCTGAACTAGAAACCAGAATTAATTGAAGTAAAAAAAATGGTGTGATACAAACAAATTATCCATCAATTTTAAAAAGACCAACTTTGTGATAATAAAATCATCAAGAAAAAAATATGGAAATATTGACATGAAAATATCAAATCTATTACAAAAACTGTCCATATTAAGTACTTGGGTGTCATGATTGACGACACCTTAACATGGAATTATCACATCTCTATGTACATAGACTGTAAGGTCAAAAATTTCAAGAAATACTGGTATAATCTCTAAATTAAGGTATTATCTACCCCTTGTACAGTTAAGAAAGTTATATGATGATCTTATATGCATGTATCCTTATCCTTCCTATGCTATTATAGCATGGGGCAGTGCTTATCAAACACATCAAAAAGCTTCAAACAAAACAGAACCATCTTATAAGAATCATGTTCTTTGCCACACTTTATGGTCCAAATACTGATAGTGCTCTTACACTTCTTAATCTATTAGAAATTCTCAACCTTCAAAGTACTACTCTTCCCAGTAGACCGGTCAGTCTAATTCTAATTCAGTCAAATTTTAATCGCGTGGTGTAAAAAACTTGTCCTCGTGGTACAACATTGGCATCACGCGGTCAATTTGAAATGTACTTGCGGATAACATAACAGACGCTACGAAGGCGATTAAAAAATCACAACTACCTCAGTCTACTGGGAAGAGTAGTATCCATAAACTCCATATTCTTACATTCACTCATGACTGGCATGAGAAAATCTTCCAAGTGTATTCGGTAATTTTTTTTAAATATTCAAACGATGTACATTCCTATAACACTAGATATGCATCAAAACAATATTTACACAAACCAAAAGTTAAAATAAATACTGGAAAGAAAACAATTTGTTAAATACATTTAACTAAGTTTAAAGTCATGTCCAGTTTTTATCCATTTTCATCCAAGTGCCCCTTTAACACTGTAATATGTATTTCCTTAACTTATCTATTTATGTCCTAACTTTCTTTTCTTTTTTTTTTGTTTTCATTGTTTCTTACAATTCCATCCTTATATTTTCTATGCAATTATATACTTACTGAATTACTTTGTTGTTGCCTAATTACCAAAAAGTATCTTTCAAATGGCTAGAGCCTAGCTAGAAAACTTCCCAGTTTATTTAGGTTCTAGGCATAATTTACATGCATCGTAAAATTTATTTTATTTTATTTTATGTCATTTATGTAATAATAGTTCATTTTTTATAAATATAATTAATTGTAATAATTGTACAAAAATAAAAAAATGAAATTGAACAAATTTCTCATAATACTGTACCTTTGTATCTTGCTTGTTTCATGATTTGTATAACAGTTATTGGGGCATGGGATCATTGCATCAGGACAGTCACTTTCCTGGTGCTTTGAAGATCACGTTGAATGACTTGTGCTTGGCAATCCTTGCAGGTCACTATTCTATGTATACATGTTTTGGTATGGTCATTAATATGTCTTCTCTGCATCATGTCTACACAGTTTGCATGAGGACATCGTACTTGGTAGAAAGCACAAACTTCTTGGTGTTTTTTAAGCTTTTGCTGCTTGTGGTTCAAGTCACATCTTTTGTGAGTCCCTCATCTATACAAATCATAAATAAATAAATAATGTGAATAAAAGATACATAACTAGAGCTATAAACATAAATATATTGTTATTCTGTTTAACTACATGTAAACCAAACACCAGTGTTCAATCTCTAAAACAACCTCTGGGCTGATCTTAGTCAGGGCACAGCTAACTCACAGATTGAACCCTGAAACAACCTCTGGGCTGATCTTAGTCAGGGCATGGCTAACTCACAGATTGAACCCTAAAATAACCTCTGGGCTGATCTAAGTCAGGGCAGGGCTAAATCACAGATGGAACCCTAAGATAACCTCTGTGCTGATCTTAGTCAGGGCATGGCTAAATCACAGATGGAACCCTGAAACAACCTCTGGGCTGATCTAAGTCAGGGCATGGCTACAGTAACTCACAGATGGAACCCTGAAACAACCTCTGAGCTGATCTAAGTCAGGGCATGGCTACAGTAACTCACAGATGGAACCCTGAAACAACCTCTGGGCTGATCTTAGTCAGGGCACAGCTAACTCACAGATTGAACCCTGAAACAACCTCTGGGCTGATCAAAGTCAGGGCATGGCAAACTCACAGATTGAACCTTAAAATAACCTCTGGGCTGATCTAAGTCAGGGCAGGGCTAAATCACAGATGGAACCCTAAGATAACCTCTGTGCTGATCTTAGTCAGGGCATGGCTAAATCACAGATTGAACCCTAAAATAACCTCTGGGCTGATCTTAGTCAGGACACGGCTACCTCACAGATTGAACCCTGAAACAAACTGTGGGCTGATCTAAGTCAGGGCACGGCTAACTCACAGATTGAACCCTGGAACAACGTCTGGGCTGATCCAAGTCAGGGCACGGCTACCTCACAGATAGAACCCTGAAACAACCTCTGGGCTGATCTAAGTCAGGGCACCGCTAACCAACAGATGGAACCCTGAAACAATCTCTGGGCTGATCTAAGTCAGGTACTCAGATTTATTTCTTCACTTTATTTCTTGACCTATTACTACTATGATCATGATAATAATTAAGTATTTTATGTGCTTTGATATATCAAAGCATCATGATAAGTATCTTGTAGAAGGAAAGTCCAAGTTTAGCATGAAATTTGAGTTAAAATGTTGTTGTTTATTTCTTTACAACTGACAGAGTGAATATATGCATTGTAAAGACTATGAAGGGTGAGACAATAAATATACTGTAAAAAAGGAAAAAATAGTTCTTGTGTAAGGAATAAAAGTTAATTAAAGATGTCAGCTTGGAAACCTATTATCAATAAAAAAGGAGGCATTTTTGTTTTTTATATTTCTTACAAATCTGTGCTTTATAGTTTGCCAGTTTCATTGACGAGTCCTAATACTCTAGTTCTTGTCATCCAATATAGTCATTCGTTTGCATCTAAAGTTTCTAACTCGGTTACATTGTTTTTCTTACTTTATTTGCCTTGAATTTTACATATAGAGATAAAAATAACAATTTCTAGAGATAAGAGTTGTGTTTTTTACTCAACAACTTGGCAAGCAAGCAAAAATTTCTTACCCAAATCTGTGCTTTATATAGTTTACTGGCTTCATTGAAGGGAACTTTAGTAGGCAAAATTTATGCATAGGCAAACTTTAGTAGGCAAACCAATGCGTGGGCAAAACGATCAGATACCGGATGAATTAGCATAATAGCCAATCACAGTCTATTATATATATAACCATAAAACCACACTGGGGGTCAGCACAAGGAATCCTGTGTGCTGTTTCGCTAGGCAATGGGCTAATAAGCCTATGAATCCAGGAGTCCAGCAGAATAATCTGATTAGTCCAGATAATTAGTAATCCAAAAACCCTAGTAATAATTTTCACTAGCCCAGAGGAAAGATTTCCTATAGTCCCAGACTAGTGGACCAGCATTAGTGTTGAGCACTGAAACAACTTCTGGGCTGATCAAAGTCAGGGAATATGCTTACTTAGAACCCTAAAACCAGTCAGAAGAACATGCAGAAAAATCCTTGAGTAAAGGGATATACTGTACGTAACAATCTCTACCCACATGTGATGCCGAGACCAGGAATCAAAACTGAGACACTTAGTTTCCTGTCAGTTACAAGAAGAGTAGCCATGGTAACAGTACTGTAGTTCTCTCCATTGGTACTGTCTTAAGATACCAATTAGCTACACCTCACCTACAGTAGAAGGCAGGGACTATTTCACCTTGTACTATAATTTATACTTAAAATATATACTTAGATCTCTGTAATGAACTGTTACCTTTGACAAGAAACTCAAGAAATAATCACAACAGATCCTTTAAAATTCCTCTCGAGAAAAAAAAACATTACATACAATACAGCTTTCTACCATGGGCAATAAAACAATGGAACAATCTGAATTAGTCACAGCCCCAAATGTTAATGCACTTAAAAGTGGGGTCCGTAAATTAGAACACCTACCCAAGCACCTAAGCCTCAAAGAGAGGGCGTGCTTGTAATTGGTAAATGTAAACAAATGTGAGGCCAATTAGGGGAATCAAGGTATAAAATATTATGAAGAATATATGAGTAGTACATGTTCTGCTGCAGAACATTTTCTCATCAGTTTAGTTGTGGGTTTGATTCCTAGACTTGCCATCGCATGAAAGGTTCTCTCCTGTGCTTGGAGGGTTTTCTCCAGGTTCTATTGTTACCTACCTGAAGATATTCAACTTGCAAAATTCCAATTCAAATTATATCAAGGTCAAAAGTGTAAACACTGAACTCCTAAGACCTGTAGGTGACCTCATTTGAGGGTTATTAAAACATACAAAAACTTAACTGGTTTTAAAACACAAACCGAATTTGAAAAATATTTTAATCATGGTTTACACCTGGAGTAGTCAATCGATAAAAATCGATATCGATAAAAATCGATACAAATCAGCTGATTTGTATCGATTTTTATGGGAAATCGTTTAAAATCGATAAAAAAATTGGTGTGAGTTCGATTTTTATCGATTTAATCGATTTTTATCGATCAAGATTTGACCGCTTTAATTCGATCCAATAATGAGTACAATCATATAATCAGCTTTATTTCACGGAAAGTATTCAAAAATATCGATGATAGTGCAATAGATTTTATAACTATTAATTCACAAGTAATAATATGTAGATCAGGCAGCTAATTATCCAAGTACTTTTGCTGTCTGTTCACTGATCACTATAACAAACTCCTAGTTAGTGTCAAGCTATGGTTACGAAAGAGTAATTGCCGGTGGTGTAAATCCGTAGCCACACAGCCCTCGTACGATCATAGATAGAAATTGTTCAAGAACATAAATCGAAAAAAATCGATATGTATATAATCAATCGATCGATAAAAATCGATACAAAAATTTAGTGTGAGTTCGATTTTTAACGATTGATCGATACAATCGATATCAATCAAATCAGCGGTATCGATTGTTATCGATTTATCGATTGGCAAAATCAATATCGATTTTTATCAATTGACTACTCCGGGTTTACATGAAGGTTGTTGCAATTTTGTTTCTACTAATGTCCAGCATTTAGTATTATTAGTTACTACAAATACACTAGCTCAAGCAGTTAACTCAAGAAATGTTTTATGATTGAACTATTCACTTCATGTAGACTTGATACTGGGATAATATTAAATCAGGGGTTATCTGCACTTTAAGATTGAATGACAATACAAATACCCCCCCCCCCCTCCCCCCAAACCTAGCAGTTACAAAATAGATTGATGCTCGATATCCTAACTCATCTAAAATGAATCCTCTGATAACAAACTGAAAAAGAAAGTCTTACTTACAAGTATTTTTCTTTGCTTTTGATTCACCATTCTCCTTATCCTCCTCATCTTGAGCAAAACAGTAGACGTAAAGATTATTCACGATGTTATAAACAGTCAAGTTACGAACCAAGCTGTCAGTAATCAGAGTGTTATCCAATGGGCAATTCTTGCACCTCTTCAGCCACAGTTCAATACACTCACTGCAGATTGCAGTATGCCCATCTTTGCAACTCACAGGGTCTTGCAATGCTCCATGGCTAAAAATAGAGTACATTTAGTAATTTTTGAGACGAGGTATTCAACTCTATTCTCGTTTTGCTCACAATATTATATATTTTCATCACATGAATTCACAAACTTCTCAGAATTAAACCCCATTTTTCAAGCTGCTAGAGGTAAATATATATCTTATTGACCTATCTTGGAGTGAATTGAGGGCTTTTAGTGGATATATTTGGATGAAAGATGAAGGTTTTTATGGACCTCAGTGTTTTGAAATCCCGAATGCATTGCTCAGACTGAACTATGGCGGGAAATCCCTTGAGCCTTTGCGTGCTCACTACTCACTAGGGAGGCGAGGGGATAATTTGTCCTTTCTTTAAAGACTTTAGAATTTTCTTATTGGATAAATATGTATCTTAATAAAAACACCGAAAAACTTAGAGATTTTACTTTCATAGAACAGTATGAAAGCATTAAAAGAGTCTTAAGATAGACAGTAATAAAATTATAAAAAAGACTAACTATATTTAGGGTGAGCTGAGGTCTTACAGTAAGCACAGTTCTGGACAGAAATGCATCATACCATCATTCCATCATTTATCGGACTGAAGAGCTAGTACCTAGCTATCCTAAAATCTATGAAAACCATTTCTGACAATAAAATCGCTACCTTTCATGGCCAATAATATAAAACAACGATACAACACTAGACAACACACGCCAGCATAGCTAATAATAAAGATTTGTCGATTTGTCACTGATAAGCTGAAGGCAAAACAAGATAGGTCTAAACATACATGTGAGACTTTTAAAGCAAGACTTTAACTTTTATTTCCTTATTAAATGTGGTCCGTATAATATATTCTTTACTAAGTCATATCCGTTAGTCTTTGTCCAATTTTCTAACAGGCTGTGCAACTCGCTTTCTTTGCCAAGGGGTGAGAGATGTATTTTACTCGTTTTGATCTGCATTCTTAAGAGAGGCTCTCCCTTTTCCTGCTGCAGAGCAATGTTTTATATAGCTTATTGATGACACCCTTATTGATGACCTCATTCTTCCCTGGAGGCATGCGCACTCCCAAAGAGACATCCCACGGTGATCAGATAAAGTTCAAGATGAAGAACGAAGATCATTTTCCTCTCCTAATCTTGCTGATGATTAGCGCTGGCGGTAAGTACGTACTTTCAATTACTTATTAAGCAGTCGGTCCATATAATTTTATATAGTTCCTTTATCAATGTCCTTTTTAACCTGAACTGGAATCGAAGTGTCGTTTTCCCAAAGGCTCTACATCGTTGATTCTACATTCTTGTGAAGGTACATTAATTCATTACACTATTCTTTCGTTCATTAATGAATCAACTTATGTGATTATCTGGTTGAAAATTCAGCAAGATTTCTATTTTATGTGTCAAGTCTACGCCATTCTAGCTTTTCATGATAGACGAACTCAGCATGCGAAGAAAATCGCTTCAAAGAATTCAAGATGGCGGACATCAAAATACGAAGAAGATTTGATGAGTTACAGGATTAGGTGGATTTCCAACCCCCCCTTTTTAGAGTAAAAGTGAATATTTTTAGGAAAATAGAAGAAGAATTATGATTGCATCTAATTACAAAATATGTCAAGAGTCAAAATTTAACTGCATTCACAAGCATGCAAAATCGATCACAGTCATCGATAACGACTTGGCCACGAGGTGTAAAGGATTTGACGAGCTCAACCACAAAATTGATCAACTAACGAATCGTGTCAACGGTTTTGCCCCAGTTATACAGAACTGAAAACGACATACGATTCTGCTTTGATGGAGGACTCTGCGGAGAGCGAACGCGAAGTTGAGGACGAAAATGAAGCCGAAGGGGAGCCCTCGGCAAAAAAGTGTAAGACTGACTCAACATCTAAGTCCATTGATCGCTTGGTCGATATCCTAGTACAAGAAGTCACTGAGGATGAACAAACTGACAAGCTACTCAACGAAAAAATCTCTAAGGTTCTCGATAACATTCTAGCTTTGGGCTTGAATGAACAAGCCTTATCAAAGCGTAAGGAACAGGTTAAAAGACCCGAGGATTGCAATCTCCTACGAGTCACCAAGGTAAACTCCGAAATATGATGGGACATAGCCCAAAAACTACCCGAAGTATGGATGTTCGTCTGCAAAAACTACAAGAGTCCTTGATAAAAGGATTAATACCCATAGCTTACCTTACAGGAGCAATTGGGGAGTAAGTGGAAAAGAAATCCACCATGCCAACTACAGAAGAGCTTTGGGAGAGTCTGTCAAACTCTGCCCCTTTGATAGCTTCAGCTAATCATGATCTGAACATGTGTCGTCGCGATATGTTCAAAGCTGATTTGGATAACAAGTATAAATTCAATCCATACCTGTGCACGGTTAATGCGCCCAGGGTGCTTTATGGCCTCAATTGATCTTCGGGATGCTTACTTCTCTGTACCAATTCATAGAGAACACCAAAAATACTTAAAATTTCGTTGGGGAAAAAAATTATATCAGTTTACCTGTTTGGCCCAGGGACTATCATCTGCTCCCCGCCTATTTACAAACATTTTGAAACCAGTTTTCTCAAAACTCAGAGAAATGGGGCACATATCAAGTGGTTACCTCGATGACTCATTCTTAGTTGGCTATTCTTTTGACGAATGCCAGACCAACATTAGAGATACCCTTTGTTGAAGGACTTGGGCTTCTTACCCCATGAAGAGAAATCAGTGACAACAGCAACCCAGGAAATTCATCACCACGGTTTTGTCCTAAACTCTATAGATATGACGGTATCCATATCTGGGGACAAATATAAGAAGCTTCAGAGGGTGGCCCAGGAGGTATTAGACAAGGCCACACCAACCATAAGGGAAGTTGCTCAACTTATTGGTATGATGGTTTCCTTCCTTCCAGGGGTTGATTACGGGGATCTCTACTTTCGCCAACTAGAAATCGAGAAAGCAATAGCCTTAAAGGCCAATTATGGGAATTTTGACAAACCCATGCAGCTCTCTGATCAAGTAAGGTGTGACGTTAACATTGCAAACGTTAGCATTGCAAAGGAAATATGGGAATGGTGTATACCCCGTAGAATCTGGCTCACTGTTAGCCATATCCCAGGGAAAGACAATATCATCGCCGACAAGGCGTGTAGAGTCTTTGATGACTCTACCGAATGGAAATTAGACGTAACAATGTTTGACAAGATCACTCAGTAGACTTCTGGGACAGCCAAACATTGATATGTTTGCTTCCCGACTAAATTTTCTAAAGTTTCTCCCTATGTATCACGGTTCCCATACCCACATGCATCTGCAGTGGATGCATTCACTATGGAGTGGAGTAACTATTTTATACTGATGCTTTCCCTCCATTCAGTGTCTTACCACAAGTACTTCAGAAAATCGAGAGGAACTCCTCATTAGCCATTCTTATTGCTCCAAACTGGAAGACACAACCCTGGTACCCCAAGCTCACCCAACTCTTAATCAGAAGACCAATCCTTCTACCCTAACAGACATCCAATGTACACCTTCCCTTCAACAAAGACCTACTTCATCCTCTGGGGAAGAAACTCGATCGGACTTATGGCTTGTCTATTGTCAGGAGATCCCTTGAAGGTAAAGGCATTTCACCAGAAGCTCAGGACACAATCTGCAAGTCGTGGCGATCCAGCACACGAAAGCAGTACCACACATACCTGGAAAAATGGGAGTCATTTACAAATCAACGATCTGTGGATCCCCTTTGTCCACCTATAGGTGAAGTCTTCAACTTTTTACAGGAACTTTATGATAGTGGACTTGGATATAGTTGCCTAAATACAGCAAGGAGTGCATTATCTACACAGTTTTAGACAACAATGTTACCATTGGGACACACCTCTTAATCCAACGTTTTATTAGAGGGGTTTTTCAATCTCGACCAGCATTGCCTAGGTACGTATCTACCTGGGACACTTCAGTGGTACTTCAATACCTCAAGAAACTTAATCCCACTAAGGAGCTTAGCCTACAAGAGCTTACATATGAATTGGTTATGCTGTGCGCTTAGTAACAGGACAAAGGTGCAGACAATTCACTTAATGAACCTTAAGAATATGCACAAAGACAGTGCTAACTCATATTTGTTCTATATTGACCAACTCGTGAAAGAATCTGCTCCAAATAGAGAGCAGCCACTAGTCCTCATCCCAAGATTCCCTCCAGATGAGAGAATATGTGTAGCTTCAACCCTTGAGGAGTATCTGGCACGCACCGCACCTTTAAAGAGAGGGGGAGGAGATCAAGTTTTCCTTAGCTTTATACGTCCACTCAAGAGAGTCTCGAAAGACGCAATATCGCGGTGGATAAAACATGTTATGCATCTACCTGGCGTTGACACAAAATTGTTTAAATCACACAGCACACGAGCTGCTTCGACGAGCAAAGTGTTCGACAAGATTCCCCTACAATCAATCATGAAATCAGCCAGTTGGAACGATGACTGTGTTTTTCATAAATTCTATAACAAACCTGTAAATGAGCCCAACGAATCTGAGAGCTTTGGGCATGCCATTTTATCTGCTTCAGCGTAAACGGGTCCAATGAGAATTGTTCAGTAGAATTAATGAGGAAGGCAAGGGTTATCTGTAACCTTTGTTATATATACAGATATATAGATATATTTTTTACCTTGGTGTATTGTCGGATGGAACTTCATATGGCACAAGCCGATCATCAGAATATTGCCAAATAAAAATTATTCTAAAAAATTTATGGTTTTCTGATGATTGAATACAATTATTCAATATTGATTTAGAACAAGTTCAAAATTAAGAAGAACCTCATTTACTAATACTCCTTTGCCCGAACTCAGTGTATGCCTAAATACGGCTAGAACCCTTGTCAATAGTGTTGCATGGTCACATGACTACGCAAGACCATTATATCCTGCCAAGGGCATTTGATATTTTTCTCTTATTCTCTCTACTTCATTATTTATACACCGAATGCATAATTTATTACTACAAGACCATTATTAGCTGATGTAACCGCGTCCAGTACGTTACTACCTGGAGGAGGCCGATGAGCTCCCACTTCTTCTTCATGTTTTATGATCAATTTCAAGATGGACAACAACAAACACGTTTTCCTCATGATCACATTGCTCATGATTAACGGTGGCTGTAAGTACTTATTTCAGTTACTTATCAAGCAGTCAGTCCCCTATAATAATTCTAACTTATCATGACTACGCGAATTCACGCCCTTTTGTACGTCGTTTCAAGCGATCATCCATGTGTGGGTCGTTAAAGTTGCCCTTACGACGAAAATCGCCCCAAAACCGCCTCAAAACATTGTCAGTAAAGTCAACTCCTTCATAGGAAGACAGATTGTAAAGGCTGGAAACCCCAAAGTGAAGTTATTTACACTTCCGGTAGACGGCAAATCTTAAAGTCCCTATCATGCCACATATTGACAAAACAAACGACAAACCCGCTGCTTTCACGATTTTTTTTATTTAACTGAGTTTAATACTCCAAATTTTTAAGCGTTTTATTTGTGTCACTGCTGCACGAAACGTTTGACGAAATTTTGTCGAATCAGAGTAAATCTAATTATTAGTATTCACGAAAATGTCAGTTTTTCTGCTGATCAAAATATCACCTCTCCCAACGCATTCAATAAATTTTAATCGCATATTTGATATTTTGCTATGGGAGCATTAGAGCAAGAGAGAAGTCGTAGAGAAACACGAGGCGTAGCCGGGAAAACAACTACAGATTTTGTCTCTTACTGTGCTATTCTTGCGAATATACAATTTATACAACTTAGTCAAACATTACTATCGGTATTATGAACAACAATGTAACTTTACCTACCAATTACTTGATAATCTTTAAACCAGAATAACTTGGTTATTAAAATCACCAGTGCATGTATAGATATGAATATATTAAGCAAGTCCTTTAATCTTTCGATTGAAAAATTATCAAGAAAAACTTCAGGTTATTCAACAAGAAATAAAGAGTCAAAACGAAGGTAACAGCGATGGCAGAAAAATGGCTTTTGGCCTTTTGCCATAAGGGCAGCTTTACGTATTTAAGCTCAATATTTTATAAACACGTTTCTTTTGGAGCCAAATAGTGACTAACGTGCTCTATTTACCTTAGCACATGTAGGAGTTTCTATTGAATCTGGTTGCGCAGATGCCCGTGACGTCAAATCTCTATCGAAGTATAAAAATCCATGTTTGACGTGTATGGTGGCTCCAGTTGAACCAAAATCTTATAAATTGTTCATGAGTGTTTTAAGCAGTTCAAAAAACTCGTAGATGAAAATATTTCAAACGCTAGTGATGAAAATGGTTTCCCATTAGGTTACCCATCCTTGGTTGCTGAGCTTATGATTTTTTTTAATATGAGTTTGAGAACTACTGATCGAATCGAGCTCGTTTTTATTTTTGATCCTCAGTTTTATTACCCTTTTGTTTTGAATTCGAACCAACCGGGTTTCAATAAAGCGTCGCTTTATTCCATTTCGGCTTTCCTATGAATTATGAGCTTCAGATGAAACCGAGTTTGGGGGAAATATGTCAAATTTATTTCTCAATTGACACGGTTTTCTTTGTTATTCACAAGGCTTTATTTTTGTTATAACCCTCATTATAAATGCGAGGTCAATATATAGTTATTAACCCGGTTAATAACTATATATAGACCGTTCGCATTTATAATGAGCAACATTTGATAGAAAACCTTCTCAATTGATAAATAAAATGCGGCCCTCGGGATGTATATGGCTTATTGTCTCCGTTCTCGGTAATTAACTCTTACATATTCTAATGTAGCCGTGCTTTTTAACAATACCATGTATGCAATTGCACGGAAGTCAGCCGTTTTGAAAAGGTCTTCCCTTTCAAACCACTCATCGATTACTATATCTACAAATATTTCTAGCTGACAGTCAAATATTATTACAAATAACTAGCTACAAAAGAGGGCGAAGCAAGATTTTTTCCAAAATTATTTTTTTTAAACTTTTATAATTTTGAACCTGATGGTGTACAGCATTAGTTATCACGTACAGTGACGTTACGTTGAGAACTTAAATTTTAATTCTCAACGAGGAGTTTTAACAAACTCCTCGCATCGTCACTTCGATTCAATTGAGAGAATTTTCTTTGAATCAGTAAGCAATCCATGGCAAGGCTACGTATGTATCTTTCGAGCTTTTATGATTACAACGAAAAATTTGAGCTAAAAACTGTACATCACTTGCCTGTTCGTCGGGGACCAGAGGTCTTCGCTATTTCTAAGTTCTTTCAAGAAGCAGATGATATGGAGAACTTGAGTTTTCATGGTCAGTAGTTTTTATCACAGAAAAAAAATCTGCTAGACTTGGTTGGCGTAAATTTAATAATACGCAACGAAATTATTTAGTAGACCCAGAAACTTCTTGTCAAAAACAAACGTTTTTTTTTTGTTTACACAATGGTCGGTTGCTATGGCTATGGAGTTTCCTCCCGCTAGCTATGTTTGGTCACGTTACCACATGTAGCTCGCGTCCTCACCTATGGCGTCTCCTCGTAATTGCCTCTGTTTGAAGACTTGTATCTAGAATCTACTGCGTTAACTTGTATGCACTATTGTCCAAAATGAATCCATACTATTCCCTCCGTTACTGGAAAGGCTTTGTTTTTTGTAAGTTTGTATTATATCGATTAAAATAAGAGGGAAAGCGAGGACTATAAAACGCCTTAGTGGAGTTTCTGTGGTCTGTAGAAAGACCCAAATGGCTCCTTTTAGGGGTACATAGAGTCAGATGTAGAAATAAAACAAAGTAGTCAGTTGTCCGTGAATAAATTCACTTTTTTAAATTCGAATTCTGAGAAATACGCTTTTATGACAAAACCAAGATCCATCTTAATTGGTGTCAAATGGATCGGAGAAACTCCAGATAATCGAATGGAGAAGTTGTTATCAAAACAGTTAGTTTCCCTTTGGCCATGCATGCTTCGTTGACTGACAGGTTCGTTTATTAAATCGTAGTGGCGTACGTCACCCGTAAGGTGACTTGTATTTGCTATTGTATTCTTTTCCAACCTAATAACGATATTTTTGTTTAGACCAGTTAGGCGATTAGGCGATTAGGTGATTCAAACTTATTTGACGAGTCTGTACTCAGTAGCGAGCAACTCACTTTCCCGACATTTTTTTCGTGTAGACTGAGGGTCAGTGTCACTGCGGGAAATGTCATGCAATAGAATTTTTGACGACTCCCGTACGAATAACTCGCGGTTTTTATTCGTACGGGAGTCGGTTCAGCGAATATTTATCAACATTTTTCACTCCCGTACGAATTTAATATTTGCGATTGTTATTCTTACGGGAGTGAAAAATGTTGGTAAATGTTCGTTGGAACAGACTCTCCCGTATCAATAACACTCGCGAGTTATTCGTACGGGAGTCGTCACAAACTCTATTGCATGACATTTCCCGCCGTGACACTGACCCTCAGTCTACACGAAACAAAATTCTAATATTCATTAAACTATTTAGAAATTCTAAGAGTTTATTAAACTATTTAAAACACTCATTGCTTGGATACCTGTGGTATCACATCCATAAAATACCTTTCGGATTTTTTAATTCGCTTTTTTCCCTGGGCAACGAACGGGCCAACTTTACAAAAGTACTCATGATGCATATGTTAATGGTAATACCCGAGGACATTTTGAGGTCATGTGCAATCTTAACATGTATGAGGCATATTATGTCCATGGTAATTACCGAGGACATTTTGAGGTCATGTGCAATCTTAACATGTATGAGGCATATTATGTCCATGGTAATTACCGAGGTCATTTTGAGGTCATGTGCAATCTTAACATGTATGAGGCATATTATGTCCATGGTAATTACCGAGGTCATTTTGAGGTCATGTGCAATCTTAACATGTATGAGGCATATTATGTCCATGGTAATTACCGAGGACATTTTGAGGTCATGTGCAATCTTAACATGTATGAGGCATATTATGTCCATGGTAATTACCGAGGTCATTTTGAGGTCATGTGCAATCTTAACATGTATGAGGCATATTATGTCCATGGTAATTACCGAGGACATTTTGAGGTCATGTCCAATCTTAACATGTATGAGGCATATTATGTCCATGGTAATTACCGAGGTCATTTTGAGGTCACGTGCAATCTTAACATGTATGAGGCATATTATGTCCATGGTAATTACCGAGGTCATTTTGAGGTCATGTGCAATCTTAACATGCATGAGGCATATTATGTCCATGGTAATTACCGAGGTCATTTTGAGGTCATGTGCAATCTTAACATGTATGAGGCATATTATGTCCATGGTAATTACCGAGGTCATTTTGAGGTCATGTGCAATCTTAACATGTATGAGGCATATTATGTCCATGGTAATTACCGAGGACATTTTGAGGTCATGTCCAATCTTAACATGTATGAGGCATATTATGTCCATGGTAATTACCGAGGTCATTTTGAGGTCACGTGCAATCTTAACATGTATGAGGCATATTATGTCCATGGTAATTACCGAGGTCATTTTGAGGTCATGTGCAATCTTAACATGCATGAGGCATATTATGTCCATGGTAATTACCGAGGTCATTTTGAGGTCACGTGCAATCTTAACATGTATGAGGCATATTATGTCCATGGTAATTACCGAGGTCATTTTGAGGTCATGTGCAATCTTAACATGTATGAGGCATATTATGTCCATGGTAATTACCGAGGTCATTTTGAGGTCACGTGCAATCTTAACATGTATGAGGCATATTATGTCCATGGTAATTACCGAGGTCATTTTGAGGTCATGTGCAATCTTAACATGCATGAGGCATATTATGTCCATGGTAATTACCGAGGTCATTTTGAGGTCACGTGCAATCTTAACATGTATGAGGCATATTATGTCCATGGTAATTACCGAGGTCATTTTGAGGTCATGTGCAATCTTAACATGTATGAGGCATATTATGTCCATGGTAATTACCGAGGTCATTTTGAGGTCATGTGCAATCTTAACATGTATGAGGCATATTATGTCCATGGTAATTACCGAGGTCATTTTGAGGTCATGTGCAATCTTAACATGTATGAGGCATATTATGTCCATGGTAATTACCGAGGACATTTTGAGGTCATGTGCAATCTTAACATGTATGAGGCATATTATGTCCCTGGTAATTACCGAGGTCATTTTGAGGTCACGTGCAATCTTAACATGTATGAGGCATATTATGTCCATGGTAATTACCGAGGTCATTTTGAGGTCATGTGCAATCTTAACATGTATGAGGCATATTATGTCCATGGTAATTACCGAGGTCTTTTTGAGGTCACGTGCAATCTTAACATGTATGAGGCATATTATGTCCATGGTAATTACCGAGGTCATTTTGAGGTCATGTGCAATCTTAACATGTATGAGGCATATTATGTCCATGGTAATTACCGAGGTCTTTTTGAGGTCACGTGCAATCTTAACATGTATGAGGCATATTATGTCCATGGTAATTACCGAGGTCATTTTGAGGTCATGTGCAATCTTAACATGTATGAGGCATATTATGTCCATGGTAATTACCGAGGTCATTTTGAGGTCATGTGCAATCTTAACATGCATGAGGCATATTATGTCCATGGTAATTACCGAGTTCATTTTGAGGTCATGTGCAATCTTAACATGTATGAGGCATATTATGTCCATGGTAATTACCGAGGTCATTTTGAGGTCATGTGCAATCTTAACATGTATGAGGCATATTATGTCCATGGTAATTACCGAGGTCATTTTGAGGTCATGTGCAATCTTAACATGTATGAGGCATATTATGTCCATGGTAATTACCGAGGTCATTTTGAGGTCACGTGCAATCTTAACATGTATGAGGCATATTATGTCCATGGTAATTACCGAGGTCATTTTGAGGTCATGTGCAATCTTAACATGTATGAGGCATATTATGTCCATGGTAATTACCGAGGTCATTTTGAGGTCATGTGCAATCTTAACATGTATGAGGCATATTATGTCCATGGTAATTACCGAGGTCATTTTGAGGTCATGTGCAATCTTAACATGTATGAGGCATATTATGTCCATGGTAATTACCGAGGTCATTTTGAGGTCATGTGCAATCTTAACATGTATGAGGCATATTATGTCCATGGTAATTACCGAGGTCATTTTGAGGTCATGTGCAATCTTAACATGTATGAGGCATATTATGTCCATGGTAATTACCGAGGTCATTTTGAGGTCATGTGCAATCTTAACATGTATGAGGCATATTATGTCCATGGTAATTACCGAGGTCTTTTTGAGGTCACGTGCAATCTTAACATGTATGAGGCATATTATGTCCATGGTAATTACCGAGGTCATTTTGAGGTCATGTGCAATCTTAACATGTATGAGGCATATTATGTCCATGGTAATTACCGAGGTCTTTTTGAGGTCACGTGCAATCTTAACATGTATGAGGCATATTATGTCCATGGTAATTACCGAGGTCATTTTGAGGTCATGTGCAATCTTAACATGTATGAGGCATATTATGTCCATGGTAATTACCGAGGACATTTTGAGGTCATGTGCAATCTTAACATGTATGAGGCATATTATGTCCATGGTAATTACCGAGGTCATTTTGAGGTCATGTGCAATCTTAACATGCATGAGGCATATTATGTCCATGGTAATTACCGAGGACATTTTGAGGTCATGTGCAATCTTAACATGTATGAGGCATATTATGTCCATGTTAATTACCGAGGTCATTTTGAGGTCACGTGCAATCTTAACATGTATGAGGCATATTATGTCCATGGTAATTACCGAGGTCATTTTGAGGTCACGTGCAATCTTAACATGTATGAGGCATATTATGTCCATGGTAATTACCGAGGTCATTTTGAGGTCATGTGCAATCTTAACATGTATGAGGCATATTATGTCCATGGTAATTACCGAGGTCATTTTGAGGTCATGTGCAATCTTAACATGTATGAGGCATATTATGTCCATGGTAATTACCGAGGTCATTTTGAGGTCATGTGCAATCTTAACATGTATGAGGCATATTATGTCCATGGTAATTACCGAGGTCATTTTGAGGTCATGTGCAATCTTAACATGTATGAGGCATATTATGTCCATGGTAATTACCGAGGTCATTTTGAGGTCATGTGCAATCTTAACATGTATGAGGCATATTATGTCCATGGTAATTACCGAGGTCATTTTGAGGTCATGTGCAATCTTAACATGTATGAGGCATATTATGTCCATGGTAATTACCAAAGTCATTTTGAGGTCATGTGCAATCTTAACATGTATGAGGCATATTATGTCCATGGTAATTACCGAGGTCATTTTGAGGTCATGTGCAATCTTAACATGTATGAGGCATATTATGTCCATGGTAATTACCGAGGACATTTTGAGGTCCAGGTCCAGAGTCCAGGGGAAATACTTAGTCCATGATCAAATAGTTATATATTACATAAACTATAGTTTGATTATTTTTGGTAATAAATTTGGTTTTAACAGTGAATTTGTTCTGCTTTTCAACCTTGTGGCAAACATTTGTGTGATCCGGTATAATATTTGCCATATTTTTCTACTTCCAAATACGGAACTTAAAAAATTACATGTTTAAGATTACCATTGTCCATTATTTTCCAGCTCTGGTTGGTGTTCATACCAACTGTTCTCAACTTGAAAATCATAGTGCTTACGGAGTTTCCAGTAGACGTAGGTGCCACGTCTGTCTTTCTGTGGATTCCTTTTTTGCAAGTACTGGGCACCCAGCAACAATATGATGAATGGTTTCGTCATACTCGTTACACATTCTACATACATAGTATCAACATATTTACTAAGGATGTGTTTTTCATAGTATCTCGCAGGAGGCACTCGGTGTTGTGCGACAATTATGGGTCCCTCCGTTTCAGACTTAAGATCTGTTCCGAGCAGCTAGTTGTGGTTTTTTGTTTGTTTGTTTGTTTGTTTGTTTCGGTTTGTTTGTTTGTTTGTTTGTTTGTTCGTTTTTGTTTTATCAACATCTGATTTACTCATTTGTCTTTCATATTGGCCATGTAGAGGTTTAAATTTAAATGTTGTTTGTAGTTCTACTTGCAAGTTATCTTTTTAGGCTTTTCCTTTGTTCTTTTCGACAATTCTGATGGGCTTTCATTTTCCTTTGATGTTATCTCTTGTAGCTTGGATTCCAGTTTGAATTTGTGGTGTCATAGTTAATCTATTAACTATGGTGCTGTGTCTTTGTATGTTGTGTACCTGCCCTAGTTATTCAAAACTTGGATTTCTTTTATCTATTTTTTGCAGGCCACGCGGTTCCAAGGTCACTTACTTATACCGAAGGCGACAACGCTACATTCAGTGAGCTCAGCAACGCAAGCCAGAGTATACGTCGTTTTGAATTCGGTGTTTGGTCGGATAGTAGCAATTGGAATCCATGCGTTGTCATAGGAGATACAGAAGGACTGAATAAGCCGTTTGACAAAGACGCTATGTGCAAACCTTTCCTTTCTCGTCTGAAATTCCCAACAAAAGAAAACCTAGAGCAAGGAAAATCGGCCACGGTTTTGCGAGACATATCCTTGAATGACGAAAAGATCTACTACACTGCTGTTTGTCTTGAAGGAAAGTACGAAAATGAGGATCCTGTAATACGAGAGCTCAAAAAATTGCCTAGTAAGTATGACCATGCCATGCCATGCCATGTTATGCTATGCCATGCCATGCCATGCCATGCCATGCTATGCTATGCTATGCCATGCCATGCCATGCCATGCCATGCCATGCCATGCTATGCCATGCTATGCCATGCTATGCCATTCTATGCTATGCTATGCTATGCTACGCTATGCTATGCTATGCTATGCTATGCTATGCTATGCTATGCTATGCTATGCTATGCTATGCTATGCTATGCTATGCTATGCTATGCTATGCTATGCTATGCTATGCTATGCTATGCTATGCTATGCTATGCTATGCTATGCTATGCTATGCTATGCTATGCTATGCTATGCTATGCTATGCTATGCTATGCTATGCTATGCTATGCTATGCTATGCTATGCTATGCTATGCTATGCTATGCTATGCTATGCTATGCTATGCTATGCTATGCTATGCTATGCTATGCTATGCTATGCTATGCTATGCTATGCTATGCTATGCTATGCTATGCTGCTTATAATGAGAGGCTAAGTTTACTAAGTAACTTAATATCTTATTATCAGGGCAAGTGACGGTAAACACACCAAAATCAACGATGGTCACTGCAAAAACCAACAGTAAGTATGCTATCTACTTATAATAACAGACTGTGTCGTGTCGTGTTGCTTTCTGTACCGATAAATAAGTGTTATAACCAGAGACAAATATGACTAACAAACTTGTAATCTTTGTTACAGGACCAACGACGGTCACTACAAAATCCAACAGTAAGTATGCTCTTTTCTTCTAATAACAGACTGTGTCGTATCGTGTTGCTTTCTGTATCGATAAATAAGTGTTATAACCAGAGACAAATATGACTAACAAACTTGTAATCTTTGTTACAGGACCAACGACGGTCACTACAAAATCCAACAGTAAGTATGCTCTCTTCTTCTAATAACAAATTATACATTTCTTTTTTCAGAGACCTTAATCAAGAGAACAGCTCAGTTCGACTTTAGGGAACGGCCTGCTTTTCAGGAACTAAACCTGTTTCACTCAGCATAATTTCCATTGGATAAACAAGTTGAATATCGTATACTTACATAGCTTTTTTTTACTTTTTTTTCCAATATCAGGCGCTGCAATGAAATCAGAGTACCAGACGATTGTAGTACTTTTCAGCGTTTGCTTCGCACTTCTGACACTGCCTTCAATTTATCACAGGGCGTCAGCATTTTTTCAGTGTTAATTATAAGTAGCTAAAAACGAGTCAAAAAGAGTCAGGTTGATATTCGGACGGGTTTCAAAACCCGTTTGTCTTTTCCCCGTCTATTTAGCAATATGTCCTTGAGCCCTAATGGGCTATGAGTCAATAGCTCATGAGGCAGAAGGCCCGCGGATTAGTTATTGACTAACAGGCCATTAGATCGAGAGGAATCGTTGTTTTAGTCAAATCCAACTAGTCGGTCAAATATATAAATGCAAATAAAAGTTTTGAATTAAAGTTAAATCTAAAGTTTTGGTTTTCGGAGCACGCAGGTATGGCTTATAGTAACGCCTCTGTGACTGCAATCACATTAGTGGATAACTGGTACAGCTGATTAAACTCAATCCGAAAAAAATACACTGATTCAAACACTTGATAGCTCTGAATCGATCTAAACTAAGTAACTTCGAAGATACATAACTGGATAGATAGATAGATAGGTTTTCTACAAATAAAGGATATAAAATAATCTGATTACAAGAATGAAATATGAAATACGAAAATAAATAAAAAAGGAATAACTTATCTTACCTTACTGTACGTTCTTATGTCTTTTATCTTTTAAGAGAGAAATACGATCCACTCGCATATAACAACAAAACTAGACTGTTTTTTCTAACGATATTTCCGCACGCACTACTGACGTCACTAGATGTCTTGCTCGGTAGTCACAGCCTCGTCCAATCAAAACGCCATTTAAAGTGGTTATCGCCGAGTCAACTGAAAGCCTAACCATTCGTAGATGTAATTACATAAGTACAAAGGCAGCACTTAGCCTCCTCCACAGGCTACTCGCTAAGGTTTTTGTTGGTTTGGTTTTTGTTGCTGTTCGATAGGGGTGGGGATCCTGTGGTGAAAACGAGGTCGGTCAACTCTCAGCCAACACGGGAAGCCCAGTATAGGAAAAAAGAGAGAGAAGAGAGAAAAGATCAAAGAGACGCCTGCAGAGGAGACTAGGCAGCAATTTCTTTTCAGTTATTTTAAGACCCTGAGTGTTGTTCCGGCTGCCAATGTGTGACGAAATAATTAAATTCCCTCGAGCAAAAACTAATTACGTAATTACAGCGCTTTTGTAGCCACTAGATGGATTGTGTTGATCTATTGTTAAGGACGTTCATTGGCAAAAGATCCCATCATCAGATTTTTTTAAAAGTTTGCATGATGAAAGAACATCGTACTAAAAGTAAATAAGCAAATAAAAAGTCGGGGTCCCCGACTTCGTTTAGCAGTCAGAATACGTGAAATCTCACCCTTTTTAC
The DNA here is from genome assembly GCF_029948245.1 of Actinia tenebrosa. Taxonomy (NCBI): domain Eukaryota; kingdom Metazoa; phylum Cnidaria; class Anthozoa; order Actiniaria; family Actiniidae; genus Actinia; species Actinia tenebrosa. The sequence continues at coordinate 9,428,933 of NW_028292569.1, forward strand.
GGTAAAAACGCGCGAACAACGTAAACGTAACATGGAAAACTGTCAAAAATAACTCATATTTTACTGAAAAAATATATTTGTAGCCCCATTTTTCACAGAAGACTAGAAAATAACCAAATAACTAGTTTGAACTAACATTTAACTAGCATTTGAAATGTGTGTAAAAATTAGAAATATAAAATGTTGTTGTGCTACAATTATGGACTCGAAACCTTCGCGTTACGTGAAATTCGTTTCCAATTAAACACAGAATTCGAATGTGTAAGATTTCGATTTGAACCCATCGTCAGATTTTTCAAGTTTTTCCTCTAAAGTTAGATATTATCGAGTACTTTCAACAAGCAAAAAATGAAAATAAACGAAATAAAAAAGGGGTTACCCGACTAAGTTTAAGAGCTTAAAGAGATTAAAAGACTTTTTTATGAGATTTTGAATGACGTCATCACGTCATCTAAATTCATGGTAGAAAGGATGCGCGCGAACATTGCCATGAACGTCCTTAAGAGTGTACTGAAGTATAGGATGCTATCACATTGTAAGTCGATAAATTAGTCAGTGCAGTTAGTCATCGAGAGAAGCGACGAGAGAATCATTACCGAAGGAGTAAAGCTGAGAACCTCTTCAACTATTCAAAGACGGAGTAGTGGGTTAATCATCAGCGCTACGTGGGGAAGGGAAAAGAAGTCAGAATTGGACAGAAAGTTTCTTAGAGCAAGTCAAGTAAGGTACAAGAAAGTAAAGTTGGTTTGGAGAAAGAAAGATATTTGAACACTGAACTTTGAGCGTGAACATTTATATTAGGTAATTCCTTTATTGAGTCTAGTTGCAGTTTATCTTTAATCTATAACTTTACGAGTTTGTCGTTAATCAAGTTTCTAAATAAATGTTGTCATTAGTGTATTGTTACTCGTTGTTGTGCATAGTTTTTCTCGGAACGAAGGTAGGATATTTGCGGAGGATAACGGTATCGGTATCCTAAAGCGCCACACAGGGCTTGAACCCACGACCTCCTGCACAACAGTCTGATGGTTAACCAACTGAGCCAACCGTGTGATGGTTTTGATCTTCAAGACACGTAAGCCTAATGAGGGTCCTGAAGAGGGTTAATAATCCCATTTCCAAGAGCCCCCATTTTGACCACTGATCCCGTAGTCCCAGGTATGTTTTGCTCAAATCTCAATCTCAGTCCCATTTTCTGATTGTTTTTTTTTTGTTTGTTTGTTTGTTTGTTTGTTTGTTTGTTTGTTTGTTTGTGAATCCCATTCCCAGTGCATAAAATCCCATTTTACCAGACAAAATAAAGTCGATTTCAAGCTCACGCCCCCTCATGTGAGCCCCTACAAATTATGTCTCTAAAACACGGGTTTTGGATCTTTTCTCGAAATTATAACTATCTAGGCAAAAAACAGAAGTGGATTCAGTTAGTTCGACTATTCACGGACTCTATTATGTAGATTGAATTCTACTGAAAAAACCACCGGCGTACTTTTTGAGTTGAATGTACGCTATTGGATGTATTTTACAAGAGAAAATGCGTGACATAACCGGTGTCAAGCTAGAAAATCGTCTCTGCTTGAAATAAAACAGAACCTGTCAAATAAAAAAAAAAAAAAAAAAAAAAATACAGAAGTGGATTTGAAAACCCCGCGCATCCCTGAACATTTTGGTATATAATTCATAGGAATGAAAATTAAAATTTAGAACCGTATTTTTGCTGATTTTATAAGCTCATACTATCTGTTGGCTATACATTCGCCTCTTATGGTTTCTTAGGTTTCGTAGCCTCGAAAACACATTCATGTAGTACACTTATAAAGAGTCATTAAACTGATGATGGACGATGGATATGGTCCGAAATATCTTACTTAAGAAATTAACTTCTAGTTATTCTTTTCGTTTATAAACTTTTATCCCAAAGAAACATATTATAGTTAGCGAAAGAACAGAAGATTTACAGGATCATTTAGGATGTTGTGTCACGCTTTATTTGTGCTATATAACTTTACTTTTAAGAACGACCTTTTGCTTTGGAAAGAGAGGAAAGTGACCGAAAAGAGCAAATGTTCCAAATGTATGGGCAATGTTTTCCAATGTTGGCAGAACGCAAGAGAAGTGTTTGGAGGAGCACGACGCGTAGCGAAGTGCTTTTCGATACTTCTAGAGTGTTGTGTCAATCCCCAAGTGCTTTATAACGTCATTGAGCTCCGGGAAATGGCGCTATATAAATTCATCCCTTTACCCCTTTTTTGGTATGCAGGGCATGCAACGCAGTCTTGTCAAAACTGTTAATCAATATGATACGTCTTTCCAATTGGTGGACAACCCTGACCACCCCTAGCCTCCTCCGCAGGCATCTTCTTGGCTCTTTTTGCTCCATGGGCTTCCTGTGGCGAGGACAAAAAGACGAAGGGTTAAGGGGGAGGGGAAGGAGAAAGAAGAAGCTACTCCTCTCGTTTTTCTCCCCCTCCCTCCCTGTTTAAACAACATTGATTGGCAACAAACCCAAGTCTGTCGGGGAAGGGGAATTTGTTTTGAGCTTGGTATCACGTTCCGCCAATCAGAATGCAGTATGTAAGGGGAGAGAGAGAGAGATTTTTTTTTGGATTTTCTAGCGTGACGTAGTCGATATCGGGTGTCGAAGTCTCCAGCCTACCCATTATTTAATTAGAGAAGAGCGGATTTTGAAAAAACACACGAAATGGCCTCAAATCGCGCTGAAACTTCGCCAGAAGACTGAACAAAGTGAAAGCAACAACTGCAGCAAGTTTTGAGGCAAATTGTTGAGTGAAACATTTTATTGTCATGACTTTATCATAACTCCCATACATTCCCTTATAAACCATACACAGGAACCTTGTTTGGGCTGCCTGTGTCTCACAATGAACTTGCATGTAAACCAACTCTGTAAATCGGCATCTTTCACTGATATCACTGATATGATATTTAAACATATATATATATATATATATATATTTCTGCATTCTTTTTATTATTTATATGATTTTATATGATTTTATCAACATTTTTTGATTAATTAATTAATTAATTAATCTTTTATTTTCAATTTTCTAAGTATTTGTTAAGACCATTGAGACAGGTGTAATGGGCTTTATAAGAATTAAAGTTATTACTATTATTATTATTATTATTATTATTATTATTATTATTAATTAACGAACCGTGTGTGTCTTTTGTGTAAATATAACAGACCGGTCAAGAAAGTCAATTCCAATTTTGGCCAAATCAGTGGCGCAGCTCAACAAGTTCGAATCATAAGCATGTGAAAAGCGCCTGTGGCAGCCGCTATATACAATCCACAAGAGAAAATGAACTAGTTCATATTCTCTTGCAATCCATGTATGACCCCGTAGCACAGCTCTAACCAGTTTGAATTAGCTAGGGTTGATTTCGAGAGGAGGGAGGAAAAACCGGTGGACCAGAAAAACCCTCGGAGTCAGAAAGAGAAACAACCAACTCAGCTCACATGGGTGGCTAGCATGAACATTCCTAAAATATTTCTACGCCCACGGATTTTCGATTCGCACTGTAATCAGATAATTTTTGAAATATATAAACTAGCTAGGATTATTCATTTATTTATTCATTTATCTATTTAATTAATTAATTAATTAATTGATGGAGTTTTTCAATTCAATTGTATATATTATTTTATATGTGTATTCTTATCTTTGTTATTGTTTCGTTGAATAATGAACAGTATACGTAATAAGTGTATGATTAACAAAATGATTGACATTTCAATTAAGTAGCATTGGTTACATAAGGACTAGAGATCACTTTTAAATAGTAGATTGTGAAACATGTGGGTGTTGGTAAATGGTGGATCCACGGACCTCGAAACCGCGGAACACGCGGAACTCGCGGAACACGCGGATTACCCCTCATACAAAAAAGCAAAAATGTACAAAATACAATATATATATAATAAATCAATAATAATTAATGATATGATACAATGAACGACAAAAAATAAAAAAACCTTTAAAACATAGCAAAAAAAACTTTAAAGACAAAGGAAAATAGAATGCAATGCTTCAAGAAATTCTTTTTTCGCTCCCATCACATTTGAACGTCCTATTCATCCATAAGAGTACAGACGCACGGCGAATGTTTGCATTGAAAACACCATAAGAAAACTCGAATTGTGCATTAGACCGGTGATCTTCGCGTCATTATTATTATTATTTTGTTTTAACTTGCGGAGTTTCTGGTAACAGGCTTCCTGTAGAGTAGGAGGTGCTACCCCTGCCTGAGCACTGAGAAGTAATAGCCTGGCACAGAAGGAACGCAGTATCAAATAACAAGTTTACTCTCACTTGTTGATCATTGCTTGTGTACTCCATTCTGATATACGACTCTGTTCGAATTCGTTTTTGGCCTCTTGAAATCATGAGCACCGAGAAACGAACCCACGCGTCTGTTGTTTCTGGAAATGGTAAGTCTACTTGGGTACTACTAGCGTTCATTTGAGAGTATTTGTGTCGCCCCATGTAAGGGAATCCGGAATCCGGAATCCGGAATCTACGAAATTTTAGGCTTTGGAATCCGGAATCCAGCACTCTGGAATCCGGAATCCAGGCCTTGGAATCCGGAATCCAGTATATAATGCAATCCGGAATCTACCCTTTTGGAATCCGGAAACCGCTACTTTGAAATTCAAAGTATACACTCAAATGTTATCGCCTCGACCTAGACTGAACCGATGTAGCCCCTCCTCCACTGTGTAATATCTCCACCAAGAATATCTGTCATCAGATGCATGCTGATTTAATCGATAGATGATTCTACTTATACTGGCAAGTATATCAAATATAATTTTCAGAGAAAGTATCTGAAAATTAACGATATGGAATCCGGATTCCGCAATACAAAAGTTTTAGAATCCGGAATCCAGCGCTTGGAATCCGAAATCCACCATAAGTCCGGATTCCCTTACATGGGGCGATTTGTGTAAGTCACGACGAGCGTTTATTCTCTACAGAATCGCCTAGTACGGATTCAGAAATGGAAGTCAGGTATGTTATCAAGTCTTTAGCGCTAGCCATCTAAATGACAAATGAAAAGAAATCTGAAAAAATTACTTGTATATTGTTTATTTGTATCCCAACTATGTCTTTAAATATACCCGATTACTAGTACGAGTACAAGCTGTTAAGGCACTGATTTCCCTTGAATAGGCACATTGACATATGTAATGAGGACCAAAACTTAACTCGCTTGGGGGATCAACTTATTTATTCGTGGTTTCTCATCAACTAACTACAAGCTATATTGTAGCAGTCTAACCTAATTTACATAAATTATAAGTTGACAGTCTTACGTACTTACACAGTTTCCCGTAGACAACCTAAACTTAAATGTAAAGTTGTGATTGGGTGAGAGTGTCAGCAAGGACTGACCAGAGACTACGGATAATTTAAAATTAAAATCTAGCTATGAATCAAGGGAGCACGTTAAAATTTTGATTGTGTTGGTTTATCTTCGATTTTATCGCACGTATTCTAAGATATAGCAGGCGTTCCTTGTAGTGCTTGTTTACGTGCGCGCGCTACACTTCATGGCAGGCGTTCCTTGCTTTAGTCGGGCTAGCGAATTTACTCCGAAAACCGACGAATATCTTGCGAGGAGCGGAGCGACGTCATTCCCTTCCTTACACGATCGTAAGCCATTCGGATCGGCCGAAACCAAAACACTACGAGGAACGCATGTCACATGCAAGATGGATTGCGCGCGCTAGATAGATCAACCAAGAACAATGAATTTCCTTATACAAACAAAATTTTAATGTGCTCCCTTGTATGAATACGCAAATACTTGTTTACTGTAGGTCCCTTTGTGTCACTAGTTCTGATGAGATTGATTCTACGCCTGTGCCAAAGCAGCGTTATAGGAAGCCGACATCAGTTCGTAATAAAGGTAAAACTGATATGTAGATTTATCATAGTGAGCAAAATTACCTCAAGGGAGGTACTCCATTATATTCATGTATATTGTCTGCTGCTTGGGCCGGGTTAACTGAATAAACCATATTATATAATTTTTGTAAACTCAGTGGCTGCAAAGTCTTAGGGTTTTCCAACAAAGCTTACGAGTATGACATAGTGATTGACCTTTATTGACATTTAGTTTGCTGTTCTGTTCATCTACGGGATTAGGACGATCTATATATAGAACGGGGTTTACTCCCTATAATGGCATGACAGGGATGATGGTAATATTTTATAAATCGTAAGTTTTGTATCTTTGAAGGGTCGAGAGAAAGGTTTTAGGAAATTTTCCGATATTTCTTTGTATTTGTTGGTCTTTCATTTGTTTTCATTGATTGATTAACTATTCTGTTTGTCATTAAAATATGTTATCAGTGCTGGGAACTACATAACATATATTTATCTAGTAAGCAAATTGACATCGCTGTATGGTATGTACAAAGGCATTGCAAATAACATAGTTAATCGAGGGAATAACTATGCAAATAAGCACATGACATTTAGAGAAAGAAGAAAAAAAGGAAGTTAAACAATTGCTTTCTTCTTTTATATTATTGCCATGTCATTTTAGCTTACAAAGATTAAATGAAATGGCTTCTTGTTTCTATTTTCTTTTCTTTTTCGTTTTGTTATTCTTATTATACATATTGTTGATATTAATCAATAGTCCATTTTCTTAGAATCCAATCTGCTCATTCTCCACTCACTCCCACTGTAAAGTTAGAGTTAAAAGAAAAAGAACAAATTCATAGGTGAGCGAGGGAAACTGTTGCCTCTATGTGTCGAGGAGGCAAGAAAACTACGCAAGGGAATTCTGGAATAGACCCTATTAGTATAAAGAATTAATAATTTTCTTTCCTTCAGTCTCTTTGTTCTTTCCTCTTTTCATTAAGATCTATCTTTTTTAGTTTTATTACAATTTTTTCAGTGTCTATTTAACTTTATAGAATGACGTATGTTATAATAAGGATCGATCAGTGTCTATTTGACTTTATAGAACGTATGTTATAATAAGGATCGATCAGTGTCTATTTGACTTTATAGAATGACGTATGTTATAATAAAGGATCAATCAGTGTCTATTTGACTTTATAGAATGAAGTATGTTATAATAAGGATCAATCAGTGTGTATTTGACTTTATTATAGAACAACGCATGTTATAATAAGGATCGCTCAGTGTCTATTTGACTTTATAGAATGACGTATGTTATAATAAGGATCAATCAGTGTGTATTTGACGTAATGTTTAATAAACGAGCAGGAGTGTTTTATCGGGTATAAAACACGAGGCGTAGCCGAGTGGTTTTAGACCCGATAAAACACGATCTGCGAGTTTATTAAACGGCTTAGAAAACTCCAGATGTATGTTCTCATATTGTACCGAATTCTTTACGAATTGAACCAAGTTGGATAGAGAAAATCCAAGTTAAAGTTTATGCAAATGAAGACGAATCTTTATCCGATATAAAATCACCTTCATGGTCATGATTTCTATTGTGTTTTCTTCATGAATGATTAGTGAGTTTTCTAATTTATTATAGAACAACGCATGTTATAATAAGGATCGCTCAGTGTCTATTTGACTTTATAGAACGACGTATGTTATAATAAGGATCGATCAGTGTGTATTTGACTTTATAGAATGAAGTATGTTATAATAAGGATCAATCAGTGTCTATTTGACTTTATAGAACGACGTATGTTATAACAAGGATCGATATATCAGTGTGTATTTGACTTTATTATAGAACAACGCATGTTATAATAAGGATCGCTCAGTGTCTATTTGACTTTATAGAATGACGTATGTTATAATAAGGATCGATCAGTGTCTATTTGACTTTATAGAACGTATGTTATAATAAGGATCAATCAGTGTCTATTTGACTTTATAGAACAACGCATGTTATAATAAGGATCAATCAGTGTCTATTTGACTTTATAGAACGACGTATGTTATAATAAGGATGGATCAGTGTCTATTTGACTTTATAGAACGTATGTTATAATAAGGATCGATCAGTGTCTATTTGACTTTATAGAACGACGTATGTTATAATAAGGATCAATCAGTGTGTATTTGACTTTATAGAGCGACGCATGTTATAATAAGCATCGATCAGTGTCTATTTGACTTTATAGAACAACGCATGTTATAATAAGGATCGCTCAGTGTCTATTTGACTTTATAGAACGTATGTTATAATAAGGATCGATCAGTGTGTATTTGACTTTATAGAACGTATGTTATAATAAGGATCAATGGATCATTCATTGTTTCTGGTAAACGACGCACGTCCATACGGATACGACGCTCGTTTATCAAATCGTGTACGATTCATTGGATCCGATTCATTGAGGTTCAGTGGGCTGTTCACTTAGAAAATAATGCATTACATAATTTCAGTATTTGAACTTTTGATCTTTTTACAGACCGAGGACGGCCATTAGATATTAAAGCAATAACTAGCAGCTGTAGAAATAACATATAAGATACCAGCAAGTAGATGTAGAGATGTTGGTCACCAAGATCCTTAATCCTGGCGATGCATGTATAAAAAATACTAACAATACTGATGTGATATGTCAACCTAACATCCTCCATGGGAAAAAGTTGAATAATGTATAAAGTAGATCTAACGATTGGCGTAAATCTTGATAGATTTTTCCTGCCGCCAATCAAAAATATGAAAGGTTCCGACTGATTAGGTTTGATTGAAGGCAGCGAAAAAAATTTCAGCGTGCAACAGGCCTCGTCCACATTATGCCGGATAAATTTGAATCCGAATTTTTATTTATTGGGTTCCATTTCGAAAATTCGTTTTCGGTGAAGAATTGTTCGGGATTCTCCCAGACTAGTGTGGACGGTAGGCCTAACCGAATAAATAAAAATTCGGATTCAAATTTATCCGGCATAGTGTGGACTGGGCCTCAGAGCAACGTGGTCGCAGAATTATGAAAAGCGTTTTAAAACGTTGTACTATCGTAGAATGTAATCCAGATCTTGAAGATGCTCGTTAATTGATGTTGTAATTTAAGAATGCTCAAAACAATTGCATATGAATATATATTTCTTTATGTCACGCAAGGACACAGCGTATTTTTGAAAATAAACTGAATCAATAAAAGGCTTACATTGTAGTTTATGAAGTCGAAGTCAAATCAGAAGGAAACATGATCCATGCTATAAGTAATTAATAATAATATACCAATGAAAATATTTCTTTTTTCATTTTCGCTAATTTTTGTAAAAAATGCAGGAGGATGAAAATGTAATGACACTCACAGAGAGATTCAAAATATTGGATGACACTTTCGACTGAAATTCAACATGGTTTCCAGTCACTTCCATATTGAGCGTCTAAAAGTTTAAAAAATCATCCTTGTTTTTCCAGTGTCTAAAAAATCTGTCGCCCTCATTCCACCATCAAATTGGAGTTAAGTTGGGTTGAGCGGAAGGGAAAGAAAACCTTCAGCACAATAACGAACAGTAGATAGGTCAACAAAGTTTTGTGCAAGAAGCGAGCAATTCTGATCCGTCTCGATTTCGGTACACAATTCTCACTTTCATCTCGATTCTGCACGAGATACAAGATAGGATCCATAAATCGAGTGAAGCCAAGGAATAATTTAACCGTCAATTAGATTACCTTCGCCTTCAAACGGATTTCTTTGGAAGAGTTGAGATGACTCAGTTGGCTCCAAAACGTGCTCGCATAAGTTTTCCTCCTCTCAATTCAATACATTCACTACTTTCACATCCCCATAATGCCTTGAGTTTTTGGGGGGTAACCAATCAAAGAACTGTCCCAAATTGAAAGGTTTCTCAATTGAATATATACCATGCCTGCTTTTATCTGTACAATTAATACTGATTATCAGTTTATTCCACGTTATTTTTGCGTGTACAGATCATGAAGAGTTTTGGTCTTACAGAAAATGTAAAATTTACTTTAAACGTCTTCAAGCTTCTATCTTTTTCTGTTTCTTATTTCTTTATTTTATCTTTGGATACCAAACAAAGTATTTTCAACATATTCTGATCAGCCTTCAGCAAAATAAGTGGGTTTTTACCCTCTGGTTACCCCCCAAAGACGCAAAGGATTATGGGCATGTGAAAGTCGAGAATACAAGATGGAATGCGAGGAGTAAAAGGAGTAAAGTTGCAGAAGTTGTAAGACTGTAAGTCCATCAAGTTAACAGAGTAGATCATCTCGCTTGATTCCATGATGTTCAGCTGGAAAACGTAGCCCAAAATCTACAGACCAATACTTGTATAACCGTATCAGATTTGCATACTTAACAAGTGAGATGGCGTGACACAAGATTAGGGGATTCCACTTAAGGCGTACGCATACCATCTTCTCCAAAATGCATGGTTATGAGAATTTGAAGTTCATCACATAAATTTTACAATCTATTAGATTATTTCATAAATATTGCTATTTCGTCATTTACATGCTTCATCAAGGTTTCAACATACGAGTTTCACATTACAAACTCGACGAATTTTATTTTCAACTCGACGTTTTGGATTGAACTTCACGCTGTTGCAACATGTTTCAGAAACATATTTTAAAAATTTGTTGAAATTGGCAAACTTAAAAATTTCTTTCGATTGCGGTACTGCAGTTTTCATAAACACGCCAAGTGTCTCCCAGTCGGAAGCTTAAATTCTCCAAAAATTCTCCAAAACTTGATTTCTCCATTTATCCACGAATCTATTCATTCATTTATCCATCCATTCATCCATCCATCCATTCGCTCGTTTATTCATTTTTCCATTCATCCATTCATTCTTTCATTTTCGTTCATTCTTTAGATGCAATTACATATAGTCTTTACTATGGAATTCATATTATAATACAATTATTCATGTGTAAATAGCATTGTAAATTTTTTTATACGGCCATAGGAAGAGCAATTGTAAATATTGATTTGGGACTATGTATTTACATAAAGTTGATTGGTTGATATTGATTTGGTTTGTCCTGGGGGAGTGGTATAAGCTAATAGTACATCGCACAGATGACGTCATAAACACGAATTCGAAGGCAAAGTTTAAACTCGAACAAACTTATACTATACTTTCAGCAAATAGTTTTATTGCCGATCGGAGTACTGTTTAATTGGTTTATGATTCTCAGAATACGAAAATAACAGACGACGCTTCGTAAATTGAGGTTTTTATTACTAAACATTTATTATTCTTTAAAGAAAGCTAATAAAATGATCGGTTTGTATAAATACTCAACACGGTTAAACAAAATGCTTTATTTTCATTTTTTTTAAAGAATTTATGTGTCAATGGATTTAGTTTCTAATGATAACCAATCGAGGACACTAAAATGATTTTGAATCCGTATCCCTATCCGTAACCAAGTGACGAAGTGTATATCAAGGAAAAATTTTATTTTCAAAATTACTTATATGTGAACAGTGCAGTAGTATGGCTGCATTATTTTTGTATGTGGTCTTCTTTTTTCAGAGATACTAACATTTGAAATATCAATATGCAAATGAGATGACGTAAATTCAAGACTAATTCATTATACAAAAATGTTGTTGTGGAAAGTACTGCTGATTTTTCACTTGCAAATCATCCTTATAATTAAAATAAATGGTTTTGTACACTTTTAGGTTTTAGAATTTATGTGTCAATAGATTCAGTTTCTAATACCAATCGAGGACACTTTAATGATCTTGAATCCCGTCCGTATCCGTAACCAAGTGGCGAAGTGTATATCAAGGAAAAATTTTTTTTGAGTCTGTAACGTCATAGACTCAACCTCGAACTTCGCTCCATACATTTCTTTGTATATAAATCCTTAATTTATTTTATTCCTATGAAGCCCAAAGAGTGGCTAATGTGCTTATTTCACATTACTTGTGACTATAATTTATATTTTGAGGTGTTTGGGTATTTCTTTCTCGGCTTTACTACTGATATTTTGATCGTAAACTACAAAGAAATGTATGGAGCGATGTCGAATGTGTTATATTATGTTACTGTTCATGGCGTGACATTACGTCACACCCTATATAGAATTACTTAGTTTGATTTCAGAACTGATCTTGTAGTATATGGCCGAGTGTAATCACCAGTATAGGATCCAACACTAGTACCCAATAAAGCATAACATAACAGAATGTAGAGTGTATGACGTCACAGACTCCAAAAAAACAATCGTAAAAATATCATACTTTCGTCCTGAATATCGAGAAAACACTTCATACAGTGATTATTGGACCTTTAAAGAGTAATCTTAGGAAGCTGAATCCAAGTTTGAGCGATTTTCGTCAGAGTAGCACTTTAAATAAGTAATATTAACTTTACGAATAATTACATGATTCATGACCTGTGATATTCGTGTTCTACATCCGGTTTCTACAACAGAATAAACCAATGGGAACATCACTTTCTGGGAGCACTGCCTATTATAACTGTACTAACAACAGCACACCGCCAGACCTCCATCGAACAGTATTGATGCCACTTCATTACAGCACTGAACACGATGACTGATCCAAACGAAGCTGTTATTGCAGCACTGATGAACCTACTGAGAGCCTTGCACGAGTTGTTTAGAATGGTGTACGACATCATACAACTGCTGTTGTTCAACCATGTTCAAGAAAGGGACGAGGGTAATGAGAAAGTACCTGAAGAAAATGAAGAAAACATTTAAGATACGGGTAAGGAAAAAAGCTGGAATAACCTTTATTCACCAATCAATAATTCCAGTAAATAATCTTTTATTCAACTGAACCTGCTACAGTTTTCAGCCAGTGCGCAACTTTTTATGAACTGTTCGCCACAAGATATAAAGTGAAGGGAAATGCCATAAAGGCCAGATTACGATACAGGCCCCAGTAATGAAAAAATATCAAAATTGTCAGAACGCGTTTTTATATCTAGTAGTGAACTACAACATGTTTCATTAGAAATTTTTTTAATTTCTTGAAAATTTTGGATTTCTTATATAATGGTTTTTTGATATTACACTGAACTACGCTGCAAGGAATTACGAACCGTGTCAAGAAATCAAAGTAATAAATCTACCCATCCGAATCAGCTCACATATGGGCGACTGGCATTAACAGTTCCTAGAATATTTCTAGGTGCCCACAGTTTTTCGATTCGCACTGTCATCAGATAATTTTTGAAATATATATTAAACAAGCCATGATTATTTATTTATGATTCATTTATCTATTTAATTAATTAATCGATTGATTTTTTCAATTTAATTGTATATATTTATTTTGTATGTGTATTTTTATCTTTATTATGGTATATGTATTTTGTAATAGGGGAGCCATTTTTCAGTTATATATATCATGATTATAGTAGTTAGTTTGCATATCCACATCAGGATTTATGTCTTGCCAATGCTTCCTTAATCTGTTTACTACGGACATTAGGTACTACAATTCTTACTAGTATTCTATTTGAATTTTTGATTTCTTTGCAGACCGAGAACAGCCAGCCACTAGATATTATTAGAGCAATAACCAGACGATGTACACAGCATGTATTAACAGTATATATGGACCTGACATCCGTGGGAAATGCACTAGAACTGTAAAAAAGTTGAACGATGTATTAGATGTAACGGTTGGCGTTAATCTTGATATATCTATCCTTCAGGATTTGTATTTTGATATATTGTATGTTTAGTGCAAAGTAGTAGTATTTTTATATTGTAATTTTAGAATTTTCAGTGCTTAGCTATTTTAATAGCTTTTAATATTTTAATAACGTTAAAACGCTGTGCTCTCGTATGATTGAAATTGTAATTTTTACGATGCTCAAAACAATTGCGTATAAATATATCTCTTTTTGTCACATAAGGACACATCGTATTTTAAAAATCAACTGAATCACTTAAATTAACATTGTAGTTCGAAGTCGAATTAAAAGAAAATATATATATCCCAACGAAAGAGATTTTTTTGTGTAGTTACATTTTTGCAAATTTTGCCAGAAATACAGGATGTTGGTGTGATAAAAACTAGAAAAGGACACAAACTATGATATCTGGATGAAAATAACCCTCAAAAGAGAGATTCAAAATATTAAATGGCGTTTCGTCTGAAGCTATACAACACGGATTCCGTTCACTTCTAACGAAACGATTACAAAAATTGTCCTTGTTTTACCAAGTCGCTAAAAACTCTGAGGATGCCTATCTTTCCAGTTGGGAAGCGAGTTAGGAAGCGAGTTAGGAAGCGAGTTAGGAAGCGAGTTAGGAAGCGAGTTAGGAAGCGAGTTAGGAAGCGAGTTAGGAATCGAGTTAGGAGTCGAATGATATTTTATTACAGAATACTAAATATATATATACATATATTAATGCCAAAAAAAGAAATCGCAAGTAAAACGTCTGCATCAGCCGGTAATTATTAATATTATGGGTGTTACGCAACGAAAGATATAAGAGATGTGTTGATTGTTACTCGTTCGCTGACAAAAAATGTTTGCTGGCTCAACAACGGATCTGTCTGCTGCTCAACACGATGTCGGTGCCTACTAATTGCAAGGTGTTTTTATGTTTTTCAAATTGTATTGGGTGATCATGCATCTAAGGCCCAGTTCAGACGTCGAACTTTTGCCGCGTCCATTGTGCTTGCCTTTTCGTTCGAACGCTGTTTTCCTTGAACCTAGTAGAAGTATGTATGCCAAACTTATTACATTCCTTCTCCTGGCGCCGAGCGAAGGAGCTGATGTCTTATGTAGTAGTTCTTGGCGTTTTCTTAGCCATTGGACTCAAAGACAATTAGATGCGATGCGGAATTAGTAGTCACCGTCCTTAAAGCTTCATATCACTGAAATCTTGCAACCTAGACAGTTGTGCTATTGTTAAATTTAGTTCTGTTCTGATAAAAAGTGCAATTCTTAAGTGCTTATACTTTATTAAGGATATTTTATTACTTTAAACCTTATTATTACGATGTTGATATTGTTACTATTTAAATTTTAATAAACGTTTTATTGTTACCGTTCATTCAATTGGTATCCACGAAGGTAATTCTGGCTACTCGAACATCAAGTGCCCAAGAAATTGAAATTCAAAATAAATTGAAAAGCTGGTGTTTGGTGTGGGATGATATTTAGCACGGAGCGTACGCACACACGGACATAGCTTTACTTAAATCAAAAGAATCAAGGACAGATGCAGGATGAAGTAAAATAATAAACTACTCGTACTATGAGTCAAATGCTCATTTGAAGTAAGTGAGCCGAAATCGTAAACATGTTCAACTTTGCAATTCTTAGAGTGGTCGCACTAAACCATGAAACAAATACTTACTCTTAGTACCAAATACTACTAAATAGTGGTTATTAGACAATGGGATCCTGGGGGTTTGTAGTCGACCCGGTTCTGGATAGGGATGTGCCGCCAGAGGTTACAAAAACCTGACCCTATTCTTAAAAAACACTAGAGAGTGAAAAATTCATACCCTATTCAAAGCAAGTCGGAAAAAGAATGGAAAAAAGCGTTTTATGTGTTTTTAATGTCCTCATTTGATTACGGTTTTGGTTCATCGAGCTAACGAGATGCTGATGACTGATGCTGAACGAGATGATATTTTGAGCTTATTTTAAAACTTTCGAATATTTTTAGTTAGTTCTTAGAAAATAGTGTTAAAGTAGATGTTCTGAGTTTTTAATTTGTGAGTTATGAATTGTTTTGTGAAAAGCTTGATTTCCGCCGGCAATTTTCTTTCCAAAACTTGTCAAGATGGCCGTATTCAAAATTCATTATCTCGAAAACAAGCTCAGGACACCCAATCAGCGTTAAATTCTCTATAAAAGAAAATTTTGTAATAATTTCTTGATAAAGTAGCTAGTCACCTTAAGACAATCTTGTCTAGAATGTATGATTTCCTGACTCGATTCCTAACTCGCTTCCTAACTCGCTTCCTAACTCGCTTCCTAACTCGCTTCCTGACTTGCCTGTTAGTTTGTCTCAAAAACTCTGAGGTTCATATTCCACAATCAAATTGGAGTTTAGAAGTTGATTGGTACGGAGGGAGGGAAACCTGAGAACCCAGAGAAAAATCTGCAAGAACAGAACGAACAGTAAACTAGGTCAAGAATGTAAGTTTTTGTGCAAGAAGCGAGCAATTCTTCTCCGTCTCGATTTCTGTCCACAAGTCGCACTTTCATCTCGATTCCGCACGAGATAAAAGATATAATCCATTAACCGAGTAAAGCCAGGGAATAATTGAACGATCAAAATATTACCTTCAGACGGATTGTTTGGATACAATGCCTTGCCTCAAAAAGGTGGTCGCACAAGTTTGCATCCTCAATCGAAGACATACAAGATGGATCGCGAGGACTCAGGTTGATTGGAAGCCTGTCAAGTAGTTAGCCGACTAGATCATCTCGTTTGATTCCATGGTGTTCAGTTAGGAAACTTAACACGGCCAAAAATCCATCATTTTGAGCTTGTTATTTAACCATCGCAGACAACAACTTATATTTCCTTGTTTACATGATCAGATTTGCATATCGTTCATGCACTGCGTGACAACTGAACGTGATAGGACGATAACCAATAGAAATAGGGGATTCCACTAAATATGTCAGTATTAATGATATTAGCCCCAGGCTATTTATAAAGAACATAGACCATGATCATGACTTGTTGAATATGATAGCGTGTTATGATATGGTCTTGCTATATTCTGTGTATTATATGCCAGAATAACGTAACACAAAAGCGGTTCTCTCAAACACTATAAGCTGAGTAAACTCATAAGTTCAGTTAGAAAGATGTCTCATTGGGAAAAGCATAGTTCTTGTGAGATTTAATAAGCGATGAACATTGTCACCTTAGTGCTCTTCGCTCTTTATTGTGCTCAAATGTTCTGTATCTGTGTAGCCTGAATAATATGTGTAACCTAATTTAAATACTTTTGTATCTTAGGCCGTTAAAAAATACACTCACCATAATTTCGAAGAAAGACTATGTCCAAAATTCAATTCGCATTTACGATACGAAGACTTCCGGCGTGACCTCGGGTCGGTTACCGAAAGAAATCCGTTGAACTGGTGTACAGTGAGCTCCAAGTACGGGTCAGAACAAGCGAGGTAGTGTGTGAATACAGGCAAATTTTATGGCTTAAAGACGCGAAGACTAATCTCTAATGCGACTTTCTCGGTTCTATAGGGATGTGAGAGAAGGGTCATGACTAAAATTTGGCGCTGGAAAGAAAATTCGAAGACGTACGAGGTTTCAAAGACTCGTGATAGTTCGCTTTCGGTGTCGGACAAACGCAGACTGCAGACTGCAGACTAGATATATTTGATAATAATTATCGTTTTGAATTTGTATCAATTTGTTATTGTATTTTTTCCCCTTACAAACCTATTATATTGCAAATTATATAATAAAAATATAAAAGTATATAAAGGTACCGAACTATTTGTGTGATTGAACACTGTCGCCACTGTTGTCTCGTTCAGCGCGTTACAATGAAAATAGTCGTAAGTTTACATCTCTAAAATAAATGTTCATTATATCATGTTCTATATACTAGTAAAGATGTTTATATATTTTCTTCTTTGCCTGGCGATATGGCTTATGATTTAGCCATTGTTATGTGGTGACTTCCGGTGCTTGTATGCAGGTAATGGGTCTGGTTTGTGTGGTATGATTTGTTTTACCATATAAATTTGAGTTCAATTGACCTTATAAAGGTCATGTCATTAAGAAAGATAATAATTATTGTAATTGACCGTACGAATTGTCAACGAAAAGCAACATACTATCTCTTTGCTTTTCCTAAGTATACACCTTTATATAGTACATGTTCATAGTCTTGGTGCTCATTTTCTATACTTGGATTTGCCTGGCAAAATGGCTTGTGGATTTACTTAATTCAGGTAATGGGTCTGGTTTATGTTTGATCTGTTACGTTGTCAGCTGTTATTTGATATACTAGCGTAGTGACAACGCTCTCGGTAGCTCTGACGGCTGTGAGTTTTACTACGGTTGTAGTAAGAGGAAAAAATACAATACAAATTGATACAAATTCAAAACGATAATTATTATCAAATATATCTAGTCTGCAGTCTGCAGTCTGCGTTTGTCCGACACCGGTTCGCTTTTGGGACTCGAGTTTCCAACCTTCTCTTATTTCTTACTGGTGGGGGGAAAAATCTTAAAACGGGCTAAATTCAAAAAATAACCACACAGAGCGAAAGAAGTGCTATTTCTCAATGATCGGGTAAAATTTCGAGGCTTTATTTCACGTTTCAATGATTTTATTGAAGTTTTTGATGAATCTCCATACATTTCCTTATAACAGGACACCACTGAAACCAAGCTTGGGCTACCTGTGCTCCAACACACAGAAAATCAAAATTGATCATGATAAGAGTTTCTAATACGGAATCACTTTCAGCCCAAACTGATTGCTACGTTATGTGACGTAGGTGGTAGGACGATCAGTCATTGGTTAAGAAGCGTGGCTATCATAATGATCATTGTTAGATCCACGCTTGATCAACTATTGCCCAGCAAAAAGGGATAATTTATCTTTAAAGGTTTGTTTTGACAATTCACCTTCCAAACTTTTCTTTTCAAAATCCGGGCAATTTATTTTCCCTACATCATGGACTTAATAGAAGGAATGCACGAGATAATTGACATGATCGTCTGCATTTTATACTTGATTCACGTTAACAATTTACAAGCTGACAGGAGAGACGAAAGGCCTTCACGTAGAAAAGACCTACCTACCTGCCTACCTACCTACCTACCTACCTACCTTACCTACCTACCTACCTACCTTACCTACCTCCCTACCTACCTACCTACCTACCTTACCTACCTACCTACCTACCTACCTTACCTACCTTACCTACCTACCTACCTACCTTACCTACCTACCTACCTACCTACCTTACCTACCTACCTACCTTACCTACCTACCTACCTTCCTACCTTACCTAGCTACCTACCTACCTTACCTACCTACCTACCTACCTACCTTACCTAACTACCTACCTACCTTACCTACCTACCTACCTACCTACCTACCTATCTTACCTACCTACCTACCTACCTACCTACCTACCTTACCTACCTACCTACCTACCTACCTACCTTACCTACCTACCTACCTACCTTACCTACCTACCTACCTACATAATTTCTTTGCAGACCGAGAACAGCCAGCCACTAGATATTATTAGAGCAATAACCAGACGATGTACACAGCATGTATTAACAGCATATATGGACCTGACATCCGTGGGAAATACACTAGAACTGTAAAAAAGTTGAATAATGTATTAGATGTAACGGTTGGCGTTAATCTTGATATATCTATCCTTCAGGATTTGTATTTTAATATATTGTATTTTTAGTGCAAAGTAGTGGTATTTTTATATTGTAATTTTAGAATTTTCAGCGCTTATCTATTTTAATTAAGAGCGGCTGTCCGTAAAAATCAGACATAAGGTGGTAACAGTCAAAAAATCGATTTTGTTCATACTTTGAAGTTAGATACCCTATCATATAACATTAACCCCTGTGCACTTAGTTTTGCAAAACTCTTTTTTTTTTTTTTTTGGGAGAAATTTGAATTTTTATGCAGATAGGCAAATATGCTAATTTGACGACTCTGAAATTGAGATAAATCACCGATCTTGTGTACGAAATACAATCAATACTCGACCTTTCTAACCTAATAAACTTCAAATATGGTATCTCTATATGCCTCACAATGATTTTCAGACATGTAGCTGTAACGAAGAATTTCTGGAAGAATTATTTGCAAGACACAGTTTTCTTGAGCTTAAAAGTACCCTCAAAACAAGTGAGAATTTTACCATGGCCGATACAACGGAAAAGCGAGATTTTCACTGTATGTGATGTCAAGATGATATTGTTCAAGATTGTGGAAAAAAAATCTTAGGTAAATGTGTTTTTAAGCTTCTACGATCGATCAAATATGCCTAAATACGTTGTTTCAGAAAGGATCGTTTTTGCATAAATTAGCAAGTAAATGACTGCCAAAATTAAAATAATATTTTTCAAATCTTTTATAAGCCGTTTGAGACATTAATACTTAGCAAATTTGAGGGATTTTTCTGAAGAAATAGCAGCATTTACTCTCTACCGCTTCACAAATCATGAATTCTAGGTGTAGTGACGGCCATCTACACAAAACCGCGAAAGCGTTGCGTGACCACCGGCGGCGGGATAATAAATACTGTGTGTGCATGTGAGTTTTTTTTTTTTTTAATTTATCCAAATAAACACCGAAAATACTACTTTTATTTACCGTTATTAATTACATTTGTGCGTCTTCCTCCTTTTGTTTTATTATCTAAAAGTATAACGTTTGTGTTAGCAGCTCCTGGCCGTTCAAATCTATGCAAGGCTCTGATGACGTATTCCACAGTTAATAGAGGGGACTCCCCTGTATTAACTCTGCGTTGGAGGGTCCTGAAGGGGGTTCCTAATCCAATTTCCAAGCCCAACATTTACCCAAATCCCAGTTCAAATCCCTTTATTCTTAGCCCGAGTATGTTTTGCTAAAACCTTAATCCAACTCCCATTTTTGATGGTTTTTTGTTTATGAATCCCAGTGCATGATATCCTATTTTCCCAGCACCAAAGAAGGATAATACCAGCACTCATTTTACCCCTTCAGGACCCTCTAAGTACTAGCTCGGTTCAATCACAAAATGGGTTGGGGAACAAAATCAAACGAAGGTCGAAAACGTCTTAAAGAAATACAGAAAGACTATCTTATGGCACAGTTTAACATTGGTGAGCAGACCGGGCATAAAGTTGATTCTGTAACGACATAAAACAAAAAAAAAAAAAACCAAAAAAAAAAAAACTGTCATCGCTTATCACCACCGCAAGTACAGGAGTGGCGCAGCTCAACGGGGTCGAACTGAAAACATTTTTGGCCTTCCTCAAAGTCCTTGAGGATGGCCAAGAATTCTGATGGTGTCAGTTTTTTAAAGTCCTGATGGTTTCCTCACTTCTAAACAAGTGGTATAAGGTTTTTTCACGATTGCCAAAGAAAAAGGTCGTCCCCGCCGAAATAGATGCACAAGAAGACGACAAGCTTCCAGAAAAGGCTCTGGACAAAATGAACAAGGAAGTACAGAATGCACTATTAATACATCACCCCATATTCTTGGATGTTTATAATGTGACAGTAACGATGAAAAGGGAAATTATGCACCGTGAAAAGATGAAAAAACTTACTGACGTTTAGGCTTATTCACCTATTGGGCACTCTTAGTCCCAACGGGATTAATGAACGCTTTATTTTCAACTAACCTTTTCTTTTGTCTTTTGATTGTTTGTTTTTGTTTCCTTGCTTACCTTGCTCTCATTGGTTTCTTTTGTCTTATTCTATCATATATACACTCCTTTCTACCACTTCTTTCTCTTTTACTCCGACTAAGGACTAGCGTCCGAAACGTCAGTAAGTTTTTTCATCTTTTCACGGTGTATAATTTACCTTTTCATCATTACTGTTTCATTAGAAACACCGACGCAGCTCACACTAGTTTCTAGCTAGTTATATCTGTTTATAATGTGTGTGAGCTTGCTGTGCAGAACATGATGAAAAAATTCTCGAAACCCCTGTTACGAGAGATGTGAGCAACATGTGGACACCAGCAAAAAGGACAAGAAAAGAAAACAATCCTACATTGACGCCACTCGTCCGCACACAGTCTTTTCACAAGAAAAACAACCATTTCAACTAAAGCCGTTTTATAAGAAAAAAATATTTATACCGACATTATTAGTTTTTGTTTCCTAAATTAATAAATGTATATGACGCGAGTATATATTGACTGGGATTCATGTGATAACTTACCGATACCGAAATCACTCGCTTAACTCAAGGGCGGATCCAACGGAGGGGTCCAGGGCTGCGGACCCCCCTTTACAACTCGTTATTTCCCTTTTTTTTTTAAATACGACATATTACAGATAATTTTCTTTTGAAAGTCATAACTCTTATGTAGGTTTATAAATTGAAAGCCAAATCAAGTTGTTATGTTTGCGTTCTGAAAGATTACAACAAATATAGCGGTATGTATGACCTCAAAAGTAACGTCACTGATTGAATGTAGTTTTTGGACCCCCCCTAAAAAATATCCTGGATCCGCCTTTGAAACTAGACAAATGTTACCTCAGGGATCACACACAATACGAGGGCGTATAACACGAACCGATCTATTATTTTTGATGCGTTCGTGAGAAGAGCAAAGTTTGCATTCCTATATTACATAAATTTGTTATGCATACAAGAGGGGGAAGAAAGCATAGTTTAAGGGGCTTCGAAATTTAAGTTTAGTCCTTAAGTGGCTGGGCCGGTAAAAAAATAAGATTCTTGAGGAGAACTCTTCATCCCCAATGGTCATGGCCGCCAGTGGTTACGCAACGCTTTCGTGGTTTTGTGTAGATGGCCGTCACTACACCTAGAATTCATGATTTGTGAAGCGGTAGAGAATAAATGCTGCTATTTCTTCAGAAAAAATCCCTCAAATTTGCTAAGTATTGATGTCTCAAACGGCTTATAAAAGGTTTGAAAAATATTATTTTAATTTTGGCAGTCATTTACTTGCTAATTTATGCAAAAACGATCCTTTCTGAAACAACGTATTTAGGCATATTTGATCGATCGTAGAAGCTTAAAAACACATTTACCTAAGATTTTTTTCCCACAGTCTTGAACAGTCCCGAAGTTTGGTAACAAACAGTTGTTTTTTTTATTCAAACGTGGGACGTTTGTCATGATGTACTTTGTCAGTGAGAGTGAATAGAATCGGCGAACATGCCTCAAATTAAAACTTCAAGAAAGAAGCGAGCAAGACTTTTGAGTTTAGATAAAGAACCATACTTCGGGAGTAAATCGGAAAGCAGCCAAGCGAGATGAGACCGTGCATGGTGCGAAAGAATTTGGTGTTATGATCATTAGCAAACAATAGAATTCCCAGAGCATCAAATCGTTGGGAAACGATCAATCTTTTCTGTATTTCTCGTTCGCTTTAGATCGCTTTAAATGAGTTCAATAGTCTTGCAATTTTGTGTAATATTAGTTTAAGTTCTAATTTGTGTCCTGACGTAATTTTGAGAGAAGTGATCAGCGAATTTTAGAATAATGGAAGATCTAGTAAGATTGACTAGAAAACTGCGATGAAAAGTGCGCATCAAATGTTTAACCCGTCTTCTGCACTATACGTTTTCACAAAATCGCATAAGTCGATCACCTTCAAAACGTTCCTTTTAAAACTAGATACAGAGTAAAACTAAATGAGCAATGACTTTTGTGAATATATAGCTCTGAAATATTAATTTCGGCCGTATGAAATCCATTGTTTAGTTTTGAAGTAGATTATGCACTATATTTAAATAATCTCAAATATCTCATAATTAGCTAGATAGATTTTTTCAAAAATCCCCACAAATGGAGGCATCTAGTATATAATTATGTGGTACGAAGCATTTTAGTGTTGAACGCTCTGCAAGACTAAAATTATTTTCTAAACGAAATCAAATATGTCATCATAATCACGTGTTATGACGTCCGATCTCATAAAAAACTGCATCAAATATTAATTCAATCTTTATGTGACTTAAGTGCAAAAAAGATTTGCAATCGGATAAAAGACGTTTATGCACTAGCGTTCCAAAAGTGGAAGGTAGCGGTCAAGCGTGAGGGGGTCGAGCCACCTTAAGCTCAAGAAAACTGTGTCTTGCAAATAATTCTTCCAGAAATTCTTCGTTACAGCTACATGTCTGAAAATCATTGTGAGGCATATAGAGATACCATATTTGAAGTTTATTAGGTTAGAAAGGTCGAGTATTGATTGTATTTCGTACACGAGATCGGTGATTTATCTCAATTTCAGAGTCGTCAAATTAGCATATTTGCCTATCTGCATAAAAATTCAAATTTCTCCCAAAAAAAAAAAAAAAAAGAGTTTTGCAAAACTAAGTGCACAGGGGTTAATGTTATATGATAGGGTATCTAACTTCAAAGTATGAACAAAATCGATTTTTTGACTGTTACCACCTTATGTCTGATTTTTACGGACAGCCGCTCTTAATTATTTTCGATCTCTAATTTCAATAGACAATCAAAAAAGACGTTTACACACCAAGTTTGACGAGAATCGGACAAATATCAGCTGAGATGGGTTCCAAACGTTTGAAACGGAGCCGAAAATACAGTGATTTGTATGGGGTAATCATATATTCACATGACCATATCTCAGCTTCTCCGATTCTCGTCAAATTTGGTGTGTAAACATCTTTTCTGATTGTCTATCGAATTTGTTAACCAAAAATATGATCAAACGAAAATAAATTTTTGTGATATCGCCAACTATTCCGGCCATGCGCCGCTCGCCAAGTCAGCGGATATCATGTATAAAATAAAAACCACAGGAAGCCCAAGCTCTCTCAGGCCCGGACTTAGCGAGACAAAACCTGTTGCTACGGTATTCCTGTGCTTTAATAGGTATCCTATTACAAACGATGGCAAACGAGAGCTGAGGATTCAAGCTTTATTTTGGTACCACACATGCCGTATTTTGCGAATAATTTTCACGGTTTTTGCTTCACAAAGTGCCTATTCTTGAAGAAGGATCTCACAAATATTCGTCTCGAATCGGAGCTTTTTGAAAGTAAAAAACGAAAAGTATAAATTCGTTCAATCGACCACAGATTCGACATCAGTAATTTAGAATGTGTGTATTTTAAGGATCGACCCCGGCAAATGAGGTAACTAGTTTTGATTTTGAAAAATCCTATTTATGATATTCGTCCTTTAGTGTTTTTCTTGCAATTTAACAAAGCACATATGGCAAGGAGGCTGTTAAAATCTAACTATCGAGACGAAAAGGTTTTTCTAAACAAATTAAAGTATGTTTGGTAAAAATCAAATGCTTTAATGTTATATATTGTTCTTCTACCCCGGCAAGTGGAAAACTGTTTACACAGAAATTTATAAATCGAAAACTATCTTGACTCTCTATACATTTCTTTGTAAAATCTGACTTAACAAATGCAACGGTGTCGCTTGAAAGTGTTAAAACACTTTCAAGCGACACCGTTGCATTTGTACGCGGGAATAGTTGGCGATGCGTCATCACTTGAATACTCTATATGAAATTGTCAGATTCACATGGCAACCTATCAACTGATCGAACCCATCTTAGTACGATCAGTCTGATTGGTTGAGAAGCGCTTTGATGCTTAGTACTCACGGCTATAGATCTTTGACTTCTCAAAGTAAGCTTTATTGTGACCATTCACGTACCTTCCAAACTTGCATGTCTTTTCAAAATCAATTTATTTTCCCTCAATCATGGATTTAAATGAAGTAATACACGAGATAATTGACATGATCGTCCGCATTTTATACTTGATTCACCTGATCCGTTTAGAGGCTGACAGGAGAGAAGAGAGTCGACCTGCACGGGGAAAAGAACCCGTTGAACACGACGAGGAGGAAAACTAATAAAAAGGTACATTCTTCAATATTTCTTAAAATAACAAAATATTATAAGAAAGCCGAATGGTAAAGCACCGCTGAAACTGAAGTTGGTATTTCTGCTTGGAATGGAAATTTCTGATCTGCGCCCGAAGTTATAGAATAGTTAGGCAGAAGGAGTGAGGCAAACTCGCCGCAAAGAAGTATCGAAATATTAAATAAGATCGGCAAGGAAACTTGAATAACAAGTAAAAATCACTAAGTCAATTTAAGTGCAAGTATCACGGTCAGAAAACGCTTCTAAAGAAATTTTACTATCATCAAATACTGTATCGCGACTTGTGGCCTTAAAACTAGAAAGACATATTTTCGCCAGTAAATTTTCATTGCATTTTCAAATAAGTGGGTAGCATAAGAAATTTGGATTTGAAAATCAATAAGTGAAAGGAATCATCTGGCAAAAGGTTGTTTTTTTTTATCCTGTTTGTACTTTACTTTGCAGGATTTAGAGTTTACGTGAAGATTTTTGTCGTATTCTGTCAAGTGTGAAGGTTCGCCGGTATACACCATATACGAAGACAGAAACACTGCTCTGAAACAACCATTTACAACAACACAGGAGTAAGTTATGATCAATTTTATTGTTTTTAGATTACATAATTTAAAAAGTGCCTTCGTACACACCACGAAAACATTTCTTGGACTGTTGCGTGATTCTCGCTGTTGCGTGAAACTTTGTACAATGTCTCGCAACTAATTTTTTTTTAACTTTCAACGAAATCTTGTATTTTCATACTTATTGTTATATTTTCTGTTAGATTTGCATTGATTGACATGTAATTATATATGACGATCGTACATAATAAAACACAAATACACCACAATTACTGGCGACGAGGATGGCCACATTGTAAAAATTCGGAGGACTTCTTCTTGAAATAATGTGAGATTTCCTTGGTTTTCACAAACAAAAATGGCCTTTATTGGAAGAATAGAACCATTCGACGAAGCTACAGAAACATGGAGTGCCTACATCGAGCGTTTGGAACAATATTTTACAGTCAACGAGATCAAAACAGAGAAGAAAGTTCCCGCGCTTCTTACGCTACTTGGAAGTAAAACTTATAATCTCTTACGAAATTTAGCAGCTCCAGAAAAGCCTTCTGAGCTTGAGTATAATACCATCGTACACCTTTTGGAGAGACAACTATCGCCTAAACCGTCTGTAATCACTCAACGTTTCCGATTTCATACAAGAATGCAAGACGAAGGAGAAACTATAAACGACTATGTAGCACAACTAAAGAAGTTGGCGATTCACTGCAACTTCGATAACCTGAACGACACACTCAGAGATAGATTAGTATGTGGAATCCGTAATACCGGAATACAGAAAAGATTACTTTCAGAATCTACGTTACCATTGGAAAAAGCTATCGCAATATCCGTAGCAATGGAAATGGCCGCGAAAGACGCCATTGAATTACAAGGTAAGCACAAAGAAGTTGGTGTAAACAAGATAGCTAAAGCAAAGCCTAGAAAACCAACCGAAAATCAGGTTAAACCAAGAGATAATACGTGTTTTAGATGTGATAAACCAGGTCATTCATCTAATTCATGTAAACATAAAGAAGCTACATGTTATTTTTGCAAGAAGAAAGGACATATCGAGAAAGCATGTTTAGCTAAACGCAGACAACAAACACGCCGCCATACACGCCGGAATGTACACGCCCTCGATAACAATGCCGATAGCGAAGACGAGTCGGACAGCGACAATGAACTTCCCGTAGGAAGCTTAGACATTAATTCGATAAAAGAGAAGAAAACTAAGCCTATTCAACTACCATTAAATATTAATGGAAAGAAAGTATCAATGGAGCTTGACACAGGATCAGCAGTTTCAGTTATGTCTAAAGATGAATTTGAGAAGCAAGTCGGCAAGGCTAAAATTGAGCCCACAAAAGTTGATTTAAAAACCTACTCAGGAGAGAAAATTCATCCGTTAGGAATCACACGCGTCAAGGTAAAGTACAACAATCAAGAGAAAAACCTCGAATTATATCTAGTCGAGAGAGGCACAGCAGCACTGTTTGGCCGAGATTGGTTAGCAGCGATACAGTTAGAATGGAAAGAGATAAACAACGTGTTAACACTGAATAAGGAACCTGCAAGTACCAACAACGCACTAGACAATATCTTAAACAAATATCCAACAGTCTTTGAAGAAGGAATTGGAAAAGTGAAGGACATCAAGGCGACATTAAAGTTCAAAGAGGAACCACAACCAGTATTTCTGAAAGCCAGACAACTACCATATGCCTTGAGACCAAAGGTGGAGCGAGAATTGGACGAGCTAGAGAAAATGGGAATAATATCCAAAGTGGAAACAAGCGAATGGGCCACACCCATAGTTCCCGTACTCAAGAAAAACGGAAGGGCAAGAAAATGCGGAGACTTTAAGCTCAGCAGCAGTAAGGGGGACTCGCGATCGATGCCGTATATTTGCGGGTTTAACCCGCGGAATTCCGAACGCGGGTACAGCAGATTTACGGGATTTCCCGCGCGACAAGTCCTTACTGCTGCTGTGTTGGGTACCGCAAACGGAGGTTAAAATATCCTTTATATATAGATGGATACCATCAAAAGCATTAGAAATAAAACTGTGCGCAAGCTCAGAACTCAGGTGCTGGACCGCTTAGACGCCGACTTTGCCTTCACGACATTTATGGAGGGAGATACAGACGAGACGATGGACGAGGAAAGAGCAGAAAGGATAATCAATTTGATGCCCGAAGGCGACTACCGTTTGGAGTTGACGTTTATAAAGTATTTAGACGGCGAGTGGATAATAGAAAAGGGCAGGAATCCAATACGGGCGTCTGGCAGGAAGGACCTGTTTGTTTTAAACAAGGACACGCGACCGGGAGCACTTGAGGGAATAGACATGCTGTTCTACGAAGTTGCTTACCCGGTTACCGTGGTTATTTACGGTGCGTACAAGATAAAGACGCCGGATGTTAAAAAGTTAAAACCAATGCGCCATCCAGGTAACTGCGTAGGGAAGCTGGTTAGAGAGTTCTTCGAAGATTCCTCCCGCGGTGGTAAATTAACCTTAAAGAGAAGAGAAGCCATCAGGAAATGGGAGCATGCTACTCGTAAAACCGGAGGAACCATCGAAAACATCAAGAAGTTAGAAACCGCGTTAGAAAGGCGCATACACGTGAAAGATATCACCGACGGTTGTATCTACTCTGGGACGCACAAATACGGAGGCAGAGGTGCTCCTATAGTCATTTATCAGCACAACGCACACGCATGGAGAGAGTTAAGGTTTCCTAAAAAGAAGGAGACAAAGGTCTATAAGAAGTCACCATTGACAGAATTAGTTCATGAGAATTCCATATGGTTAATGGACGCGGAGGGAAGTCAGTTTATGACCCAAGATGGTACTTTATACCGACCGGAAATGGAACACCTGCGCATACGAAGTGCATGTGAATCCCTTGGTGAGGACTTCTCAGACGAGGTCCTCAGCTCCCGCAGCTTGGACTTCTTAGCGGCCAAAAAGAGGAATGGGTGGAAATCCACGCCGGAGGAGTTCAAAGATATAGCTAAATCTTGTGTAGAGCATGGTCACGGTGGTCTTTGGAACATGGAATACGATGAAGACGAATACGTGTCGCTGGATATGAAACACTGTTACCCTGCAAGTTTTAAAGGTCTAGGGGATTGTAAGGAATATTACGACCGTTACGGACATCCAGATTCACAGTTCTTTCGTGTTGCGTTGGATGGTCACTACGACGCCCCAGTAACGGGGTTCGTACGGTTAACCAGCTGGAAATTTACAAAAGACTTACATCCAATAATCTATGCGTGGTACGGGAAGCACCTGCAGGAGAAAGAATGGATACCCGGAATTCGAATGTTGCCTATTGTCTCCTGCGCTCTGTACAAGCCACCTACCACATCCAAAAGGATTTCTATCGTGCGCTGTTTTCCTAGCATGTATCCAGCTATGCCTATGGCTATGTACAAATACATGTCTATATCTGTGGACAAACAGGTATCTACCATATGGATCCATAGGGTATTCCATGGACAAACATAGGGTATGTTCCGTATCTACCTACATATATGGCCACACCCAAGATACTATCCAAAGAGGAGATCGCAGACCTTTTGGAAGACAGGAAGAATGGAATGGGGCTACAAAAGGTAGCCAAGAAGTATGGTGTGGGTATTCCCAAAATACGCAGGATAGAGCAGGAAAACAATGCGACGCCTGCAATTCCAGAAACGCCACCTACGACAGATTTGCAGAAGCATTTTCTAGAAGTGCAGGATTCCTTTGCCATTGTTTTGGACGACCTAGGAAAAGCAAAGGAGGAATTGCTGGCCGAACTTGCAACCACAAAAAAAGAATTGCTAGACCGCGTGGACGATCTAGAAAAGCTTCGTGCGGAGCTGTCGTCCAAGATACAACCACCTGGTAGCGACGAGGATGGCTACTACAGCGAGGAAAACCTAGAGGACGAAGTGGAGGAAATATCCACGAAGATAGACTGGCAAATAGCCGGGAATATAGTATTTGCCATCTTTGGCATTGGAGCATTGCTTTGGGCGCGCATGCAGCAACCAGTGGAAAAGGTTGTCTACTACGAACGTCCGGGGCCACAGAGGCCTTCTAAGATTCCGGAGATGGAGTAGAAAGGGCGTCTACCAGATCGACGCCCTTTGCGGAGACGTGCACTATTCTGTCTTTCTTCTTTGCTTTGGTGGTCTTTTCCCTGCCTATTTTGCAGTACAAAGGCGCTGGAGATGTCCAGTCTATCTTTTGCTCGTCCAAGAAGTGTCCCCAAACTGGAGTGGTTGCATGTTCTACAGTGCAGCCCTCCAATACGCACTCCGAACATAGCTCGGAAAGGAACAGTATTGTCCTTTCTTTTTTTCTGTAGGTGGTTTTGGCGTACTTCCAGCATTGGTATTCGCCCGGCTGCATGCGCAAAGCCTGCGTACATTCTTTGTTCGGTGGCGCTGGAACTTTCAGTAGCTTTCCTGGATTCTGCGGCATTTTGTGGTCTATTTTTCTGGCCAACTCGTGGTATGTGTCCAAGTCTGGTCCTTCCGGTACGAAGACAGTTGCTATGCCATTTTTCCACTCTAGCAATATTTCTTCTCCTGGTATGGCAGTGCGTATGTTGCCGTTTGCTTCGAACTTTCCAGCTGCAAATGCCTCCAATAGGGCTTCCGTGGCCCATGCCACAGACGTTTCTCTATTCCTCCGCAATACTACTCGGTGCCCCCTTGCCGACCAGCCGTCATCCAAGTCTCTGGGGATCGCATATCCTAGTATTTTGTAGTCTCCTGCGGGTATTTGGTCCATCCTATGCACTTTGGCTCTGGGCGTCTCTGGACCAAACGAGCTTTCTTTTCCAAAGAACAATCTACGCAGATTGTCTGTTCTTTTGGAAATCCTATCCAACAGCTTTTCGTACTTTTCCAACTCTTCTTCTATCTTTCGCCTGTCTTCTTCTTTTTGCCGCAGGATGTTTTGCTTTTGTTCCGACAGCTCTGCGTGGTATCTCTGCGTGGCTTCTACCCACTCGTCGCCTTCCAAATCGTCTCGTATGTCTTCCAATCTTTGTTGTCGTTTTCTTTTGGACAGAAAGGATATCCTGCGGTCCGTAGGTACTTCCAGTATTCCGAAGAGACTCTTTTCTACTCCTATTCTTTGCGCCTTCTTCGTACGCCATATCCACTCTACGTGTTCCGTCGGAGGCAGCATTGTGGCAATGGCAGGGGCATTTGTATGCACTCGGGTGGGGAATTTGGACTCCGCCAATACCGTAGGCGAGTTTTTCGTGTAGCAGCGCAGCGGAGCTATTTCCACGGGTTCCATACCAAGCACATCTATGCGAAATATGGGGCATTTGCGCAGGCCAAACTCTGCTATGGTCCAAAGTACACATTGTTCCCATTTGTCGTTGCCACGAACTCGCACTCCGGCTATGCGTCTGGTTTCCAAATTGCAGTACCAAGCTAGGAAGATTTCTTTTGTCTCTTCGCAGCAAATACACAAGCACCTGTCCAAATGTTCCGCAAGTGCCAACCACATGTTTTTGGGTGGCTGTACTACGAATATGTCCTGCAAAGGTTCTAGTGTTTCCACGATAGCGTTGGTGTGTTCTTTGGAGAAATCTTTGCCATAGATGGATATTTCTACCCTAGTGCATCCTCTTTTTTGCACGTCTGGGCGTAGGAATGTTCTACGCAAATGGTCGTTGGGGCAATCCACGTACTCTGCCAACTTTGCTCCTACTGGGTTTTGCACTTCTCCGGCTTCGAAGTTTGACACTATCTTGTTGTATATTTTGGTTCTCTTTCCGTCTTCCATCCAAGTACAAACATGGATCCCGACGGCATGCGTATTGTCCAAAATGGTACCTTCGCGCCAACCAACTTCTCCTTGTTCTTTGTAGCCCATTTGCCGCAGTCTGCGCACCAATGCAGCTCTGTCCAAAGTACCGGAGAAATCCTGTGTGTAGTCCACGGAGTAGATGCCATATCCTTGCCCATACAAAGCCATGGAGAATTTGCGTACGTTTTCCCCGACATCTTCTATTTGCAGCTCCGAAGTGTCTACTTTGGCCACGAAGTATCCAGCAGGATCTGTGTTGTGTATTCCATACCATTTGCCTTTGGCATTGGAGCGCTCTTCTATCTTTGCGATGTTTTCTACGATCTTTCCCTGCTTGCAGGTATGTACGATACTCGTGGGCAGAAACCCACCAAATGCCACTGTTGCTGCCGTAGATATCTGCGCAACTATTGTCTTTGCATTTCTGCAGAGCAGCTTCTTGCCATACAAATTCTCTTCCGCAACGAAACCATATACGAATATGTCGTCTACGAATGGCGGCAATCCTTCCAGCGGCTGCAAACTGGTAGTACCTTCGTTGTTGCGTAGGTAGTCGCATTTGGATATGTCCGGCAGCAAGTTCCCGTCGCATGCATTGTCCAGCAGCAAATGCGCCAACACTCTGCTCTTTGCACGTATGCCCATTTCTTGCAATGTAACCGAAATACTCTTTTGGGAGTCCATGTCTATATCTAGGAGTAGAAGGTTTTTGGCTACTACTATGGGGGGTGTCGCAGTACAAAAAAATACGTCTACCAGGAATGCCTTAGGGCGCCCTTGCACATCTTTTGGGAACACGCATACACTCTTTTGGACAAAAAAAGGTAGTCGAGGCGCGGACAATCCATACACTCTACTAGCATATACAAAGATTTAACTTCAATGTTAACATTCTAAGACACTTTTTTAGCACATACTTACAAAGATTTAACCTTATCGTTAACATTCTGAGACACTTTTTTTAGCACATGCACATCTTTTGGGACACGCATGCACATCTTTTGGGACGCGGCTGCACATCTTTTGGGACACGCATGCACATCTTTTGGGACGCGGCTGCACATCTTTTGGGGACACGTATACGCATCTTTTGGGACACAAAAAAAGGTAGCCGAAAGTGGTTGCCGGGGAAATGGGATTCTGTACACTCTACTAATTGTCGACATTCTAAGACACTCTTTGAAATAATTTCCACACATACTTAACAAAGATTTAACCTTATTGTCGACATTCTACGGGGGATATCCGGATCGACACCTTTTGGGACGCGAGAAAAGGTAGTCGAGGCACTGACACTCTTCTATGGGACACGCAATGCACATCTTTCGGGACAGCAATGCACATCTTTTGGGACAGCAATGCACATCTTTCGGGACAGCAATGCACATCTTTTGGGACAGCAATGCACATCTTTTGGAACACAAAAAAAGGTAGCCGAAAGTGGTTGCCGGGAAAATGGGATTCTGTACACTCTACTAAAAACTTGCAGGGTAACAGTGTTTCATATCCAGCGACACGTATTCGTCTTCATCGTATTCCATGTTCCAAAGACCACCGTGACCATGCTCTACACAAGATTTAGCTATATCTTTGAACTCCTCCGGCGTGGATTTCCACCCATTCCTCTTTTTGGCCGCTAAGAAGTCCAAGCTGCGGGAGCTGAGGACCTCGTCTGAGAAGTCCTCACCAAGGGATTCACATGCACTTCGTATGCGCAGGTGTTCCATTTCCGGTCGGTATAAAGTACCATCTTGGGTCATAAACTGACTTCCCTCCGCGTCCATTAACCATATGGAATTCTCATGAACTAATTCTGTCAATGGTGACTTCTTATAGACCTTTGTCTCCTTCTTTTTAGGAAACCTTAACTCTCTCCATGCGTGTGCGTTGTGCTGATAAATGACTATAGGAGCACCTCTGCCTCCGTATTTGTGCGTCCCAGAGTAGATACAACCGTCGGTGATATCTTTCACGTGTATGCGCCTTTCTAACGCGGTTTCTAACTTCTTGATGTTTTCGATGGTTCCTCCGGTTTTACGAGTAGCATGCTCCCATTTCCTGATGGCTTCTCTTCTCTTTAAGGTTAATTTACCACCGCGGGAGGAATCTTCGAAGAACTCTCTAACCAGCTTCCCTACGCAGTTACCTGGATGGCGCATTGGTTTTAACTTTTTAACATCCGGCGTCTTTATCTTGTACGCACCGTAAATAACCACGGTAACCGGGTAAGCAACTTCGTAGAACAGCATGTCTATTCCCTCAAGTGCTCCCGGTCGCGTGTCCTTGTTTAAAACAAACAGGTCCTTCCTGCCAGACGCCCGTATTGGATTCCTGCCCTTTTCTATTATCCACTCGCCGTCTAAATACTTTATAAACGTCAACTCCAAACGGTAGTCGCCTTCGGGCATCAAATTGATTATCCTTTCTGCTCTTTCCTCGTCCATCGTCTCGTCTGTATCTCCCTCCATAAATGTCGTGAAGGCAAAGTCGGCGTCTAAGCGGTCCAGCACCTGAGTTCTGAGCTTGCGCACAGTTTTATTTCTAATGCTTTTGATGGTATCTATCTATATATAAAGGATATTTTAACCTCCGTTTGCGGTACCCAACACAGCAGCAGTAAGGACTTGTCGCGCGGGAAATCCCGTAAATCTGCTGTACCCGCGTTCGGAATTCCGCAGGTTAAACCCGCAAATATACGGCATCGATCGCGAGTCCCCCTTACTGCTGCTAGCTCACAGTTAATCCCCAGCTTGCAGTGGACCAGTACCCGTTACCCAGGATAGAAGATGTGTTCGCATCGTTAACAGATGGAGAAAAGTTCACAAAGATCGATTTGAGACAAGCCTACCTACACATGGAGATGGAAGAAAACTCAAAGAAGTATTTAACTGTAAATACGCACAAGGGTCTATACCAGTTCAACCGGATGTTGTTTGGAATCGCGTCTGCACCAGCAATATGGCAGAGGACTATGGAACAGATTCTGCAAGGAATACCATCAGTCCAATGCATCCTAGATGACATGATAATAACTGGTAAGGACAATACCGAACATTTTAACAATCTGGATAGTGTGTTGAGCCGTCTGCAACAGTACCAACTCAAGGTCAACCTAGAAAAATGCCAGTTCTTCCAAGATGAGATCGAATACTGTGGACACAAGATAGACAAGCACGGCATACACAAGACAGAGGAAAAGATTAAAGCAGTGCGTGATACTCCAGCACCAAAGAATGTCACTCAGCTTCGCGCATTCATTGGCCTCGTAAATTATTACCACAGATTTCTACCAGACCTAGCCTCGGTAATGAGACCACTCCACCAGCTACTGGAACAAGGTAAAGCATGGCAGTGGACGAAAGCATGTGACAAAGCCTTCGAGAAGGTAAAAGAGATGGTCACGTCAGATTTGGTATTGTGTCATCATGATTCCAAGAAGCCTATCCGCTTAGCATGCGACGCGTCACCATATGGAGTCGGCGCAGTTCTGTCCCATATCATCGATGGACAAGAAAGACCAATAGCATTCGCTTCTCGCACCTTAACGAAAGCAGAGAACAATTACTCTCAAATTGACAAAGAAGCATTAGCAATCATCTTTGGAATCAAACGATTCCACACCTACCTTTACGGAAGACAGTTTACGTTGGTTACGGATCATCAACCACTAGTAACCATCTTCAGCCCAACCAAAGGCATACCAGTGACCACAGCTACAAGACTACAGCGATACGCTATGTTTCTATCAGGCTATACTTACGACATAGAGTATAGGAACACTAAGCGACACACTAACGCTGACGCCCTTTCAAGACTACCGTTCGAAGTAACCCCAGAGGATCAAAAGGAAGAAGCTGTTGACATTTTTCACTTAAGTCAGTTTGAACAGTTACCAGTGACAAGCGCAACAATCAGGCGAGAGACAACAAGGGACAAGATCTTAAGTAGAGTCTATGGACAGACCATGTCTGGATGGTCAACTAAGCCAGACGACAAGTTACTACTGGCGTACTACAATCGTCGAGATGAAATCACAACGTATCAGGGATGTCTCGTGTGGGGAATACGAGTAATCATTCCAGACACCCTAAGGAAACAAGTATTGGAGGTCATCCATTCAACTCACCTAGGCGTAGTGAAAATGAAAGCCCTCGCTAGAAGTCACATCTGGTGGCCAGGAATCGACTCCGAAATTGAACAGATAACCAAAACCTGCCCTGGTTGTAACAAAGTACGAAACAACCCAACAAAGGTACCCATCCACCCCTGGGAATGGCCAAGTTCACCTTGGGAACGCATCCATATCGATTTTGCTGGACCATTTATGAACAAACAGTTTTTGATTATAGTCGACGCACACTCTAAATGGCCAGAGGTGTTTCCAATGAACAAGATCACAGCAACAAGCACTATTGAGGTGCTACGCTCAGTATTCGCAAGAAACGGCGTACCACAGCAGCTCGTTTCTGACAACGGACCGCAATTCACGTCAGAGGAATTTCAAACATTCATGAAGAGCAATGGGATTCACCATTTTAGATCAGCACCGTTCCATCCTGCAACGAATGGACAAGCAGAAAGATTCGTGCAAACCTTCAAACAGAGTATGAAGGCAATGAAATCAGAATCAGCCTCTTTAAACAAGAAGATAGCAAATTTCCTACTGATGTACCGCAACACACCTCATGCTACCACTAACGAAACACCAGCCAAAATGTTCCTTGGTCGAAACATACGTTCACGTCTGGATTTGATGAAGCCAGATGTAAAAAGCACAGTGCAGAAGAAACACATGAAGAAAGCGCTTGAGAAGAAAACACCTATACGCTTGTTTGATGATGGACAGCCAGTGACAGTTCGAGACTACAGAGGACAAGACAAGTGGGTTAATGGAACCATCAACACACAACTAGGACCATTGATGTATGAAGTAAAAACAGAAGCTGGAAGTTATTGGAGAAGGCACACAGACCAAATCCAAGAAAGGAAGCATGATGAAAATCAAAGCGACCCTCAACCAAGACCAGCAGAAGATGTCTGCCCATCAGCAGTAGAACAGCCATCAGTCAGCACAACCCAGACAAGCAAGAAAGTTACCCCCGCTAAGAGCAACAGGACGCAAGAAGGACAAGGCAAAGGACATCGATACCCAACAAGGCACAGAAGCCCACCAAAACGTTATATGTATGAACAATATTAGGACAGTCATAAGAGATATGAACATTCAGAGACATTATTATTGAGTTATTTTTTCTATCACAGTGATTCATAACTAAGAAGGGAGGAAATGTTAGATTTGCATTGATTGACATGTAATTATATATGACGATCGTACATAATAAAACACAAATACACCACATTTTCCTTCAGATCCATTACGATGCGTTTCTAGGATCTCGAGTTTTTTATCATTATTATTATTCGTTTATTTCAACTTTTGATGTATACTAGTTCAGCAGAATATGTAATGTTTAATAAACGAGCAGGAGTGTTTTATCGGGTATAAAACACGAGGCGTAGCCGAGTGGTTTTAGACCCGATAAAACACGATCTGCGAGTTTATTAAACGGCTTAGAAAACTCATGATGTATGTTCTTATATTGTACCGAATTCTTTACGAAATGAACCAAGTTTGATAGAGAAAATCCAAGTTAAAGTTTATGCAAATGAAGACTAATCTATATTCTCGACTTTCACATCCCCAAAATCCTTTGCGTCTTTGGAGGTAACCAGAGGGTAATTACCCACTTATTTTGCTGAAGGCTGATCAGACAATGTTGAAAATACCTTGTTTGGTATCCAAAGATAAAATGAAGAAGTAAAAAACCGAAAAAGATAGAAGCGTAAAGACGTTTAAAGTAAATTTTAAACATTTTTTCGTAAGTCAGTACATTTTCTGTAAGACCAAAACTCTTGATGATCTGTACACGCAAAATAACTTGGAATAAACTGATAAAGCAATTATTGAATTCGGTATCGCATAAAATAGGAAATATCAAGACCTTGTCTGTGGTAACACAGCCTCGGTCTTGATAATTTCCAATATCATGCTCAACCTCATCCAATGATTACTTATTGTACAGATAAAAGCAGGCATAGTATAAATTCAATTAAGAAACCTTTCAATTTGGGAGAGTTTTTTGATTGGTTACCCCCAAAAACGCAAGGCATTATGGGGATGTGAAAGTCGAGAATTAGATATAAAACCTCCTTCATGGTTATGATTTCTATTGTGTTTCCTTCATGAATTATTCATGAGTTTTCTAATGCGTACTTACTATTTAAGTAAAATTCTTAGCTTGGATATTATTATATCATCATCATGCATTATCATTGTCATTATCATTATTTATCTATTTATTTATTTATTACGATTATGATGATGATGATGATGATGATGATTAGATTATATACTGTACCAATGCTTATAAATTTTTGTTTTATTTACAGAGCGAGGACGGCCATTAGAAATTAGAGCAACAACTAGCTGTAGAAATAACAAAGTATAGATGTAGAGGGGATTATATTCGTACTCCTGACGATGCTTGTACAACTATCAACTACTCAAATTTCAAAGACTTCAGAACACTACTTCTAGATTGGTCTTCGAAACTATGAAATCTGTGCACATAACACTTTTGAGTACTTCAGCAACTCCACTAGTTAACCATTATTCTGCGTATTACTCTTAAAGTTATTCTGTTTGACTCACAAAGTTCTACATGATATGGTTGTGCCTGGACTTTTTTCAAGTCACCTATGGAGATCGATGCATATAAGATGTGTTTGGTAGATTTAACAGTTGGCGTATATCTTGATAGTTTAAGTCTGAAGGATTTGTATTTTGCAGATTGCAACTTTAGTCCAAAGCAGTAGCATTTTCATATATTGTAACTGTAGAATTTTAGTGCTAAGCTTTTATTTAAAGTGAATGATTAAAACTAACATTGTAATATATGAAGTCGAAGTCAAATCAGAAGAAAACAACATTCATGCAGGATTCATTAGTCTAGTCACTACACACCTATTGATATTACTAATTAATAATAATATCCCAATGAAAAGATTTTTTACATTTTCTCATAGTTTGGAAAAAAATTCCACCATTAAATTGGAGTTGAGAAGTTGAGATTAGCGGAGGAATGAGACTGAGCCGAAGAACACGAAGAAACCCCTTGAAGTACAGAACGAACAGCAGTTAGGACAACAAAGTGGATTTTTGTGCAAGAAGCGAGACAAAGATACAAAATAGAATTCATAAATTAACTAAAGCTAAGATATGATTTAACCATCAAAATATTACCTTCAAACCGTTTCTTTGGAAAAAGTAAGTTGACTTGCCTCCAAAACGTGTTCGCATTAGTTTTTGTATACTCAATCCAAAACATGGATCCCGAGGACTAAAATAGAGTAGTTGGAAAACGTAACCCTAAAATTTACCATTTTGAGCTTGCTTGTTCCTTCATGTGTAAACGTTGATCAGATTTGCATATCGTTAATTCGTGAACTTGGAGACAAGTGCGATGGTTGGCACGAAGTTAACCAATATGATCGTTTCCTGATAGGGGATGTCAGTATATGATATTTAGCCCCAGGCTATTTATAAAGAACATAGACCACGATCATGATTTGCTGAATATGATAGCGTGTTATGAAACTATGAAACTCGTGAACTTCGAGACAAGTGCGATGGTTGACACGAAGTTAACCAATATGATCGTTTCCTGAATTTTAAATATGTATGTATATAATCAACAAGAATCAGAATGCGTCTCTCTTTGCTAAGTTGACTCATGTTCAATTATTTGGATGGGTGATTTTTATTTACGTAAAATCATTTCGTTTGAATCTGCTCTTGTTAGTTTAGTTATCTTTACAAGGAGATAGTATAGCAGTTTATTTAGAAGGTTATGAAGTTTAAGCAAATGATGATAAATTGTGTGGATTATTTCTTATTAAGATGGAAGTTTTTTAGATTTGGTCGAATCATTCGGATGAGTGTTTTTCTTTATCAAACCATTTCTTTTGTTCGAAACCACAAGTGTTGATATTGAGTCGTGCATTGAGTTTGTTTAGTTATGGTAATAAAGACTTTATAAAAAAATGCAGTGTTTCTTAAATCCAAATGTCGAGAAACATGAGATGAGAGGGCAAAAACCATATAGATATGTAATTCTAAGTACATAAATGTCAGTACTACTATAGCAGTCGCGGACCGATCAAAAACCGGTCAGAATTTTTGGGCATGTCATGGTCTCGATTTCTCAATGTTTGATGAAAAACACTTCGATGGTAAAAGATCTCGATGCGCGTTTCATTTTTGGGAAACAAGTCAAAATATATAAAGAGAGAGAAAGAGAGAATGATTATTTGATTACCCCAGGAAAACTTATAAGTAGACGTCAGTAGTCATCGGTGTCTTACTAATTATACAAATCAAATGAGCAAACACGAACATCATCTGGAACAAGTTTAGAAACTTTTAGATGTGTGGCGTCATTACGCTGTCGAAGAACAACTTTAATAAACAATTCAGAGTTTAAAAAATATGCGGAGCTAAATTTACGAAAGGATTTATGAGAAACACAAAAGGACCAAGCTTCAAGAGTGTTCATCTAAAGTCGTAGCGCGTGTTTCATTGCTTGAAAATCAAAACAAAAGGAAAGAAAGAAACTAGGTTATAGACCTAACAATATGCTACAAGTATTCGTATAAGAATGGTTTTTGTGCAATATCCACTATGCTAAAAATAGGTCTTGACGTCATCCGGCTGAATCCGATATGTGTCCCTAAAATGAACCCCTAATTTCTAATCCGAGAATCCGCTGTCCGCTCCTGAGTTGCTCCGGAGCTGGGGTGATGCAGAACGCCCATTTCATATCTACTTCTTTGCGATCATGATTGTGATTGGTGGATTAGGTCACGTGCCACTTGATTCCCCTCCTCTGACAAACCCACAAACTAACGTTACATTATCTGACGTAGGTGGTAAAACGATCAGAACCGTTTACCACCTAGTACCGCGACGGAGAATTTATCTTTTACTCTAAAGCTTTGTTTTGAAAATTCACCTTCCAAACTTTTCTTTTCAAAATCAATTTATTTTCCCTACATCATGGACTTAGTAGAAGGAATACACGAGATAATTGAGATGATCGTCTACATTTTATACTTGATTCA
This sequence comes from Actinia tenebrosa, assembly GCF_029948245.1. Lineage (NCBI taxonomy): Eukaryota > Metazoa > Cnidaria > Anthozoa > Actiniaria > Actiniidae > Actinia > Actinia tenebrosa. The sequence continues at coordinate 9,470,041 of NW_028292569.1, forward strand.
CGTGAACCGCTTAGAGGCTGACAGGAGAGAAGAGAGACCTACAAGGGGAAAAGAGCCAGTGGAACATGATGAGGAAAACTAATAAAAAGGTAAATTCTTCAATATTTCCTTTTATTTTTAAAAAATAATAAAATATTATATGAATTTGTGCATAGTCAAAACCAAAGTTTTTATCGATCCGCCGAATGGTACGCTAAAACTGAAGTTGGTATTTCTGCATGTAGTGGGAATTTCTGATCTGCGCCTGAATGTTAGAATAGTTCGGCAGAAGTGCAGGAAAAGTAAAGAAACTTATCGCAAAGAAGAATCGAAATATTAAATAAAATCGCAAGGAAACTTGAAAAACACGTAAAAATCACTAAGTCAATTAAAGTACACTCATCACTGTCGAAAAGGCGAGGCCTTGTACATCTACTGCACTTGCATTCATAATGAATCTAGTAACTCATGTTTTCGCTAATAAATTTTTATTGTATTTCCAAATCAGTGGATAACATAAGACATTAATTTGGATTTGAAAATCAATAAGTGAAAGAAATAATCTGGCAAAAGTTTGTTTTTTATGATACTTGCACTTTAACTTTGCATAATCGAGTTTCGGCAAATCAAATGTGCGTGCATGTAATTTAAAAAGTGCCTTCGTACACACCACGAACACGAAAAAATTTCTTGGACTGTTGCGTGATTCGCTGTTGCGTGATTCTTTCCTATGTCTCGCAACTAATAGATAACCTTTAAAGATTTTTTTAAACTTTCAACGAAATCTTGTATTTTCATACCTAGTGTTATCTTTTCCTTCAGATCCATTATGATTCGTTCTAGGATCTCGAGCTTTTTATCATTATTATTATGAGTTTATCATTCAACCTTTGATGTATACTAGTTCAGCAGAATATTGCGTACTTACTATTCAAGCAAAATTCTTAGCTCGGACATTATCATTATAATTGTCATGCATTCTCATTCTCATTCTCATTCTTTATTTATTATTATTGTTTATTTATTATTATTGTTTATTTATTATTATTGTTTATTTATTATTATTGTTTATTTATTATTATTGTTTATTTATTATTATTGTTTATTTATTATTATTGTTTATTTATTATTATTGTTTATTTATTATTATTATTATTATTATTATTATTATATTATATACTATACCAATACTTATAAATTTTTGTTTTATTTACAGACCGAGGACGGCCATTAGAAATTAGAGCAACAACTAGCTGTAGAAATAACAAAGTATAGGTGTAGAGGGGATCATATTCCTGACGATGCTTGCACAACTATCAACTACTCAAAATTCAAAGACTTCAGAACACTACTTCTAGATGATTAGTCTTCAAAACTATGAAATCTGTGCACATAACACCATTGAGTACTTCAGCAACTCCACTAGTTAACTATTATTCTGCAATTATTTTTGAAGTTATTCTGTTGACTCACAAAGCTATTCATGGTTGTGCATGCACTTTTTTTAAGTCACCTATGGAGATCAATGCATATAAGATGTGTATGGTAGATTTAACAGTTGGCGTATATCTTGATAGTTTTAGTCTGAAGGATTTGTATTTTGACAGATTGTAATTTTAGTGCAAAGCAGTAGTACTTTCATACATTATAACTGTAGAATTTTTAGTGCTAAGCTTTTATCTAAACTGAATGAACTGAATTAAAACTAACATTGTGGTTTATGAAGCGGTCGAAGTCAAATCAGAAGAAAACAATATCCATGCAGGATTCATTTCAGTCTAGTCACTACACACCTATTGATATTACTAATTAATAATAATATCCCAATGAAAAGATTTTTGGAAGTACAGAACGAACAGCAGTTAGGACAACAAAGTGGATTTTTGTGCAAGAAGCGAGCAATTCTGATCTATCTCTATTTCTGTCCACAACTCGCACTTCCATCTCGATTCCGCAAGACATACAAAATAGAATGCATAAATCAACTAAAGCCGGCCAAGGAATAATTTAACTATCAAAATATTACCTTCAAACCGTTTCTCTGGATTAAGTAAGTTGACTTGCCTCCAAAACCTAGTCGCATAAGTTTTCGTTCCTCAATTCAATACATGGATTGCGAGGACTAAAATGGAGTGTCATTGCTACGAGGTGGATTGAAAGTCTGTCATGTAGTTATAGCCGACTAGATCATCTCGCTTGATTCCACGGTGTCCAGTTGGAAAACGTAACCCTAAAATCTATCATTTTGAGCTCGTTATTCAACTTTCACAGCATTGTTGTTCCTTCATGTGTAAACATTGATCAGATTTGCATATCCTAGTGCACGCTGCCTGACAAGTGCGATGATGTGACAGGATGTTAACCAATAGGATCGCTTCCTGATTAGGGGATGCCCCAGGCTATTTATAAAGAACATAGACCACGATCATGATTTGCTGAATATGATAGCGCGTTATGAAACTACCAAGTGTTGTGTTATAAGACTGGTCTTGCTATATTCCTGTCTAGTAGTCCATGCTAGGATAACAGAAAAGCTGTTCTCTCAAACACTACAAGCCGAGTAATGTATAAGTTCAGTTAGAAAGATATCTAGTCGGGAGAAGCGTAGTTTGTGAGATGTGCTGGCGATCATTGTCATCTCAGTGTCCTTTACTTTTCATTGTGCTTGAATGTTTAGAGCAGTTCCATATAGCATTTCAAGGTTATAGTTTAGGCTCGCGGGGTCCTTCGCGGTATACAAATACTAAAACATCATTCGTGCGTCGGGATTTAAATTAAAATAACCCGCGAATACACGTATGAATCTTTTTATTCCAAAATATCAATATGTAATAAATGCGTTAGCTTCAACTACGTATCAAAAGGGGGAATCACTCATTAGCTACCTTTAGTATGGGAGTCATAAACAAGATTGTGCTTTTTGGGGGTATCAGTCTTAATCTTTATGATGCAACAAAAATCAACCTCACAAAGACAGATTTTATTTGGAGTTTTGTACTTCATCATACATATGAACTTGGTTCTAAATATAAAAATATGAATATACATATATATATATATATATATACATACATATCATATACATAAGCATGTATATAAACATGAATATGTGCTAAATACATAGGTATTTTATATAGCTATAAACCATATACACAGTGTTATACGCAGTTTTCATTATATAGACTTTTTAAGATTTGGCAACTGAAAGCAAGCAATTATAGATATATATTACCGCTGCTACTTCTAGATTGTGTGGAGGATCTATGAATATTAAGGATAGTTGGTCCTCTGAAAGGACATTGATAGGTTCTAAACATTCATGCTTACTAGCTAGCCTGGAGTAAATAGGGCATTTTATAAGGAAGTATCTTTCATCTTCTACAGCGTAGCAATGTACACACTTCCTTTCCTATATCTTTTTGTGGCCCGAGTATCTGCCCTTTTAGGTCTCTAGCCGGTCGTGATTACTTATTCTTAGTTTAGTTAGGGCTTTTTATGTTTCAATTGTGCCCCCCTCCCCCCTTCTCCCCACAGGTGATAAATGAAAAATGGTCATGTGTACTTTCTACTTTCACATCCCTTAATGCCTTGCGTCTTTGTGGGGTAACAAATCAAAAAACTGTCCCAAATTGAAAGGTTTCTTAATTCAATTTATACTATACCTGCTTTTATCTGTAAAATATTGATTATCAGTTTATTGCAAGTTATTTTTGCGTGTACAGATCATCAAGAGTTTTGGTCTTAGGCTGCGTTCATAATGTATGGCACGGGGGGGGGGGGGGGGGGGGGGGGTAGGTGAAAACTTTAAATAACAAAACAATTCTTAAGACCTCCCCCTTGAAGTCCCCAAAAAATAACTATTTCCCCCGGGCAATCTCTCGTAGCTTCTTCTAAAAATGTTGCATCCCCCCAATTCTCTGAAAATATTTTTCAAGACCCCCCCCTCCCCCCCATTTTACTGGTAAAAATTTTTCCGATGCCCCCTAAATTTCACCTGCCCCCACCTTGAGTATTTTATGTCGTTTCTAGCATAAAATCCAACTCCGCCTGCATTCGAAAAACTTGGTTTGTGAATAAATTCATAACCTTCTAAATTGACATTCTTAACGTGTTTTGTCTTTCGTGAATTTTGTTTCAGTATTGCAATTAAGGAAAGTGGATAATCCAGCTCTTTTAACAGTTGACAAAGATTGTCATGGCTGGCTGCAAGACTGCGTATATATATGACAATGCAACGCACCAAAAGCTCTACGATTCAATGCACAATCTTTTATATCTGTATTAGCTTTGATTTCTTCAGTTGTAGAATAGCCGAAGTTATTTTCTAAAGGCATATGCAAATCACCATCGAAGTTTGATAACTGAGGGATATTTGTAATAGGCGAAGTTAAACTAAGTGATGGTAAATTATTTAGCTCAGCTAGTCTATCAATAATTCTATTATTAGATATATCGTTCATAGGCATAAATATATATTAGTCCATATCATACCAGCCTGTTCAAAACTTGTTTAAATCATCCTTAGTATTGATATGTAGAGATTTTGACTTAATTGTCATTTATTCGGGCTAGTTTTCACTAAACACAACACACTTAAACTTGATTACAGTCAGTCATTTTATTACACAACACGAGGGTGGTCACGTGGGTTTTAAAAATACACAGGGATCCTGATACATAATTATATTTGTCATTACATAGTTATATATCCTCACTGAAGCCATTATCACAGTAGATATGAAGTGCCGGTTCTGCATCACTCGAGTGAGGTACCATTGATCAAGACTAGTCGTGGTTCTTAATGGAGTGGAAGGAATCTCCGGTGAAGCTGAAGCTCTCGCTCGATTGAGTTCCAGAGCAGGAGTTCTAATTTTTGAGGTTAGCCGCTCTAGGAATGAAGGCGTTTTAGTTTTGGGTGTGGTGTAGCCGCTATCAGTGAGACTTGTTGAAGTAACATTTTCTGGGGATGTTAGACTAGTGGGGAGACTGGGACTTGTCAATGATGGTACCTGTGGTGATTGCACCATTTCCAGCATTGAGCTGTGGGGCGAACCACTTCGAATTTGCTGTTGTAGATTAAGGTATCGATCGTATAGCTGCGAATATTTTTTGATTCTTAGTTCAGCAGGGGTATTGGAATCCCTGAGAATGCTAGTCATTTGCTCCTCTAAGTTCTGCATTGTTTTTAATATAGGCAATTGTAAATAGCTTTGACGTTCGAAATAGTTAGCAATAGATTGCGTGACATCTGACTGTCCACCACCAAGTTGCGATATTGCTGTTTTTGACAGCTTCGTCTGCAAAGCAGGCAGATCATTGGGAAGAACATTCGTCCGAAGCCTGCATTCTTCTGGTGTGTTTGGTTTGAGATCCACGAAAAGATACCCATAAGGTCTTTGAACAGCGGCTTCGTACTTTTGCACAAACTGTTCTGTTTTTCCCGGGTACATTTGTTTTCCCAATGTCATCATTTGTAGTTTGTCTCTTGGGTTTTTAAAAAGAACAAGGTAAGCCGCATTCAAACTCAGGGTGCGCATGATTTTTCCTTGAAAATAGAGATTCTGCATCAGGAAAATAACACTGAGGTTGCGATGATGATATCCTTTGGTAAATAGGTTCATGATTCTCTTGTCGTTGGATGTCTCTGTCCTTTGATCGTCAATTACAATCACATTATTGATTTTGGGGTCGAAGTAACCATCCTCCTCAATATCGTGGGGTATGCCTTTCACGAACTCGATCCCGGGAATGGTTGCTAACATGTGTTCCTAAGCAGGTTGCCATTGTGCGTAACTCCATACAATACACTGTGGTGATGGGTTTATGACCTTTGTTGCATGTTCAAGCAAATTCTGAACCCAGACCGTTTTTCCAGATCCAGTCATTCCAGCTACCAGGGCAGTGAACGGATGGAGTAACTGAAACCTGTCACATTTCGTGTGATCTTCAACATTTTGAGGCAATGGGTACGGAGTGAATCGATGACTGCTTTTTCGCATTTGTTCTTGACCGATCCAATACTTTCGTTGCGAATTGTCCAACTTATGAGTTCGACTTAAATGAGTGTATAAATTCTTTTGCTGCTTTTCGCAAATAGGACAGAACCGTGTCATCGTGCGTCTTTCGAAGAATGAGGCCAATTCCTATAGGGAGCGCTATTTATACGAATTCAGGGATTCTAGTCTACATAAGATTCTAGTGTAGATATAAGAATCTAGTGTAGAATCTAGTGTAGAATCTAGTGTAAAATCTAGTGTAGAATCTAGTGTAGAATCTAGTGTAGAATCTAGTGTAGAATCTAGTGTAGAATCTAGTGTAGAATCTAGTGTAGAATCTAGTGTAGAATCTAGTGTAGAATCTAGTGTAGAATCTAGTGTAGAATCTAGTGTAGAATCTAGTGTAGAATCTAGTATAGATAGTAAACAACCAGTTGTATAACAAATACGATGGTTCTTTCCGTTGTCATTTCATTTGAACAAACCATCCCGAGAGAAAACATGTCTGTCTTACTTCGTGATAACTTTGGCTATTTACATCTTTTGACTAAATGCCCAGAGCATCAGAGAAAAGTTTTGCTTGCAACAGCCACTCCCGAACAAGTTCATGTAATGTGTGAGGTCTGTCATAATTTATTACAAGGAACAATTCCCATATCAGAAGGGCAAAAGGAAAGATTGAGACCGCACAAGGATGATATAAGAGAGTTAGCTCATGGATCAATACCATTTAAAGCCAAGAAAAAAATTCTGATTCAAAAAGGCGAGGGCTTGGTGGGGGAGGTCTTGCCTCCTCTAATGAGCGCTCTGAGTCTTTTACTGCTATAAAAAACCCAGCCAAATCCCAAGAACTTCATTTTACTAGTAGAGGTCATCATAAAGAGAAGAAGAGTTTCAGAAGAAGAATCTACAGAACCCGAGCTGAGCGAAGATTCCTCTAGCGAGGAGGAGCAATTTTCGAAATCAGATGAGAATGAAATCAATCGAATGGCACGACAGCTCCCTAAAAGCATACCGCGACAAAAGGGACATGATTTACTTCATAGCATGGTAGCATCCAAAGATATTTTGTATTGGAATTCCCATGGAGAAATGACTCATCATCAACGTAGAATTCCACTAGCCAACATGAAAGAATTAATCGAGTATGCTTTGTTACCTTACAACCCAGAAGTTAACACCCCAAGAGGGCTCAAGACTTTTACCAGTGGATTGGCAGAGCTTGATTTGGACAAGAATCTTATTCGCAACAAAATACTATTGGCAGATCTGATTGCCAGGCAACCAGAAGATAACTATGACACGGATGTTAGCAATAGTGAAACTGAAAGTGACAATGATGCTGAAGAATCCCAAGAGGAACTTGACAGCGAGGACTCAGAATCCGAGAGTGAGGACGAAGAAGAAGAAGAAGAAGAAGAAGAAGAAGAAGAAGAAGAAGAAGAAGAAGAAGAAGAAGAAGAAGAAGAAGAAGAAGAAGAAGAAGAAAGAGAGTGTCACACTTGTCAAGAACCCAAATCGTTTTTAAAGATATCAGTGGCACAATGCCCGAATTGCTGTTGGCATGAAGCGGTCCTCAAAACGAATTAGTCGTATGTGACGTTTGCATACACCCTTTTGTTATCAGTGCCAAAAATACAAAACAAATGTTTTATCGTTGCGAAGACTGTAATTTAATGCATACACTTTCTTTAATATCAAATACGCTAAAACCTCTTGTTATGACTCAAAATCCTGAAGTGCAAGACGAATGATTCAATTATTTTCTGACGCAGACTCTGATGGCCTCCTATAATTGTAAAAACGTTTTTATAAAGTAGAAAAAACGATTGAGAGCGATAGCCAAGTCGATGCCCGACTGGCAAAATGTGTAGTTCGGAGTTTAGCTGTAGTGACTGAACTATGAAAATCAATCAAAACACTGTGTTTGTTGAGTCTTCTATTGTTTACAAACGTGGTCTTGATATCTAGTAGGTTTTTTTGACTCGCAAATTTTGCAGAACACAGTCCTCTATTGTTTCAAGTGACGGGTGTTTCTATTGAACAAATATATACTGACAATCAAAACATAATACTTAGTTAAAAAATAAAAAGAGCTGTAACTAAACTTTTCTTTGTATTCACATGCATTGAGCGTTTTATGAATGAATTTAATAAAAAAAAAGATTTTTGAAAAACGTGTTTGCTCTTTTTCCTTGGGCAAGTCATTTAATTGTTTGTTTTTCGATGAGTCAACTTCGTAGAACTCAATTAGGGTGAAACAAAAGCATAAAGTAAAAAGAGTCTAATCCTTTAACAATAGGCTTTGTGACAGAAAAACTATATTTATGAATAATTAGAACATTTTATTAGGATCAAACTTTGACGTAAAATATAGGATGTGGTGCAATCCAGTCAACTAAAAACATAAGAATAGCTATAACGTCATCTCTGTAAAGACCCTGAGGGGGATGGGGGGGGGGGGGGGGGGTATCTCAATGGTACCTCAATGGTACCTCACTCGAGTGATGCAGAACCGGCACTTCATATCTACTTATCACGTCGCAGTATGATTAAGTTATGGGGCGAGATCCGCTCCTTGTCCCCGACAATACAACGAGATGGTATATAGCCAAACTCCAGTCGTAATAGTGCATGATAACTAATCCAGTACTAATATGCCAACCTTTATTCTTACTATGCTAAACCCCATATACCCAATACTCAAAAACCCACATCCAATACTCAAAAACCCACATCCAATACTCAATAACCCACATCCAATACTCAAAAACCACATCCAAACCCAAAAACCCACATCCAAACCCAAAAACCCACATCCAATACTAAAAACTTAAAGCATAATGCCGGCTAATAATTCCACTATCCACTACTCAAATATCCTGTATAATCGGTGTGAAATCGGCGCTGGGACGTGTGACCAAAGGAACAAAGCCCAACGAAGTCCAAAGCAGTAAAAAGCAGGACCGAAACAGCAGCAGTAAGGGGGACTCGCGATCACCATTCGGAATTGCCCGGGAATTACCCGTGTTTATGCACTAGCGTCCCCCGCGGGAATTACCCGTGTCCCGTTATATGTTGCGCGAATGTTGCTGTGTTGGGGATTAAAGGTAGCCGAAACGATGCGCAAGGTCGCAAACGGAGGATAAAATATTCCTTAGATATAGATGGACACCATCAAAAGCATTAGTAACAAGACTGTGCGCCGACTGCGAACTCAGGTGTTGGATCGCCTGGATGCGGACTTTGCCTTCACAACGTTTATGGAGGGAGATACAGATGAGACGATGAGCGAGGAAAGAGCAGAAAGGATAATTGACTTAATGCCCGAAGGTAAATACCGCCTGGAGTTGACGTTTATAAAGTATTTAGACGGCGAGTGGATAATAGAAAAGGGCAGGAATCCAATACGGGCGTCTGGCAGGAAGGACCTGTTCGTTTTAAACAAGGACACGCGTCCTGGGGCGCTGGTGGGCATCGACATGTTGTTCTACGAAGTTGCTTACCCGGTCACCGTGGTTATTTACGGTGCGTATGAAATTAAGAACCCGGACGTTAAGAAGCTCAAACCAATGCGGCATCCGGGTAACTGCGTGGGTAAGTTAGTTAGAGAGTTATTCGAGGATTCCTCTAGGGGAGGTAAGCTTACGTTGAAGAGAAGAGAAGCCATCAGGAAATGGGAGCATGCTACTCGTAGGGGAGGAGCCACCATTGAAAACATCAAGAAGTTAGAGGTTGCTTTAGAAAGGCGCATACACGTGAAAGACATCACCGACGGCTTCATTTACTCCGGGACGCACAAGTATGGGGGCCGGGGTGCGCCTATCGTAATTTACCAGCATAACGCACATGCGTGGAGGGAGTTAAGGTTCCCAAAGAAGAAGGAGACGCGCGTTTACAAGGAGTCGCCGCTTGCAGAACTAATGCACGAGAATTCTATTTGGTTAATGGATGCGGAGGGAAGTCAATTTATGACCCAAGACGGCACTTTGTATCGTCCTGAAGTGGAACAGCTGCGCATTCAAAGCGCCTGTGAGACTTTAGGAGAAGACTTCTCCGACGAAGTGCTTAGCAGTCGCAGTTTGGACTTCTTAGCCGCAAAGAAAAGAAACGGTTGGAAATCCACGCCGGAGGAGTTCAAAGACATAGCTAAAGCTTGCGTAGAACACGGCCACGGCGGTCTGTGGAACATGGAATACGATGAAGACGAATACGTGTCGCTGGATATGAAACACTGTTACCCCGCAAGCTTCAAAGGCCTGGGGGATTGTAAGGAATATTATGATAGATACGGGCATCCAGACTCGCAATTCTTTCGTGTTGCGTTGGATGGTCACTACGACGCCCCAGCAACGGGGTTTGTACGGTTGACCACCTGGAAATTAGCAGCGGGTCTGCACCCCATAATCTATGCGTGGTATGGGAAGCACCTGCAGGAGAAAGAATGGATACCGGTGCCCCTATTGAAGTTCTTTGAAGAGCGCAAACTTTTAAAATACACAGCGCATGAAGCCATACTTTGTCACAGCGCCTTCACGCAATGGCTACCGGAGCATAACCCCACAGCGCGTGTGGTCATAGGTAAATTCACGCAGGGCGCTAAGGAGGGTGAAAAACATATGCAGCGACGCCTAATAACGGACGCCGGCGAGTTAAGCTTCCTCATAAAACGTGCGCATGACAAAGGAACGATGGTGTCTGTAGAGAAATGGGACTACCTTGTCGACGATAAACTACACGAATGGAATGCGCTGTGTTATTACCAGGACCATCGACCGCAGTATTACCATCTGCGTGCCAGCATGCTCGCATATGCGCACATTAACCTATTAGCGATGCTGTTAAGATTTGACAAAGAAGATATCCCCCGCGTAGCCACGGATTCCTTATACGTGAAACCGCACGTATTGGAAAAGATGAAGGAATTCTACACTGCCGATGAACTTGCAGAAAGTGGCCAATGGCGCGTCAAAGATGAGGAGATAAGGTCTTGGAGGGCACGTGTAGAATATCACGGAGAACACACCCGCGGTTCCATTACGCCTACCAAAGAGCCTCTACCTTCAGTTGCGGACCCTATTTCCTACCAACGCTTCTCTTACCTCTACGGTACGGGAGGCAGCGGTAAGACGACGCGCGTGTTAGAACTCTTTCCTAAGATAAAGGTGCTAACGCCAACGCACCGTTTGGAAAGAGAACTCTGCGAAATGGGCCACGACGCTCAAACGTACCACAGCTTCTTCCGTTGGAATGGACAAAAATGGGTACCAGAGGCCATCCATGACATACCTCCGGTGATACTTTGGGATGAGATTTGCACCGTTCCTTTAGAAATCCTCAAAGAATTCGTAGAATTCCTCCGTGGAAAGTGTCAAGTAATATTCGCCGGAGATCCCTGCCAGCCTCCTCCAATAGCCGGAGAGATGCCCCACGAATGGTTAAAAGAAATGGCAGACCATGCGGAGGAAATTAACACCGACTACCGCAGTAAGGATCAAGTAAGAAACCTGAAAGCGGAATTGAGGGGCCTCAGTGACGCCGAGCAATGCAAAACACTGCGCAAACGTGTGCGAGCGAAGAAATACGAGGACTTCCTTTACGCATGGCATCCAAAGGATCTGGTGCTGAGCAGCAAACGCGCAGCACAGTCTCGCATACAAAAGGATTTGTTAAATATACACCGAGAGCGCTTCCCTACGCATCCCGTACCTGTTTGCTACAAACCCCACGACACCCGCATGCAAAAAAGAGACGTCTGGGTACCTGGTACCGACATCCAACTGCAGAACGCAGTAACGCATGATAAAGCCTGGGTGCCCATAGAAAAGGTGGAAAAAATAACCTCCCATCCAGACTGGCGCTTGGGCTATTGCATGACAGTCCACAGCGCGCAAGGGCTTACCATAAAAGAAACCTTATGGATCATAGACCAGCGGCTGTGTTGGAGCAACCTTATCTACACCGCAGTAAGCCGTGTGGAGTATGCCAAGCAGTTGAAAAGAGCCTGGGGGCCGCAACTGCGCTACGATAAGACGCCAGAGGACGTAGCTAAGGAGAACATTGCTAAGAAACTCCTTCGCTACAAGCGGCACGACGAAGAAAAGAGTACGGATCCCCGCTATGCGGGGGTCAAATTCGACCTATGCGTGGACGACGTCTATAAGAAAGGGGCGCGGTGTGCCAAGTGTAACATACCTCTACTATGGAGGTTTGACCCAAATGACGATCAGCAGTTCTTCGTGGATCGCATAAATAATAAACGCGGGCATTGCAGAGGCAACGTAAGGTTGACATGCCTAGAGTGTAATCGGGCGCGTGGAGCAGCACTACTTTGAGTCTTTGGGAACTATGAGCAGCTCTTCCTTGACAAATCCACGACTTGGGCCATCTAGGTAATACAACACGGGTTGCCCTTCCTTGGTGACGGACTTCGAAATCTCATACGTTTCCAGGGACCAGTTAGGATCCGTGGCTCTCTTACTGCCACCTTCGAGTTCCCCCGGCTGATAGAGGTATCTGACCACTATGTCGCGGGGGAGCTTATTTTCCTTCAGTCCGACCGCCCTTGAACTTCTGACGTAGGACTTGTGTTCCACGTGTTTCTTTTTTATGGCATCCCTGGGTTTTATTCCCGTAGCCCTGGCCGCCTCGTTGTTCAAAGCCGCGACGACCTGGGGGAGCCTCTGAGTCCATTCCCTGTTGCGTTTGGAGGGATCTTCCAGCTCTTTCCAATACTGGTACCCAAAGAGACGCTCGGCCAAGGTCTTATTGAATCTTTCAACAATGCTCTGACCCCTGTGGTACTCGGCTTCAGCTCTCCTAATCTTAGTGTCGTGGTCTTTCAGGGTCTTAGTAACCACGCCCATGAACTCTGTCCCCGCATCCACTTGCAGCAGCTTAGGCCATTTCAAGACGCGCTTATAAATTCTACCTAGGGCTTCTGCGACTTCCCCAGAATCCTTGCTGGTTATGGGTTCGGCGTCCTTGTATCTGCTTGCGATATCAACTACGGTCAAAGCGTACCTATAGGTCTTTTTTCTCACCTTATCGTGCGGTAAGAAAAGCAAGTCCGCCTGATGAACTTCATTAGGGGTATTTACGGTAAAGCTGGGCCTGGGAATGTACTTAGGCACGGGAAGATAAACCTGCCAGAGGGTTTGTTTTCTTAGCCAGTTCTTAGCCGTTTCATCTGATACCCTGGCCGCGGTCGCGAGTTTCTTAATAGCTGACGCTCCTTTCCAATAGCCTTCAGGCCCGTAGTAAATCCTTTTGAGTTTGTCCTCTACGCGGCCCATTATATGAATTCCAGGACGAGATAGATCTTTCGCCCGTTGAAATCCGCCGTCTTTCCGTCCACTTTAATGGTGATGTTTATGCTTTCTACCAAATTAGACAAATCATAGCTCAAAGAAATGGGAGTGTATTCTTCTGAGTCAAATGGATTACCTTTGGGTAGAAACTTGGACATAAGAGAAGACTTTTCTCCATTGTTGTAACTATGAACCAAGTCGCAATAGACTTCGTAAGAGGATGCGACTTTCCATTTCACATCATATGTACTGCCGCTATTTATCGTGGTACTAGTAAGGCCCAGGAGTTCTACCAATGAACTGTCCTTCAAATTAGCGCTTCCACTATTTTTCTTGAACTTCATTTCATGGGGTAATCCTGTGGTAAGAGTATATCCATGCTTTGCTAGCTCCTTAGCCAGTGTTATGGGGGTGTAATGGGAATCTGGTAACTTTGGCTTGGCGCCGGAAGTTCCGATGACAAAGCCGCCAATCAAATTATACCAAGAATTGTACAAAGAGCAACTAACCAACCGAACCCTTTCCGCGCGGATGGGAGGATTCAGATAAGTGGTAAAGTTATTCTTATTGCTTTCCAAAAAGACGATCATATATTACAGGGGACAAGTCCCCTTCTAGTGATCTGAGCGCAGCTCAGAGCAGATACGCCAAAGCCACGCCTCCCGCCAGCCCTGCGACTCCTACGAAGACCAACTCACTATCTTTTTGTTTCTTAGAAGGCTGGTAGTAATTCTTGAACTGAGGCTTTCTCATTCTAAAGTCGGGATGCGCCTGCGCATAAAGTTTAAAGGCGTAGTCTGTATTTTCGAAGTTCTTATCCGCCTGCATTTTGTCTTGGTAATTCTTGTCCAACCAATCCCTGTAAGCTTGTCTTTTTTCATTCCAAGCTGCCACGTCTCGCTGATATTTCTCCAGCGCTAAGTCGTGTCTCTTCCTCTCAGCGGTTAAATCTCCGCTGCGATCACCTCTAACTAATCTATCCAAATACTGACCACCATAATTAGCTCCAGTGAATGCTAAAGCTGCAATAACTCCACCTACGACCACGCTAGCCATTTTATATTAGAAAATCACAGGGATTTTCACACCGTAGGTAGGTACTTTTCCTTCCGTAGGTAATCCTTTACCATGATAGCCCCGCCTACGGCAGCGGTCATTTTAGCAAAATTAGTGAAGCTCTTGCTTGGGTCTTCAGTAAAGTCTTCTTTGAGCACTTTCTTACCTACCCAACCAATACCCGCAACGATGGAAGTAATAATAGCTGCTTCTTCAACAGTTTTCAATAACGCGGTTGACATTATATTACAAAGCGAGAAGGTTATTACTCCATTTCAGGGATCTTACTTTTTCTAACAGCCGGTTCCACAGGTGCGCGATACGTTGGTGGTTCTACCTTTTTCGTTGCCCGCCATTGTAAGTAGAGGCTGCCTGCTGCTATAGCAACTCCTAACGCGCCAATGACGTACCCAGGATTAATGAAGGATTCCTCTTCTTTTTCCTCCACCTTTTCTTCTTTTTTGGCTTTGTTCTTTTTATTCATCTCCGCGAGCTTCTTTCCGGCAGCGACTCTGCCCGGAGATTTAACCTTGGTAATCTTTTGCTCCTCTTGGGGCTGCTCTACCTTCGACTCTGGTTCACTCATTTATATCTAAGGACTTGAAGGACTTGATAAGTACTTGACTAAGTACTTAAGGACGACTTGGAAATAACCTGGGCGCGACCTGACCAAGTACTTAAGGACGACTTGACTAAGTACTTGAGGCAACTTGATCAGGTACCTCAGCAAGTGCTGCCTGGAAGACCTTTTCGACTTCTCTGTCCTTCTTGAAGTCCTTCCAAGACGTCGTAAGTTCCTTCAAGTCGACGTGCTGAGCTATGTGAAGTGCCGCAGAGGCGACTGCCATTAACTTACCGCACTTCAAAGACAACCACCCGCAGGTTATCTTAAGTTCTTGGGATATGACATAGTCCTCGCTTATGTCCTTCCGCAGTTGCTCCACGTCGTCTATGGGCAGCGCAAGTCCGAGAAGCTTGGTGGCCAGCTTAATGGCTGAGTCTGCTACGGCGTCCGTGGTCTTACTTGCAAGGGCGGCCTCGTACCTCTTATGGAACTTCTTGACTTCCTCTTCCGACAGCTTATTAACCTGCTCATGGGTAAGTTCCTTGCCTATCATTTCTTTACACTTCCCCGAAGACACAAGGATGTTAAGTTGTTCCTTGAGGTTACTTTCATCTAACTGCGTGGGGACTTCTATCAACTGCTCAATATCCATATATATTAAAGATCGCAGATCTTTACCTCATACGGAAACCTCAAAGAGAAGATCATTTTGGAATGTTGATGCGTCTTTAAATGCCGCATGTATTCGTGTAACTGTTCCTTGCTTATCTCACCGCCGTAGTCGCTTAAGATGGTTTCCAGGTCACTCCGGCTCGGAGTATAAAATACTACGAGAGAGCCTATGTTTTCCCTGAAGGGCTTAGAGACACTGGTAAGCTGCTGGGAAAGCAACCAAACGCTGATATTGTCATGCCTACCGCTAAAGGCGAGCTTCACCAACTCCGAAGTGCGCCTTTTTACGTCGTCCCCACAGGCAATGTCATCCAATATGAGTAAAGTCTGTGTATCTTTAGGGAATTGTTTGTGCCAAAACTTCAAATGGCTGGATAACTCATTAGGGTCTAAGATATCTACGAAGAAGTCGTCATCTTTCACTCCTATGCCTTCCCAGGTACGGTTATTCACGTAGGTGGGGCATAATAGCACAATATAGTCGAAACGGTATCTAAAGGGTCCTAATAGCTGCTCTACCACGAACTGGGTCTTTCCGCAGCCGGTGGGTCCTACTATCAGAGCGTTACAAGGAATATGGTTCATTATATATACGATGGACCCAGTGGACGCAGTAAGAAGGATTGTCGCCGACGCAAAAGATAAAAGAGACACCATAGAAATGCAAAGGGAGGAGATCGATCGGCTGCGGGAGCGCGTGCAGGAATTGTATGATGAAATGTGCGGTCTGAAGCGCGCGGAAAGGTTTGGTGCGCTTTTGACGATGGCCGGTTGGGCAAAAGAAAGCGTGCAGGACTTTATTAAGTATCCCTTATAAGGGTTAATAAATTCTTATTATATAATGAAGTGTAAGGATTGCGACAGGGAGTTCAGTAGCAAACAGGCTTTGCAGTATCACCAAAAAAAGAAGGTATGTTTTAAAGAGGTGGATAACGTCACCACCTGTGGCACTTGCAGCCGGCAGTTTAGCAGTAAACAGGCGCTGCGATATCACGTGGAAGGAAGGGTGTGTTTGAAGTCTAAGGAAAGACGTTGTGCTGATTGCAATCGGCTCTTTAGCACGCCCCAAATGTTGCAATACCACCAAGAAAATAGGGTGTGTTTAAAGGATGTGTGTGCGCGCTGTGGGGAGCTCTTAACCGACGTATGGCATCAACATAGATGTCGTGGTAATTATGATTTGGACGTCGTATGCGAGGAGCATGGTGATATCGCTGCGAGATGTTGCCCAGCGGAAACCATAAGGAAGTTAACTCTTCGTAAGAAAGAAATAGACCAACGCTTTACGGAGTTCGACCGCGCCGAAGGTACGCGCTGGGAGAACGCAGAGTATTGGAGTGCGCCCTCTGACGCGTGTGGCGGCTTAAGGAAAGGAGATGATCATATCTGGCAGTGTTTGTGCCCGCAACATCGTCCCCGCGGTTTTAAGGAGTACTTGGATCGTTTTGATGATTGGCATGCTCAAAACATGGAGGTAAGGAAAGCCCGTAAGTAAAGCAGGGTTTGCGCAAAGAGTCTCAAAATGCACTCTTATATTTATTAATATTCTTTGATTGTTTATTAAGAATAAAAGAAGAAACATTAATAAATATAAGAACCCCTTTTGGAGAAGGTATGCAGAACTCAATAAGAAAAGAAGAAACATTAATAAATATAAGGACCCCTTTTAAAGGTATATGCTAGCCTACGCAGCCGCCCTTCTGGGAGGATTCCTAATCACCCTTTCAATATATGGACTGTATTACTTGCGAACTACCTGCCGACTGCATTACCCCTCGTAAGCCGCGTAAAAAATACACCTGCCTTCATTGCGACAGGGTATTCTCCGAAGGATCCTTTGTGGGGCATTGGTGCTCCGCGGATCCTAAAGCGCAGCGGACTTTAGCAGACGCGCTTAACTACAAAGAGGAGATGGAGTGACTCTTCTTTCAATGTCAAACTTCCATCGGCCATTTACCTTACCATAGCTGCGTAAGTGGGTGAATTCCTCGCCCTGAATTACGTACCGCACGCAATCCGGCGCCCAAAGGGAATATTCCTTGCCTTCTAAGTCTTTGAGGACTAACCGTAAACGGTCGATGTCTTCGAAGACGACGTAATTTTTTATTTCGTATGCTTTACCGTGGACAAGATCACGCCAGTGAGTCAAGCTGAGCTTCATTATACCTATGGAATATCTTTAGGTGCGTTTTCAAAGTGGCGTAGGACTTAAACCGCTTTACACAGCCCTTACAGGGAATACGAATGCCATCCGCGTAATCCATCAGGGCACGGCAGATAATGTCGTAATCGTTGCTAACCATCGTTAGGTAACCATTTACGTCAAGCTGTGAGATTTTCTTAGATTGCTTCGCGGATAAGACGCCGTTTCCTTTTGGGGTTTTCAACTCAATACACAACCCGCGGTATTTCTCATGCGCATTTAGGATTAAGAGGTCGGGTTGGCCGGCTTGGTAGCCTTTTCGCCAGCAGGTTATTCGCTTGCTGTCTGAATCTTGAAGTTCGCCAAGACCCGGCGCTATGATGAAATCGGGGTAAAACCTACGTGTGTAGTCGACGACCTTCGCGTGTAGGTCGGCTTCATTTTCGATCTTGAATACTAACTTGTTTGGGCCGTCGAACCGCCTTTCTATTGCATATTTACCCGTTTTCCTTAGCGCGGGTAGGACTTCCTCAAAGACCCAATCACGAAACTCCACAGCTTTGGGTAGTTTGGAGCTAAATATCAGTTCGTACAAACCAGGTTCGGATATAAACACGGCATTTGGTTGCGTAGTAAAGGAGCGGTGATTCGCAGCCCCTTGTAGATCAACCCATTTTTTCTGGTATTTCTCAGATACGTGTGCTCTAATTGCATCTCTAGGGCGCTCATAGCCCAACGCCAAAGCCACCTCCTTTGCTTTGAAGTACAAAGTTTCGCCTTGCACTATGCATTGCAGTTTGGTGTCGTTGTTTTGAAATACGCGAAGCATATTATACGTAAGGAATATTTTAATAGGCAACGCTCTTTAGCTGATTCATTTCTACGCTTAGCTGCGCGTCCGACACCACGAAAACGTAGCAGTTTATCTTATCGCCGTCCTGCGCGTCAGTATTCTTGGTGCGTTTGATCTCCAATGTTATGCCATCCTGGGTGTTTACTAGACGGAGGCCTTGACCATGTAGGTCTTCGTCGTTCGTTGTGCGCATATCAATCCACAGCGCATACTTATCATTAAAGAATTCTGCGGGGGATATCTGATCACCAAACTTGCGCATGGCCTCTCTGTACACGTCTGCGGGCTTTATTCCCTGGGAGTAGACCTTGTTTGGAACGCCGTTGATATTCACGCCGACGTTAGTAATGTTGGGGTTATGAAAGGCCTCGGAGTCGCGCTTACCGGCCTCGTAGGGTTTGGCAAACACCAACATCAACCCCGTGAGACTTCTTCGGGGGAGGTTAATGCTTTGGTTGATAACCTCATCCGTCTTATCCAGGAAGCTAAACGTCTTATACATTACTACGTGGTCGTAAAGGAATGCCTTTCCGGAGCTGTATTCCATGCCAGCGCTACGGGCCAGCTCTTCGCTGTACACCGTTTCGTACTGTAGCTCTAAGTTGGTAATAGAGTATGGGGTTGTTGTGGTAAGTGCAGTGCTTAGCCCACCAATGATGTTATTAGCATCTGCTAAAGTTACTTCAAACTGTAGCTCGGATAACTGTCTTGGGTAATACACGCCGTGATTCGTGATTACTTCGAAGTCCAGCGGTATGACATACTTGCTACCATAGGCAGTCTTTATTCGCTTTGCGTCTGCCACTGCGGTTTCTCCGCTGGAGTCAGTAGGTTGCGTTTTCGTAGGTGTGCGGACCTTACGTAGAATGACACTACCAATTCCTTGTTCTATCCTTTGCGCGCGGTCAAATGCTGTTAACCATAGATCCTTATAGGTGGTATACAGATCGTACCTATTTAAGTCCAGCAAGGATTCCCCGGCGAACTTTACGCGCATCTTAGAAACGATGTTGCGACCCACGTTGTTAACGATAATCCTTTCATCCACAGTGCTGGGCTGCACCGCTAAGTCGAACCTTAAAGCCAAGGTGCCGGGTACTAAGACTAGGTTATCCGTTAGGCGGGGCACGCCTACGTACAGCGTCTCCCCTGGCTTTGCGCTAGAAGGCGTGAATGTAACCCGGTGAAAGGTGCGTTCTGCTTTCAGTCCGCCAACCTGCTTAGGTAATACGTTGGGATTTAACTTTGAGCTTATCATATATAATGGAAGTAGAAGGAACGGATTTTGATCCCCTTACCGAAGAAGGCCAAGTCGACATTAACGACGAAGAATATGAAACCCTGCTGCCGGAAGCGGATAAGCCGGGCTTTTATGAAAAGCTACGTCGCAAGTACGGCCTAAATGCCCCCGATGCCTTACGTAGCCTCATAAAGAGGTTCAAAGGAAAAAACCCCGGTAAATCTCTTCCATCTTACATGCAAATGGGCGACTTAGGATTAGTTCCTGAAGCCCCCAGTGACGCATGGTTGCAAAGAGTACAACGAGAAATGGATGAATCCATAGAAGACCAGCCAGACGACTTTGAAAGGCTTCAGGAGCTACTACCCGAGTGGATGCCTGAAAAAGCGCAGCTAATGTTTGAAGAAGATGAATACGGCAGGGAACTAATCATGGGTAGGCTGGCTAGAAGCGGCGCCAAGGTTTACGTCATCCGCGATGGTAAAGGAAGGTTCTTTGCCGACCCCCGAATTCCTCCAACTTTAATGGCAGCTATCGGCGAAACGGTACCCCAAAAGCTACTTACCGACGTGCGTAAGAGATATCCTAGCGCCAGTTCGACTCTTTTAGAATTCCAACGCGGTGACAAGGGTCAAATACAAATTCGTTACGTAGGCAGGGAAAAATGGTATGACTTTTATCAAAGCAAAAAGTCTAACGCACTTAACAACGCCTTACCGAAGGAAATAACGACAGCACTGGGTAGGCCTGACTTATCCGTGCTACACAGCTTAACTACTAAGGAAACGTCAAGGTTAGCTTCAGGATTCTTCAAAGCTTTTAAGACCCCCAAGGCTACCAGTCAAATGCATGCCATCGCTGGAATTCTGGATAAGGATCAAGAAAAGCTCGCAAAAATACAAGCTACCAAGGAAGACGCAGAGGAAAAGCTAACGAGTACGCCGTCGGGCAGCAGCGCTGCCTTACAGCTGCAGCAGTCTTTAGAATCACTCAACATGGAAGAAGAAGCGCAGGAAAGACTCATAGACAAACATAGGGAACAACTTGACGAACTTACGGAGCAATTAGAGGAAAGAAACGCTGAATTACAACAGCAGGCGGAACATATCGAAGATCTAAAACGAGATATGGATACTAAGGAAAATGAATACATGAAGCAAATGCGATCAATGTTAGACTCCCATGATCGGGAAAGCGAAGAAGCCCGGCGTCGCATTAGGACCATGATAATTGAAAGGGATTCTGCTAGAAATAACTTTGACCGCGCAATTAGGGACATTGGAGACAGGAACTCCGAACTTAGACGCGTGGGTGTGGAGCTGGAAGCCTCAGTAATGCAAGAGCGGCGGTTAAACACGGAAATCATTGTTAAGGAGGAGCAATTAAGACAAAGAGAGCAAGCCATAGAGGACCTGGAGTATGAAATAGATCGGCAACGGGAAATAATCGACGATCAAACTCGCGCCGACGGGGAAAGAGAAGCAGCTCGGGCGCAAGTAGGGTCCCTAGAGGAAAGGATTGCGGAGTTGCAGGCGCAAAGGGAAGGCTTGGAAAGGGAGCTGGGGCTTACCACAAGGCAAAAAATACTGAGGGTCCTTCGGAGGTATGGCATTCCATTGGCGTTCGCCGTAACGCTCGCAGGCGCTATTGCTGGAATTATGAATGCAATTAACGGCGTGGCCTCGGGTGCAAAGGCGCTTGGAAAAAAGGTGGGAAAAGAAATGGGGGAAATGGGAAAAAAGGTGGGAAAAGAAATGGGGGAAATGGGAAAAAAATTAGGTGCGGGCCTAATAACCCTGGGAAAAACAATGGCAGCCAGCGTTCCTGGGCTGCTTGGTAGCGTTTTAAGCCTGGTATTAAGAACCGGCGGAGAACTGTTAAAGTTCGTGGGGAATAACATTTGGATCTTAGTCGTAGCTATTGGGGTGGTACTCCTGAAGAAGATGAAGGGTTAATCTTATCCTTGTGTATTACTGGCGGCTTATCGTCGTCAGTCCTCCTGGGTGTTCTCGACTGGGGATAAGTAAAGATAGTATTCGCACCGCCTTGATAATGCGGAACTAGTGGTATGGCGGTCATAGTAGAAATGGTCTTATGATGCCAAGCTCTATTAGGTTTGTTAATCGCACTATTTACGTAAGCTACGTAACTACCGCGCGAACCATCTGGGCGAATTTGTAACTTAACGTAATTACAATTAACCACCATTTGAAACGTAGCCACGTAAAACGCCTCGGAACTAAATGGATATGGCTGCGTCGAGAAATGAGTAGACTCTCGATTATTGGTTGACGTCCTAAAGGGTGTTAAAGGCTCGTTATTCTCATCAACTAGCCTAAATCCCATGATACTACCATACGCTTGGGTAATATTAATGCTACAAATAATCAATGCAAGACCCCCAACTTCAACCCACATCCCAAGGTCGTACCAGGCGCGACCAGAGTAAGTTTCATCCCTTAAGTGATAAACGTAATGGGTTTCCTTCCAATGTGGATTCATATATTTCAGGGAATAAATTCCCTTCTAGAGGCTAAGCACCGTAAGAGTGCTGATGGTTAAATGGTTATAAGCCGTGTCCCTTTGATTTTCTATGCTATTCACACAAACGCTACCAGTGTCGTCTACGCGTATTTGCAGCTTTACCTTTCCATGGCAGTTGGCAACCATATGAAGAGTCCAAGTCGTAAGATTCTCAGCGCTATTCGTTGGCGGCTCTACGGAGAAGTGTGTGGGCTCCCTGTTGTTTGTCTTATTTCTCATAGGCTGCAGTACGCCATTCTCATCCAGGAACCTAAAGCCGACGTTGGCATGGCTGCTCGTACCAATGCAAATACTACAAATGATCAATTTCTTTCCTGAGTAATTCAAATTCACGGACATGCCCGTGACATCAACCCAAGACGCCTGGTTGTATTTTTTCTCGCCTGTGTAAGTCGTATAAACACAATCTACTCCAGCTACGTAGGGGTTGTTCATCGCCATATATAATAGCTCAGACCAATGCTTGCAGCTGTTAAGCCGGCTTTTAGTAAGTTATGGTCATATTCCTCCTCCTTTTTAGGCGCTCGGTATGGTTCTTTCTTAGGCGCTCGGTATGGTTCTTTTTTAGGTGGTTGGTGCATTTTTTTAGGCTGTTCGACTAAGTGCCTCCTAAGAGTGTCAGAGTTCACGTCATTCACCCCAAACTTCATGTCCGTAGTAGCTCGTTGAAGTTTGTTGTTGTATCCTACTACAGAACCAGTATTTATAGATAAATTGCTAGGCATTAACCAACAACCAGGGGCTACGGCATAGTCCAGTCGGGCCTTAGAATTTTGTATAGCTAGTTGGTAACGCTGTACGCCCTTGCTAATGTCGCCCTCCAAGATTGAACTTTCGAATAGAATCAAAGCTTCGGCTCGCGTCTCTTCTGCGGCGCCGGTATTCCCCACTATGCTTGATCGGGCGTTTACTTGGGCTCCAAGGATAGAATACACGTAAGCTTCTATGCTGCGGTTCAAACGGGCAAGGCCGGCTTTGGTTAGTCCTTTACCTTCTGGGGGCATAAAGTTAAGATATTGCTTCGTTTGCTCATCGTTGACCATTTTGATAATCAGCGGGTTAGCTCCACCATACTTACCGCCCTCGTCTTTGAACAAAGGTCCATCGCGGACTTGCTTGGTATCCTTAACTGGACCCTCCAACCACCACCACTCATTCTTCAAATGATAATGGGTTTCTGGGTGGGAAGCCATGGTCCATTGTAAATTCAACGCGTGGACTTCCTTATCACTTAGCACATGCCCGCCAATCCCCCAATAAGCCCAAATGTGCCCCAAACCATTGTTAGCACCCGCGGTACATCGGAAATCCTTCCCTACAACACCAAACTCCTTACAAAGCCTGTTATAGGCCGGAACGTTGTATTTATTATCTCTTGGATAAAACGTGGCATCTCCCGGCAGCGCAATAACACCCATTTCATGTAGTATTCTTCTAACCGTGAAGTGAAAGTGAAACATAAATATCGAATTCTTCATCAAGTTCGCACTTACCCCACAGCCGCTAGTGGCACACCAAACCGCAAAGTTCAGCTGCTGCGGCCAATAACGCATGTTAGGACCACTTAACCATTCGTGGGCTTCTTTTGCGGTGGTATGAATAATGGGTACGTCTTTGAAGATATCTCGCACCTTTAACGGAAAGGAATGGTTGTTAGAGATCCGCATGTTCAATGTCAAATCCAAACTTGGATGTTCATCAAATGAAACTGCGGGTATCGGATAAGTACTGGTACCAAGCAATAATTCCTTTGACCAACCTTGCGTTACCGTGGGATGCTGCACAGATACCGTAGGCGTGGGTTTTGGTTTAACGTAACCAGGATTCTTCAACTGATTGTCTATCTGATCGACCAGCGTAGGTTTCAAATCCTCGTTGCTGTACATCCTAGAGCCGTTATAGTAAATCCCATCGGGTCTTCTTTCGAACTTACTAGCATCCGCGTGCGGAAACATCTTCCTAAAGGCCCTCCAATTCCAGTAATCCCGGTTGTCATGATGTGGCTGCTCCTCTATGTTATTCCCAAAAGCGTCGTACATTAGTATATAATGGATGTTATACCATCAGCACCTCCACTTTATCCCGATTTACCTAAGGAACCTAACGAATTAAACGCGGAGAACTTCAGGCTTAATAAAGCAAATTTAATCCTGGCTTACTTAGAGGGGCACACAAAACACTACGAGGAGGTTAGGAAAAAGTATGCTAGAGCCCGAAGCGCGCTGCATAAGATTGCGATAACTTCGGGCTCCATGTCCGTGGCGTTAACAGGCACCGGCGTTGCTACCTCACTCACCGGACCTGGAATAGTCGTTGGCGTTCCTTTGGCCAGCGTTGGAGCCGTCTGCGGCATTGTTTCCGCCGTTACGACAGGCATTATAAAGCAATTATCCGGTAAGATATCCAAGCACGATACACACATAGCCCTAGC
The DNA here is from genome assembly GCF_029948245.1 of Actinia tenebrosa. Lineage (NCBI taxonomy): Eukaryota > Metazoa > Cnidaria > Anthozoa > Actiniaria > Actiniidae > Actinia > Actinia tenebrosa. The sequence goes on from NW_028292569.1 coordinate 9,494,830, forward strand.
AAGAGCAAAGGCTAACACCATCGCCGACTTAGTCTCCCAAGCTCTGCGGGACCGCCGCATAGACGACGTGGAGTTTTCTTTGATCCTCGCGGAGGAAAAGAAATACGGGGAGCTAAAGTCGGGTAATAAAAAAACCATCGTGAAAGATCTTTCCGAGGAATCTCGCAAAAAGATCTACCAGGAGGCAAAAGAAGAGCTACAAAGAAAACTCGCTCAGTAGACATTTGCTTTGAAAAGAGCGTAGGTGGATTTTGGCTGCACATTTCATCTTCTCGGAATCCATCCTAACAGGGGGTGGTTGGAGTCAGTTTTGTAAAATATTTCATAGATTACGTCAGGGTAATAAGGAATATCCTTATCCAGCCGACAAAACATCCACTCGGCTTTTGTCATATCAGAAACCTCAGGAATAGACTTACCGGTAATTTCAGACAAAAGATAGGGAATAGCTTTGTAATATTTCCCTAGTTTTAATTTTTTCAACGTTTTCCGTAGACTTTGTGGGGTTGGCTCTTCTAAATGGTCTATGATTTTCTGTCTTACTTCGTCGCTTAAATATATCGGATGTAAACCTTGGATATGACTCATCCAGTCCCTGAAGTATTTTATTCTCTTATATGGCGTTTTCTTACGACCTCCATTGGCGTAATACTGCTCTCTGGTAGCATTTGGTACGGCATTGCGAATATTTTTACCACACTCGTAACACTGCGCTGACGTGTCGTCTTCTATTTGCATTTTCTTACCACAACACCAGAAACCCTTGGGCTTGGGTATGTTAACTTTGGGTCTTAGGCAAATTATACAGAAGTCATTGGCGAACTTTTTACATTCATGCATATATAAGACAAATATTCCTAACATTCGCCCAACATATAACGGGACACGGGTAATTCCCGCGGGGGACGCTAGTGCATAAACACGGGTAATTCCCGGGCAATTCCGAATGGTGATCGCGAGTCCCCCTTACTGCTGCTGAAACAGAACAAAACACCAAAAAACAAGTTTATACAGCACTCAGTAAATGATCAGGGTGAGAGACCGGGACGTCTGCCAATGCCTCCGCCCAGGACCAACAAAGGGTGGGGTTTCCTGGGTAATGCACCTCAAGGAGATCGCCACTTCGGGGATTAGCCTTTGAGCAACGTGAAGTCTCGAAGCAAATGGGGAACCATTTACCTAGAACGCAACCAAAACCAAACAAGGGTGAGCGCGACTAGGTAACCCCGGAAACCCGACCCTCTGTTGGCCCCAGGCTCTGAACTAGGTCCGGAATTAGAGCACTGAGAAGGCCCCCCCAGGGCCAACGGAGGACGCGACAAGATAATCTCAGATGATGAACAGCGAGAAAGGGGAGAAAGAAATTTTTCCCATAAATGACAGGGTTTCAGGGAACCAGGAAACCAGGGTTTCCAACAGCTCAACAGCTTCGTAACGGTCAAACAGCGACGCCGGCCTATTAAGGTGTCTCCTTAGTGCGACCAAGGCGTTCTCGCAGGACTCGACGACTTTTTCTCCTACCAGAGCCTTAACCTTCTGTTCTAACAACTCTAAGCGATCTGCAGGCTGTAAGAATACGCAGAGAGGGATTAAGTCAGTACTCTTAAACTACGAGACCAATTTCCGGCCTAGTTCTAAAAAACGCAGTGTACAACCATGGCTGCCCAACCACGCGTGCCGAAAAGGGGGTTACGTTCCCGTGGCTCTCCGAGCCCTTAACGTAATACAGTACAACACAAGTATTGGATACAAAACACCCCTGCTCGCGGCTCTCCAGGTAGCATTGGTTCTCCAGTCCAATCTAACTCAAAATATTACGCGACATACTCGCGGCTCTCCAGGCCGTTAGCTCTACTCACATTGGCTCTCCAGGCCGATCTAGATAACTCAAATTATTACGCGACAAACTCGTGGCTCTCCAGGCTGCTAGCCCTACTCGTATTGGCTCCCCAGGCCAATCTAACTCGAATTATTACGCGACATACTCGCGGCTCTCCAGGCCGCTAACTCTACTAATATTGGCTCTCCAGGCCAAACTAACTCAAATTAATTACGCGGCATATTCGCGGTTCTTTAGGCCGATATAAAACTTACTTTAAGAAATAAGTAACCGGAATAATAGCCCCAAGCAACTGCACAAACTACGAAGATAAATATCACACAAAAGCACTAGGACCGCGTAAAATAAAAACGCTGAAGCAGGTCCGTACACCAAAAGACTCCCCAGGGCAAAAAAGTGTAACCTACATAAAAGGCTAAAACCGATGAAACCAAGGGCGCTAAAGAACAACAAGACGTGAACAAAGAACCAAACCAACCAAGTGTGACGAGGGTAGAAGTTATTGCAAATCTGAAGGGTAAACTACTTGAGTAAAACTATAACTGCGCCAAAAAATACCATGTAATAACGCATAAAATAGTAGTAGCATGCTTTGGATGCAAATCTGAAGGGAAACTACTCGAGTAAAACTATAACTGCGCCAAAAAATACCATATAATAACGTATAAAATGGTAGTAGCGTGCATTAACAAAACCACGAGGTCCAGATAACACAAGGGAATAACAAACTCTCCCAGATAAAAGAACTGCAGCAAAATTACCTGCTGCTCGCTAACCGGTGGAACTACTGCTCCCGGCGCTTGCTGTTCAGGGTTTTGAACCCCACCTCCTGCTGCCGCTCCTTGCGCCACGTGAACTCTCAGTACAAACGATATCTTTGAAATTTTCTTTGCACCGGCAAAACGAAACAAATAGAATACAACCAACCTAAACGTTTTCCCACAATACCAGCCGTCAGCATAAGTCCCGTCTGTGTTTCATCAGCATGCGTAGAGCAATAGAATGTTGGCCTCTGGCTGGTGGCGGTGGTGGGGACAGCGAGAAAAATTCGTACTTCGAAGGTCCAAACGACGTTATGCAATGAGTCATGTGTGTTGACTTAATTTATACTGCTTGGTGATAATTTATTCAGTGAGAATAGCATTAATATCCTTTCTGAGGTAGACTTTTCCATTCGATGATGTGAGATGGATGACCGTTTCCTTTTCTTCTTAAAATTATAAGACAAGCGCTGAAAGTGTTTTTCAAGACTACACTCACCCGGACAATCACATTTCACACCAAATTCAATTTATTTATTTTATTTTTCTCTTTCTGTTCTTTCACTTTTGGTGTAATGCAAATTCTTTTAGAATTTTTCATTTCATTTTCCAGGTTAAGCAACATGCTATTAACAAATACTACAGAATGTCTCTGTGATCCGTGCCATGTGTATATAATGACATAACATCTTATAAATGGAAAAAGTTAATACATATATACTATAAAAATCATTTATTACTACAGTAGTCATAGTTGTGACCTTATAAATTAGAATAATTGTTCTCTTGAATTTTTTTCCAGGGACTCTGGGAGGAGGGTAGAGGGAAGGAGTATTGATCATTAAGAGAGCTTAGCATTTTTTTATTAAAAATGCCAACATACCTTTTCTTGCGAAATTCTTGCAGTAAAACACACAGAATTTACTTGTTGTAGCAGTTTCAAAATGTCTAAGCACCTCTAAGGCTTCAAGCTCATTCGAAACATAACCAAAATCAGGAGCGGATCCAGGATTTTTTCAAAGGGGGGGAGGTTGTAGCATTGATTGAGGTGGTAGAGAGATATAGCAGACCAAAGGGTTAGGGAGACAATTATTTGCTGCAGGCGAGCATGGTTGTTTCAGGTCCCACACACGGCGTATAGAAAAAAAGCGAGCAAAATGTGTGTTTTAATGAAACTCGCAATGCTGTTGGTGTTGTCATGAAAAATTATGATAATAATAATAAATCACGATGGCTCTCATAGGGGGGGTTGCAACTCCCAAACCCCCCCCCCCCCCTCCCTCCCCCGCTTAGATTTGCCACTGGAAATTTGTCTCCAGAGAGTTATTCAAATGATTCAAAATATATTCCATCTCCATCAAGATTTTTACCACATTTCCCGGCAAACTTTTGAAATTCCCGCCAAAAGGACCATCCATCATATTTACTTCCGGTTGTCAATTTCCTTCACGCGAAATAGTGTTCATAACTGAGTTTGTTTACATTACTTCGCGTGAATCAGGCTGACATTGTTTCTTCTTTCAATTAATGGCTATAAAATGATTTTAATAACATAAGGTACGACATTATTGAGAGATTCTTATTTTTATTTAAAAATTAATCACGATTTACACGTTCAAACGCTCAACAAACGGCTTCAACACGACTTCAACACGGCGTGATTTCCGGTAGCTTCACTATCGAGACAATCATTCCGTCGGGAACACGAAGGTGACGTCATTTTCGGAATGTCGTTTATAGCCTCTACTGTTATTAGTATCATCTATGACGCGAAATACAAGTCAAAATACATGTCTAAATACGTGTATCAAATACAAGTAAGCTATTGTTTTCAACAATAGAACTTGACACTTTCTGTGACATTAACTGCGCATGTACAAGACTATAGCCAGGATGCTTCGACGTCGGATTTTCTACGTAATACTATGCTGAATGTAAAAAATACATCTATTTGGGGAAAATTCGATGAAAACAATGAACCAGTAGAAAAAAAATTAAATAGAGCCCTCAAATTCTTCAAAGTTCCTCCATAAACTCGTAAGTCTGTTCCATCCCGGTATATCTCATTCGTCGCAAAAATATTACAAAGTTATGATCGCTTTTGGACGTCCGTTGATTGCCCCCGTGTTATTTTCATAAAGACGTCTCACAGTTTGACGAAAGTTCTTTAACCAGAACGGCAAGTTAGTTGCACATCGTCATTTAATACTGAAGGAAGCTGTCCTTCTATGTTTAACTGTGAGACTATAAGGCAGCATATTTCATAGTGGGCTTAGAGACGTTTTTGCTAGTATAACACTGAGCTCATCAACATTTTGATTAATTGTATTTTTTGCCTCAAATTGGTGGAGGTTACTTCAAGAAACTTTGATATTTCTTCTGAAAAGCCACTCATTTTGCAGCCAGTAACGAGTAGCATACTTTACTTAGTAGTTATTCAATGACTGTTGATCTGAAAAGCCACTCATTTTGCAGTCAGTAACAACTTTATATACTTAGCAGTTATTCATGCCTGTTGACCTCTGTCAGTTATTAAAGGGTTTTCAACATGAGCAAGTATAATAACATCTCTGACACTTTCAAAAACGGATTAATTAAACAACCAATCATGTCCTGTATTCTCATTACTGTGATACATTTACCAACCAATCACGTCGCTATCTCTTTGTTTTCAATACATGTATCAAGGACGTGATACATGTACCACACACATGTATCTTGTCACTTTCTTTACAAATACATGTTTAACAAACCTGTATTTAATTGAAAGCATGTATTTAAGTACACGTTCCAAACGCCATTACATGTATGATACTTGTATAATACATGTATACTACACGTATTTTTGACCGGTATTTTACCCCATAATCAACCGCCATATTTTTTTTACTTATGAGCCCGCGCGACCTTTAAGAAAACCGCAATCGCATCCATACCACAGGAAGACCAATCAATGAAATTACGTACCACAGGAAGACCAATAAGCAAATCTATTTCTGCATTTCCGCCATTTTCATTCATGATTTTCACCACAGCAATCTTCCTAATGTTTTCAACTCATATTTTTCACGTGTCAATAGCAGACGCAGTTATGACACTAGACTTGCAGCCAATTCAAACTTTTCTTTACCATATGCGAGAACAAATTATAGTTTATTCAATGTTATTATAACTTTGCTGCTACAAAATATTGGAATTCTTTGAGCGAAAATTTAAAGAACTCGAATAACAAAAATTTCAAGAAAAAACATTTTAATGAGATAATTTTCTCTTATAAACAAGATACTCTAGTATAATTCTTTTACTTGCATTCTATTTATGAGCTCTCTTTATCATATCTTTTGTTTTCCCCCTTTTTTCTCCCCCCCCCCCCCCTCCTCTTTTTGTATTTTACTACTACTTTTTCAGTGCCTGACCTAAATATGTAATTTTCAAATTTTCAGCTAATTGCCTAAATCAGTTTGTCGCAATTAGCTCGTGCTTTTAACTATGTAAATGTCTTTAGTGCTATAATTTACAACAATACATAAAGTAAGACATTTACCTTGTTAAAGCACAAGCTAATTGCGACAGATAAACTGATTTAAAACAATGTTTGCGGTGCTCGTTCACAGTCTTACACTCTTTTTCATATATCTTTTTCTATATGGAAAACGCTAGTTTCCTGTACTTTGATTAACAATAAGATAGTAAAATCATTGACCATATTAGCACTTTCCAGTCTTTTTTGAGCGATATCATTGACACCAGGCACTTAGCTCATCACAGTTAATCTGGTAAAGTTTTACTAATTGGTATGAAAAAACATTTACTTCAAAAAGTTTGTTTGGGTGGCGTATTGGTTTACCGCTCACCTCTCACCACTGTGGTCAGGGTTTCGAGCCCTGGCTCAGACTGGATCATATGTGAGCTGAGTTTGTTTGTTGTGTTGTTCTCTCTCTTGCTACGAGGGTTTTCTCCGGGATCTCCGGTTTCCTCCCTCCATAAAAAGCAATATTTGAGTGTTGTATGTTGTAAATATAGAATGTAGAGGTAGTGCGTGTGGAGGGAACCTTACGGAAGAGCCCCGTATGGGGAGTGGTGGTTTAAAATTTTTTTTTTTTGTTATAGGTCTCTCCTTTGATTGGGTTTTCTCTGGATTCTCAGATTTCAAGTCCTTATACACCTACACATGATAAATTCAAATTCAAATTCAATGAGTTGACCATTCCCCAACTTTGATCAGCCCATAAATTGCTTCAGGGTTTTATTTGGGAGTTAGCCATACCCCGACCTTGATCTCCCCAGAGGTTGTTTCAGGGCTCGATTTTTGAGTTAGCCATGCCCTGACTTAGATCAGCCCAGAGGTTGTTTCAGGGTTCCATCTGACAATCTATTCATAAGAATTGCTACATGTGACTCATTGGTGTGTCCAGTCTAAAAGAGGCATTTGGCCAGATAAGTGCCAATGTTGGACAGACATTGTCTGCTGAGAAGCTGGTGTTTATTTTTTAGCTTTTGATACTAATTTATCAACAATATAACCCATGCCCCACGTTGAAAGGCAGGTTTGGATACTGGTGGGTGTGTGGCACTACCTGAAACCTATAGTGGCTTCACTGCTGGGCACCACATGAACATCACCAGATGTCAGCAAATGGTCTTCATATAATTTTAGGTATAAAGAGAGGAATGAAAGACTTGTTTCTCTATCTCCATTAGGGGATACTGATAATCTAAGTCTGTAACCACATAACCAGAAAAAAGGACTTTGGAAGCTTGAGGCACAGGCATATTTCTTGCATAAAGTGGGGTAGTCAGGAGTTGTCCATGTGTAACTATTGGCACTGCCAAGTTGATCTTTAAAACGTTTCTGAGAAATAACGATGAACAATAATCATCAAAAATGAATAAAATAAGTTAAATATTATTATTAATTCAGATTGTTAACAATCTGCAGATAATACATTTATTATGTCAAGTTCACACGCTATTAATGATTGGCTAATTGATCTCAGCCAATCAGAGGCAACCTAGCGAGTACAACGTATATTTTAAAAAGAAATTTTAAAAGGAAAGAGGGATTTATTTATATATTTATCATACCAATTTAGAAATTAATTTTATTTAAGGACAGACTAACTGGGATTCATTTTACGAAAATTAATATGAACAAGCAAAAACACCTAGATCTGAATTCTATATCTTAGAAAATACTTAGATGTCAATGAAAAAAATTGGGGAATGAAAGATTGTGATTGCCTGAGGTCAACTTAGGATCTCCTGCCTGATTGCCTACAGTTGTCACTCTATGTAGTGATTGGTTAACTTTGTAAAAGTGGTCCTAGTTAGAGTGTCTACACTGCAAACACAGTGAGCAAGAAAACGACCAAAGATTAAGGTTACAAATCAATGTATTCATGCATACGTACCTTTACATCTCTTAAAGTAGACTTCAATGTCTTCAAATCCTCCTTTATTGCAACTACTTCCTTTATCAACCTGTCACTTCTCTGGGCAAGGCAAGACTCAATTTAATTTGTAATGTGTACTGTAAGTGAAGACATCTTATCCTGCAAAAGCAATTGATAATAATTTATTTACTTGTGGTATTTTTCTCAACTTTTCAAAAGCCTTCAATTGATACAGTAAGACATCAGATACTATTGCTAAAACTTGAAAGATATGGCATAGAAGGTATTGCTTTAGATTGGTTTACAAATTGTTTATCTAACAGGATGCAATATGTAACAACAGAAGATATTGAATCCTCCAAACAATTAGAAATGAAATTGAATTCTGCAGAGATCTGCACTAGGGCCATTACTATTCCTCCTCTATATAAATGACCTACCAAATTGTTCTAGTATGTTCTGAACTAGAAACCCTAGTTAATAAAGAATTAATTGAAGTAAAAAAAATCGTGTGTGATACAAACAAATTATCCATCAATTTTAAAAAGACCAACTTTATGATAATAAAATATAATCTAAAAATAAAATCTAAAGTATAATCTCTAAATTAAGGTATTATCTACCCCTTGTACAGTTAAGAAAGTTATATGATGATCTTATATGCATGTATCCTTATCCTTCCTATGCTATTATAGCATGGGGCATTGCTTATCAAACACATGTCAAAAAGCTTCAAACAAAACAGAACCATCTTATAAGAATCATGTTCTTTGCCACACTTTATGGTCCAAATACTGATAGTGCTCTTACACTTCTTAATCTATTAGACATTCTCAACCTTCAAAATATCCATAAACTCCATATTCTTACATTCACACATTACTGGCATGAGAAAATCTTCCAAGTGTATTCGATAATTTTTTTTAAATATTCAAACGATGTACATTCCTATAACACTAGATATGCATCAAAACAAAATTTACACAAACCAAAAGTTAAAATAAACACTGGGAAGAAAACAATTTGTTTTGTAGCAACAGAATTATGGAAAGAAATTCCTAACCATTTAAAAGACCTTCATTTTAAAAAAAAGTTAAAAACCATCTTTTGAGAGACCAATTAACATGAATTTTAATTCCTCATAGAAGTATTTATTACTTCTTTTCTTAAAGTGTATATGACACGAAAACATTCCATCATTTAAAATGTATAGTTTGTTAGTAATAATAAATATATCGTAACAAAATTTGTTTCAAAAGCTTATTTCTTGAGATATTTGCGAAAGTTAATCCCAATTTGTGACGTCATTTTGTTGACACGTACTCTAGATTCAGTAGTAATGTACTAAATATAGATTGTAATTCATATAGATTAACAACAAAAGACATATTTTAGTCAGCTTCATTTGATAGCTTACGTAGTACTCTTCCAATGTTGGAAAATTGAAAAGTGTACTACTTGAAATTAAGATTCTATATTCAAACATATTTCATGTATTTGCAACTAAATCTGGAGACTTGTAAACAAAATGACGTCACAACTCGTGCTAAAATTTTTTGAATTTCTAGAGAAATGCGTTCTTGAAACAAATTTAACCATGATATTCTTATTAATGCCCATAAACTACACATTCTTAACATTAAAATTTTTCGTGTCATATACACTTTAAAGGGGCACTTGGATGAATACACCCCAATTTTTGAAAGTGCGAATAATTGAAGTATATGAGAATAATATGACTCAATTATTTTAACCTGGGAGCCACTTGCTATTGAGATATTTTGGTTCAAAAGCAGAAAGAACAATAGGGTTGAGTAAATGACATCATTTACTCCAAATTTAGATGCTGAATAAACCTGATAATTTTTATCCGCTAAATTTTACTGTTAAGAAAGTATGTTGCTTGGCTACTATTGGGGCCATATAGATACGTTTAACTAAGTTTAAAGTCATTTCCGATTTTTATCCATTTTCATCCAAGTGCCCCTTTAACACTGTAATATGTATTTCCTTAACTTATCTATTTATGTCCTAATTTTATTTTCATTTTTTCTTTGTTTTCATCGTTTCTTACAATTCCATCCTTATATTTTCTATGCAATTATATACTTACTGAATTACTTTGTCGTTGCCTGATTACCAAAAAGTATCTTTCACATGGCTAGAGCCTAATCAAAAAACTTCCCAGTTTATTTAGGTTCTAGGCATAATTTACATGCATCGATCGTAAAATTCATTTTATTTAATTTAAATATTTTATGTAATTTATGTAATAATAGCTCATTTTTTATAATATAATTGATTGTAATAATTGTACAAAAATAAAAAAATTGAAATTGAACAAATTTCTCATAATGCTGTACCTTTGTATCTTGCTTAATTGTTTCATGATTTGTATAACAGTTATTGGGGCATGGGATCATTGCATCAGGACAGTCACTATCCTGGTGGTGTTGAAGATCATGTTGAATTACTTGTGCTTGGCAATCCTTGCAGGTCACTATTCTATGTATACACGCTTGGGTATGATCATCAATATATGTCTTCTCTGCACCATGTCTATACAGTTTGCATGAGTACATCATGTTTTTTGGTGTTTTTTAAGCTCTTGCAGCTTGTGGTTCAAGTCACATCTTTTGTGAGTCCCTCATCTATACAAATCATCAATAAATAAATAATGTGAATAAAATATATATATCTACAGCTATAAAACATAAATATATTGGTATTATGTTTAACTACATGTAAACCAAACACCAGTGTCCAATCTCTAAAGCAACCTCTGGGCTGATCTAAGTCAGGGCATGGCTATAACTCACAGATTGAACCCTGAAACAACCTCTGGGCTAATCTAAGTCAGGGCATGGCTAACTCTCAGATTGAACCCTGAAACAACCTCTGGGCTGATGTAAGTCAGTGCATTACTAACTCACAGATTCAACCTTAAAACAACCTCTGGGCTGATCTAAGTCAGGGCACGGCTAACTCACAGATCGAACCCTGAAACAACCTCTGGGCTGATCTAAGTCAGGGCACGGCTAACTCACAGATTGAACCCTCAATGAACCTCTGGGCTGATCTGAGTCAGGACACGGCTAACTCACAGATGGAACCCTGAAACAAAATCTGGGCTGATCTAAGTCAGGTACTCAGATTTATTTCTTGACCTTATTTCTTGTTCTATTACTACTATAATAATGATAATAACTAAGTATTTTATGTGCTCGTGACATATCAAAATATCATGATCAAACTTCTACCATGCCACAAGTAGCACACTAATCGGGGACACTTACACAATAAAATAAGTAAATAAGTCAAAAATTATGTTAGCTAATAGTTGATGATAAAATATTATATGGACAAATAAGTAATAATAATAATATTTAAATAGTAATATATGTAATATAAGGATCTCAGATATTGAACTATGGTGTATATAGTATAATGTGAAGACATGGCCCTGCGGCACCTTCAGGAGATCCCTACTTCGCACCAGGCGAGACCACTGGTCATTCATCTGGAGAAGAGACAGGGATCGCCCTCCAGCAGCGAGAGCAGTAACGAACAAGGCCTAAAAATACTATTCCTGTAGATGTGGGAAACTGGAGACACCCTTAGCATGGGTAGCTAGGAAATTTGATAAGAATCATAAAATCTATAGTTTGCATTTGTAAATATGGATAACTTGGAAATTCAATTAGAATCATGAAATCAGTAGTTTGCATTTATAAATATTGAAGATGACATATTTTGCAGTCCACACATTGGTTGGTGTCAATAAGTGAAGATAGATCCATCATCCTTATGATGTTCTTAAATGATGAAATAGAAATAGTATTCCTAGTATTACTTTGTAATTGCGACCATAAGTAGGGCCCGAAGAATCTAAGTGAGTGCTTACCGTATGTTGTAGTTATTACTCTAGGTATAAAAAAGTCACTATTTCTCAAGTTATATCTAGCTGGTGAAGAACTAAACAATTCCGCCACATTCTGAGGTACTAGATTGTTTTTGACTTTGTACATAAATATGGCTATGTCTTGCAGACGTCTATTATGGAAAGTTGTTAATTTTGCACTAATAAGAAGTTCACTATATGGCAAATTCCAATCACAGTAGACTGCTCTGAGTCCTCGTTCATGAAATTTGAGTTGAAAAGTTGTTGTCTATTTTTTTACAGTTGACAGAGTGAATATACAGTGTATATGCAAGTAGTGCATTCAAACCTTGGTAAAAAGACAAAAGGTGATTCGAGCCAGATGCGAGCTCACAGACCAATAACAACAAGTGTGCTGTAAGAATGAATTAGCATAACAGCCAATTACAGTCTATTATATATAACCATACAACCACACTGGGGGTCAACACAAGGAATCCTGTGTGCTGTTTGGCTAGGCAAAGGGCTAATAAGCCTATGAATCCAGGAGTCCAGCAGAATAATCTGATTAGTCCAGATAATTAGTAATCCAAAAACCCTAGTAACAATTTTCACTAGCCCAGAGGAAAGATTTGCTATAGTCCCAGACTAGTGGACCAGCATTAGTGTTGAGCACTGAAACAACTTCTGGGCTGATCAAAGTCAGGGAATATGCTACCACTTACAGATGGAACCCTGAAACCAGTCAGAAGAACATGCAGAGAAATCCTTGAGTAAAGGGACATACTGTACGTAACAATCTCTACCCACATGTGATGCCGAGACCAGGAATCAAAACTGAGACACTTAGTTTCCTGTCAGTTACAAGAATAGTAGCCATGGTAACAGTACTGTAGTTCTCTCTATCGGTATTGTCTTAAGATACCAATAAGCTACACCTCACCTAGAAGGCAGGGGCTATTTCACCTTGTACTATAATTTATACTTAAAATATATACTTAGATCTCTGTAATGAACTGATACCTTTGACAAGAAACTCAAGAAATAATCACAACAGATCCTTTAAAATTTCTCTCGAGAAAAAAAAAACATTATATACAATACAGCTTTCTACCATGGACAATAAAACAATGGAACAATCTGAATTAGTCACAGCCCCAAAAGTTAATGCATTTAAAAGTAGGGTCTGTAAATTAGAACACTAACTTTGATCCTGGCCTACCCAAGCACCTGAGCCTCGAAGAGAGGGCATGCTTGTAATTTGGTAAATGTAAATAAATGTGAGGCCAATTAGGGGAATCAAGGTATAAAATATTATGAAGCATATATAAGGAGTACATATTCTGCTGCTGAATGTTTTCTCATCAGTTTAGTTATGGGTTTGATTCCTAGACTGTCCATCGTATGAGAGGTTCCGCATTTGAAACACAAGAATACTTTAATCATGGTTTACATGAAGGTTGTTGCAATTTTGTTTCTACTAATGTCCAGCATTTAGTATTATTATACATTTTACTAAGTATCTCAAATCTGATTGGTCGAGAGCCCTCAGCCAATCCCTGATATCATGTGAACTTGACATGATAAATGTATTATCTGTAGGTTTTCCTGCAGATAATACATTTATCATGTCAAGTTCATTCAGGCTCACGCTGTGGTAGCTTTGTTTTTATTCATTATGTGTATTTATTTCCAGAATTACGTACAAAAACAATTATTTAAGGAATCCTTAGCTTATTTTCATATATTTTATGAAGAATTCTCAAAATATTTCTGAATTAAGAATTTTGCGTTTTCACGCTACATCATGGCGTTCATAATTCTGTCTTAAATATCAAGACCTTGACGGTGTTATCTGCCTCAGCCTTCGGCTTCAGCAGATAACACAGCCTCGGTCTTGATAATTTACGATATCATGCTCAACCTCATCCAATAATTGCTTATTATTAGTTACTACAACTACATTAGCTCAAGCACTTAATGCAAGAAATGTTTTATGATTGAACTATTCACTTCATGTACACTTGATACTGGGAATATTAAATCAGGGGTTATCTGCACTTTAAGATTGAATGACAACACAAATGCCCCCCCCCCCCCTCCCCCCAAACCTAGGAGTTAAAAATTAGATTGATGGCTCGATATCCCACCCCTTCTAAAATGAATCCTCTGATAACAAACTCAAAAAGAAAGTCTTACTTACAAGTATTTTTCATTGCTTTTGATTCACCATTCTCCTTATCCTCCTCATCTTGAGCAAAACAGTAGACGTAAAGATTATTCACGATGTTATAAACAGTCAAGTTAAGAACCAAGCTGTGAGTGATCAGAGTGTTATCCAATGGACAATTATTGCACCTATTCAGCCACAGTTCAATACACTCACTGCAGATTACAGTATGCCCATCTTTGCAACTCACAGGGTCTTGCAACGCTCCATGGCTAGAAATAAAGTAAAAATAGAGTGCATTTAGTGATTCTTGAGACGAGGTATTCAACTCTATTCTCGTTTTGCTCACCATATTATATATTTTCATCACATGAATTCACAAACTTCTCGGAATTAAACCCCATTTTTCAAGCTGCTAGAGGTAAATATATATCTTATTGACCTATCTGAGAGTGAATTGAAGGTTTTTAGTGGATATATTTGGACGAAAGATGAAGGTTTTTATCGATCTCAGTGTTTTGAAATCCTGAAATTCATTATGCATTGCTCAGACTGAACTATGGCGGGATATCCCTTGAGCCTTTGCGTGCTCACTACTCACTAGGGAGGTGAGGGGATAATTTGTTCTTTCTTTAAAAACTTTAGAATTTTCTTATTGGATAAACATGTATCTTAATAAAAACACCGAAAAACTTAGAGATTTTACTTTAATAGGAAAGTATGAAAGCATTAAAAGAGTCTTAAGATAGACAGTAATAGAATTAAAAGACTAACTATGTTTAGAGTGAGCTGAGGTCTTACAGTAAGCACAGTTCTGGACAGAAATGCATATAACAACCGACCATCATTTATCGGACTGAAGAACTGGTAAATCACTACCTTTCATGGCCAATAATAAAAAACAACGATACAACACTAGACAACGCACGCAGCAATAGACTAAAAGGCATAGAGAACCGGAAGTACTAATAATAAAGATTTGTCGATTTGACACTGATAAGCTGAAGGCAAAATAAGATAGGTCTAAACATACATGTGAGACTAGATTCCTAGATTTTTGAAAGGAGTTGCAGGTCATAGAGTAGTAGTAAAAAAATTGCTCAAACATGAACTCCAGAGTAAAGAAAGAGCTAATAGCAGTGATAGTGGAAGCAAGGCAGAAAGTTTATAGTGATTAACTATGCCATACACTGATGCTGTTTTGAAAGAGAGAAGATTAATAAAAACGAAAATCAAAATCAAGAATAATGGATCATGCCAAAATGCTACAAGTATGGTGCCCTGCTGATACTGATTTTTCAATGTTTCGATATTCTGCCTAACGCATGCGCATTCCCCGAAGACTTCTTCATTCCAAGTGAGAGTCTCGTACCCTGAGTCTGCGTTTTTTCTGGCCTGCATGGAGGTTGTCCAAGTAATCGAGAACAATTTCACTAAGATGAAGACCAAAAATTACGTTTTTCTTCTGATCTTGCTCATGATTAACGGTGACGGTAAGTATGTTTCAATTACTTATCAAGCAGTCGGTCTATACAATTTTATATAGAACATTAGTGATTTAGTGGGGTAGGAAGCTAGTATATTAAAAACTGGCAAAAGATCACTGAAGCTGAACTTTTTTCTTTTGTCTTTTAATGTATTATTTTGTCTTTCAATGTATTCATGTAAATCACTAATGTTCTAATATCGTATGACGACGTTCTTGCATATATTATATATATATATCATATTGTCAGGCAAGCTTTGTGTTTACTTTTTAGCCTGTTTAGCCCAAATTTTTATATTTTCACGTAAGGCCAATTGAACTGTGATCGGGTCTGTGTCGACCCAGTTTCGTATTCTGGTCGTGTGTCGACCGTTAACCTATTCAGGAGGGCCATCTATTGCCTTGCTGGACCAGAAGTGGCAGAGGGCCACTGGGTTTTCAGTACGATGTGTTTTATTGTAACTGTTGTGTGTCCCCTCTTTAAATAAAGTTTTATTATTATTATTATTATTAGAAGGGCAATCTAAATCGACCCTTTATAACCTGTCTTCGGACGGTTCCTGGTCCGGCTCGGCTAGTGGGTGCATTTCCCTTGTTCAATTTTCACAAGTATCAATTGTTTACATCTGCGTTTGTTTATGGAGTAATGCGTTCTGACCCTCTACGGCCACCCATGCGAAATGGGATGCGACTGGGAGGGAAAGCCCACTAGCTGGGCCGGACGGGTCCCTTCACTAGAACTGGTTTTATGGGAACCAGGGAGTTTTTGAGTTTTGGGAAAATGTATCAATTTTTGATAAATATTGGTCATGAATGTATCAATTTATTACAGTTGTTGGCTATATGGTATTAAGTTCAGTTAGTTAGAATTTGAAGATGACAACAACTGAAGTTATGTTAAGTGAGTCTTAAACTACATATTTGGGTAGTTAAATTTTAGTGCCCGGCCCATGGCAGCGGAACTGAACGATAATCAGTCACAGAATACGGACTATTTTTCATTCGAGCTGGAACTTTGCTGAAATAATCTTTGATACATAATCAATCACTCACTGAAATATCTTTCTAATATTTGAAAAAAAAGTGCCAAAATGTTTACGATTTTTTTTCGTCCGCCATTAACTCGTAGACTCACGGTCCTGAAGAGTTATTATGTACAGCGGTTTTATGCTGTGACGTCGTACATGCAACCCATTCATGTTAGCTTCGTTTTTCTTGTTGAATTTAAACGCGTCATTGTGAAAAGAATCAATCTAAATAGTCTATTTTGGATCTTGGATACATTTTCAAATGATGAAAAATCACTTTGTCTATTGAAGAGTTAAAACCAGTTGCTAATAATGAAGAAGTTATTCGTGTATAAAAGAGAAGATGAAGCCGAACTAGAAGAAAAAGCAATGCTTGCGAAGAGATCTTCATAAGAATTCCTTACTTTCATTCCATGATTCGTAGTTGGAACGAAACACGAGGGTTTCAATTAACATATATGAGCGGTTTATTTATTTTTTTCGTGTCGTATTTAGTAATGGTTTAAAAAGAATTTTTACGAAGCCAACAAGTTCTTGTCGTCACTTTGCTCCGTATTGGACTTTCAATGATACCGAAATTTGTGCATATTTACAAACATTTGCTACATGCATGCATGCAGTCCATGATATTAACTTCTCAAACTCATTAATAATATTAATGCATTCGCTCAGTAATCAATGGATGAACACTTTTTGGATCACGTGGATGCATGGGTTTTGAAATTAAACCTAATGAAAGAACATTTTCATCACTAGCGTTCGAAATATTTTCACCACTAGTGTTTGAAATATTTTCTTCACTAGTGCTGAAAATATATCATACATATTATATCTACATATTTGTCGTGTTTGTCTCAAAATAGCTAGAGGAATTTCTCATCAACTTTCCACCCATTTGCTTCATTTCACTACCCTCCATTAGCACTTTTTATACTTCTTTTCTTTTATTACCTTGGACTTACCATGTCTCAAAAATGGGATTCTTGACGTGATAGTCTAGTGCGTTACCAACTATCAAAACGAGGAATTTGCTGACAAAGTTGGTTGGAATTACTTCTCTAATAATAATAATAATAATAATAATAATAATAATAATAATAATAATAATAATAATAATAATTTTATTCTAGCGCATTACATAATATCTCAATGCTCTTACAATATAGAATAAATCAATAAATAGTGAATAAATGAATAAATAAATATATATACATATATACACTGCAATAATAATAATAATAATAAGCTAATAAATATAATTTTTAATTAACTATTAAAAACATTATTATTTATGCGTCAAATAGGAATATCTTAAGTTTTCCTTTACATGATTGATCACCAAATTCTCTTGAAGCGACTCCAGGTTCGGTATGTTATTCATGGTTTGGCTTTAGAGTGGATCAATTCTTACATAAGTGGACGAAAACTATCAGTGAAGATTGGACAAACAACATCAGTACAACGATCTTTATCTCGAGGTATACCACAAGGCTCGGTCCTCAGTCCACCCCTTTCCTCACTCTATGTCGCACCTATTGAAGATATCATCGAAAGTCACGGTCTCAACTGTGCTATCTATGCCGACGATACCCAACTGTATGTAACATTAGAGAAGTCTAAACACCTAGATGGTGACATTGCTAACCTACAGCAGTGCATCGCATCTATCCTCCACTGGATGGCAGCTAACAACTTAGTATGTAATGAATCCAAGACCGATGTTATCCAGTTTTCATTTTTTATTATTATTATTATTATTATTATTATTATTATCATTATTATTATTAAAAGATTCAGTGGATGTAGCGTTCCTTATAGATAGCGGCAGATCGTTCCACAATATAAGCGCACATATGGAAAAAGCGCGAGACCCGTAGTTCTTAGTTCTGAACTTTGGTCTTGATAGGCGTAAGTGGTCGTTAGTATTAGATCGTAGGACTCTGTTTGGCTTGAGTAGGGTGAGCAAATCAATCAGGTATCCAGGTGCCATGCCATTTAAGACCTTGTAAGTAATCACCAGGATCTTGTAAGTGATGCGCTTGCTTACAGGGAGACAATGAAGATTGTGTAAAATAGGTGTGATATGGTATAATGAGTTAATAATTTATTATGCAGAAAAAGAAGTTTGCTTGTTTTTATTGTGTTATGTAATTAACATACGTAGAGCAGTTGTATGGTAAAAACATCAATAAAATATAGATCCAACTCAACTTTATCATGCCAAGGGTCCAAGGTTCGAGACATGGTAAAAGTCCGTGGTAAAAAGAAAAGATAAAGGTAATTACATAAGTAGATAATAGATATAAATAGATAAATAAAACACTAGTGATAAAAATATTTAAAACACTAGTGATGAAAATGGTTTTTCATCAGGTTTCAAAGCCCATCCACGAAAATCCGAAAACTACCCATCCTTGGTTGCTGAGCTTATGATTTTTTTTAATATGAGTTTGAGAACTACTGATCGAATCGAGCTCGTTTTTATCTGATCCTCAGTTTTATTACCCTCTTGTTTTGAATTCGAACCAACCGGGTTTCAATAAAGCGTCGCTTTATTCCATTTCGGCTTTCCGATGTATGAGCTTCAGACGACACCGAATTTGGGGGGAAATATGTCAAATATATTCTAATGTAGCCGTGCTTTCTTAAACATTACCATGTATGCAATTGCACGGAAGACAGCCGTTTTGAAAAATAGGTCTTTCTTTTCAAATCGCTCATCGATTACCATATTTCCAGCTGACAGTCAAGCAATATTATTACAAATAACTACAAAAGAGGGGGAAACAAGAGTTTTTCCCAAAATTAATTTTTCTTAACTTTGATAAATTTTGAACCTGATGGCGTACAGCATAAGTTATCACGTACAGTGACGTTAAGTTGAGAACTTAAGTTTTAATTCTCAACGAGGAGTACTTTTAACAAACTTGTCGCTTCGATTCAATTGAGAGAATTTTCTTGAATCAGTAAGCAATCCATGGCAAGGCTACATATGTTTCTTTCGAGTTTTTATGATTACAACGAAAAATGTCGAGATAAAAACTATACATCACCTACTTGTCTCTTCGGGAACAGAGGTCTTCGCTACTTCTAAGTTCTTTCAAGAAGCAGATGATATGTAAAACTTAAGTTTTCATGGTCAGTAGTTTTTATCACAGAAAACAATTCTGCTAACCTTGGTTGGCGTATATTTAATGACACGGAACGAAATTGTCTATTAGTCCCAGAAACTTCTTTCCAAAAACAAACGCTTTTCTTTTCTTGTTTACCGCAAGGAACTATTGACAACTGGGAGAACGGGAGAACAAACATCGAGGGATAATTTTTTACGCTAGTGTTTGCGGATTGGTTAGTCATTCAATATCCTAACAAATTCAAAAGCTCTCTGTCTCAGTGTTGTTTTAGAAAATTTAAAAACATTATTCTAGTAGCCGGGTTTTTAGTACGAATAAACCAAAGTACTGCACGTAACATATTTAATAAAGGCTATAAGCATTATATATATATATATATATATATTACCTTGGTGTATTGTCGGGTGGAACTTCATATGTCACAAGTCGATCATCAGAATATTGCCAACTAAAAATTATTCTAAAAATTGAGTCCTAAGCGTAGAGCTCAGTGAAGCAATGCTATTAAAAATCATTAGACATTACATTTATGTAAATTTTTTATCATTGATATCGAGTAATTTTTTTTCTTTCTTACTGCATTAATAGCTTTTTTCATTGTATATCATTTCCATAACAGGATTTTGTTTTCTTTATTTTCTAGCCATGGATGTAAAGCGCTTTATATAAAGATATTTTAATAGGTTGAGCGCTATATAAATTATATATTATTATTATTTATTGTTATCAAATGCGAAAAGATGGTCTCACTTCGTTGGTAGAAAGATTAGTTTCAGTTGGTAACTTATGTGGAGACAATCACTTCTATCTTTGGAAAGAATAATAGTAACAACAACTTTAATAGAGTACCGAAGTAATGACGTCACAAAATATTATTTTCACTGTATCATAATTTCGATCCTCGATTTCGATAGAACATCAAGAAAGACGCTAGCACGCCAAATGTCAAGAGAATGGGCGACTTGAACAAAGAATTCACGTGATCAAATCGGCCATTGTGGCTGGCATACACCGAATCGAAATATGGCGACCAATTTGAATAACTACTGTTCTGCGCTGGCAAGCGACTGACTAGCCTCGTGTTCACGTGGAAACATAAAAGCATTTTCACATGTATAGGAGGCTAGTCAGTCGCTAGTCAGTGCAGAACAATAGTTATTCAAATTGGTCGCCATATTTCGATTCGGTGTATTCTACAGGATTTTTGCAATGCGAGAATGTAAAAAAAGATGGCGAATTCGGGTAGTTTGTTAGGCAATAAAAGGTAAGTTAGCGCACTAAATAACGATAAACATCCCCTTTTCTTGCAAGAAATATATTCTTAGTACATATCTAAAGTAGATTTTTGCTATTAACTCGCCAAGAAGAGAAAAAATATGGTATTTTTTAACTACGATGTGAAGACCTACGAAGTGTAGGCTGCATGACCTCAAAACATACCATATTTTTCCTTTTCCTGGCGAATGAATAGGAAAGATCTACTTAAGGTATCTATTAAAAGAATATTTCTTGCAAGAAAAATGCATTTTTCAAGAATGAAGTTGAAAAATACTTGAAATTTTTCGACAAGAGGTCATTGTTTTGAGGTCATGAAGTCGGCAAAACAAGACTAAACACTTCGTAGGTCTTCACATCGTAGCGCAAAAAATACCATATTTTTTCTCTTCTTGGCGAGTTAATAGCAAAAATCTACTTTAGATATGTACTAAGAATATATTTCTTGCAAGAAAAGGGGATGTTTATCTTTATTTAGTGCGCTAACTTACCTTTTATCGCCAAAAAACTACCCGAATTCGCCATCTTTTTTTACATTCTCGCATAGCTAAAATCCTGTAGAATGCCAGCCACAATGGCCGATTTGATCACGTGACCTCTTAGTGCAAGTCGCCTATTGCTTGAATAGCAATATATAATTTCCCCATACAAATGATCTGTATTTTTGCCCTGGTTCATTGCGTAAAGAACCTGGGCGAAAATACAGTGATTTGTATGGGGATATTATACATTCAAACGGCCATATCTCCGTTGCTTTTTAACCGATATTCTTAAAGTTTGGCTTGTTAACGTCTTTCTTGATGTTCTATCGAAATATTGAGGATCGAAAGTTGTCAAAAGCAAAATTTTGATTTTCGTGACGTCACACTTCGGTTCTCTATATTTGAACAAGCATATTCATTTGCATACGCTCACATTCGCGCAATGGGAAGTAATCTAAAGAACTAAACATTTCCGTCAAATCTTTGTTTGAAACTCGCAAGGGGGATTCAGGGAAGGGATAGATTGAGTGGCGGTTCATCCCCCTTGTGAGTAAATATAAAATGCCATTTGCGAGGCTATTAGGAAAATAGACACTTTTTTTCCCGAAGGCCTCATAAATTTTGAAAGGGGTCTACACCTAATTGAAAAAACGTAGTCGAGTTCGAGAAGGTCATATCATTGCAGCTAAGACCAAAAAGGATTTTGGGCACTCTGAAATGTGTATTATATTTGCACATAGACATGTAAAAATGCACAGTAGAGCAAAGTCGGTTGACCTAGATTAACAACATGCCAAAGCCATGATGCATAAAATGTGCACAGGAAGGGAAAACTGCAATACGCATGAAATTAGCATAATTGTTTGTCTTCCCATGCTCCCCTTCGGTCTTAGCTTTAATGATATAACCTTTTTTTGAACCCGACAACGTTTTTTCAATTAGGTGTATATAATCTAGAGAAAGCTGGATGTATAATGGTTCCACTTGGCTTGCTACACATTTAGAGGATTTAATGAGAAAAAAAATTATTCAGGATAAAAAATAACCTTTTAGTATTACTTCTGGCCTGGTAAACTTTGGAAAACCGCATGATCACCGCAGAAGCGGTGATTATCGTCTTTGAGTCACTGGTCGCTCGACCAATCACAGCTCTAGAAAGTCTATATTCAAGTCCAAAATTATACTAATTACTTTCATTTTTTATTTTTTATTTTTTATTTTTTATTTTTTATTTTTTATTTTTTATTTTTTATTTTTTATTTTTTATTTTTTATTTTTTATTTTTTTTATTTATTTTTTATTTTTTATTTATTTTTATTTATTTTTTATTTTTTATTTTTTATTTTTTTTCTCAAAAATGCATTTTATGCTTGCAATTGTACACTCACGTGCTCCATTGCTTAGACCATAGGAAAGTAAGAATCAACAAATACTCGAAGTCAGGTTATCGGCAACTACGATGCATTGCGCGCCGGAAAAAATGAAATGCTATGCAAAGCGCCTTTTTCTCTGCCAGGCAAAATGGCGGTTTCGTAGGGTAAAGTTTGGAAATCCAGTTCTATCGTTCTTGTTATTCCTGCTAGATGTGTTATGGCCATAATGATATATTGATACATAGTCACTTAAAGATTAAGAAATTTTGGCAACGAATCTAAGGTAGATTTCGAAAGCGGGGTTGTCTAACAGTTGGACTACCGAAAAATCATAATTTCACAAAGAGAATCACTCTGAAAAATTCAACCTACTTACTGTGGAATGAAAGGAAGGAAACTTTGGGAATTTGAGGACATTTTTGCACAAGTTTGCTCCAACGGTGTATGGAAGAAGCTCTTCGAGAACGTTGCAGGCGAACGATGTAATTAATAACACAGGAGCGCAGTGCATCGTAGTTGACTAGGATTCTTTGAGATTTTTTAAATGACATGTGCAGTTTCATGTAGTGCGATTTTTTGCAGTTTGGCGATTTCTATGTTTCATGATAGTTGTTTGACATTCCTACCTAAGCACTGATTTATGTAGTCTCCCCCACAGCCGCTTTCAGTGTCGTCACGCAACGCTTTCTCCCCTGGCTAGCGGCTGCTTACCCGAGCACAACATTCCTTTCCTATTGTTTGTGTTCAGCCAATTAGATAAGTGTCATTGTGTTTCAAGAACCAATCAAAACGTTTCGAATTCGACAACTTGTAAACATTCGCGAAACTAGAGAAATGATTCTAAGACGCATTGAGTGGAAGTTGGAGAAAATCTTTGGGAAATTAAAATTGAATTCGGTCTTGTTGAATGTTTAATGACCCCCCCCCCCCCCCCCCCCCCCCAAAGTTATTGGAGACGGAACTAAGTGTTTTCTTTGTTCATAAAGAAAGAAAAGATTTATATTTTTATAAGTTTAGCTATCGACATTGTTTAATCGGCCGACAGTGAATTCGAGTTTGTACTTGCTATCGAGCTCGTACCAAAATATTAGAAGCAAAAAGAAACTGGAAAACTTTTTAAAAAAGCGGAATTTAGACTCATGGAAGTTAAACGAGACGACTCAAGATTTAAGAGATTGAATTCGAATGTAAAGTCTGACAGTATTTTTAATAAACGAAGAAGATGAGCCGCGCAGATCACTTATCTTAAACAACGAATGCAGTGTAAAGCTAAAGAAAATAGCAAAAAGGCTAGATAACTTTTAAATCTGACACTGTCACACCGTTGACTTCCACGGGTATTCATTGTAAACTTCTGGGTAACGCTCACAGTTCTGGTATTTACTTCACGTATACTGCGAGGATTAGCTCAATTTGATACTGTTAGAAAAGTTGTTTTGTTTTGTTCACACTGTTAGAAAAGTCGTGAAAAGTGAACACGAATCGTTAGCTAAAGCGTTATCTTATGGCCAACCTTCTAACGTCGCGTTAGCAGTTTATATGAAATGCCAAGAACTTCGAACTCCTGTTATTCAAAAAGTCCCCGAGCTTGTCTCGAAAGAAATTACTGGGCTATACTCTAGAGCGCCAATATTTTATTCCTTTGAGCGATTTCCCATATCCAGTAGGCAGATTTTCAAAGAAATCTTGTTTTTCGCGTCTTTCTGATGATCATTAAACTGTTTGATGCGAAATTTCTTAGCTGCTATCTCGAAGCCTTCGCGCATCTTGCTTTCCATATGGCGCGAATGGTTCCTGGTTTTCGAGAACTAAGCCGTGATTGGTTAATTCATAGGAAAGGAATGTTGTGCTCGGGTAAGCAGCCGCTACTCAGGGGAGAAAGCGTTGCGTGACGACACTGAAAGCGGCTGTGGGGGAGACTATGATTTATGGGGCCTAGTGCCCCAATAACGATGCCCGGTATAACTTTCGTTTCCATTCCCCACATTTTTCTCACCAACTTCGATCTCAAGATCCTTATATACTTAAACAGTTTTCCATTTTGTTTCAAGCTCACATTCTTTTCTGATGGAATTGACATATCAACAAAGAAAGAAAGTTTGTCTATCTCCCCGGCCCTTTAACATCAATTCTGTCTGGTCTGTTTTGCCGGTATTCTCTTGTATGTATGGACTTGCAGATCCCATAAGATGGTAACTCTTGCATTGTCCGCCATTACTTTCTCTGGTTGGTGTTCATACCATTTGTCATGCAGCAACCTAAAATCCATAGTGTTTACAAAGTTTGCAGTTGACGTATAGTAGGTGCCAACTCTGTACTCTGCAAGTACTGGGCACCCAGCAACAATCTGATGAATGGTTTTGTCATACTCGTTACACATTCTACATATATAGTATCAACATATTTACTAAGGATGTGTTTTTCATAGTATCTCGCAGGAGGCACTCGGTGTTGTGCGGCAATTATGATCATGAGTCCCTCCCATTCAGAATTTAGATCTGGTCCGCGCAGCCAGTTGTTTGTGTTTTTTTGTTCGTTTGTTTGTTTGTTTGTTTGTTGTTTTTTGTTTATCGACATCTGATTTACTCATTTGTCTTTTATATTGGCCATGCCTAGGTTTATATTTAAATCTTGTTTCTAGTTTTACTTGCAAGTTATCTTTTTAGGCTTTTCCTTTGTTCTTTTCGACTTTTCTGGTGGGCTTTCATTTTCCTTGGATGTTATCTCTTGTAGGTTGGATTCCAGTTTGAATTTGTGCTGTCATAGTTAATCTATTAACTATGGTGCTGTGTCTTTGTATGTTGTGTACCTGCCCTAGTTATTCAAAATTTGGATTTCTTTTATCTATTTTTGCAGGCTACGCGGTTCCAAGGCCACTTACTTATACCGAAGGCGACAACGCTACATTCAGTGAGCTCAACAAAGCAAGCGAGAGTATACGTCGTCTTGAATTCGGTGTTTGGTTGAATAGTAGCAATTGGAATCCATGCGGTGTCATAGCTATACACGATACAGAATTGCTGTATAAGCTGTACGACAAAGACGCTATGTGCAAACCTTTCCTTTTTCGTCTGAAGTTCCCAACAAAAGAAAACCTAGAGCAAGGAAAATCGGCCACGATTTTGCAAAACATATCCTTGAGTGACGAAAAGACCTACTACACTGCTGTTTGTCTTGAAGGAAAGCACGAAAATGAGGATCCTGTAATACAAGAGCTCAAAGTATTGCCTAGTAAGTATGACCACGCCACGCCACGCCACGCCACGCCACGCCACGCCACGCCACGCCACGCCACGCCACGCCACGCCACGCCACGCCACGCCATGCCATGCCATGCTATGCTATGCTATGCCATGCTATGCTATGCTATGCCATCCAATGCCATGCCATGCCATGCCATGCCATGCCATGCTATGCCATGCCATGCCATGCCATGCCATGCCATGCCATGCAATGCTATGCCATGCTATGCTATGCTATACCATATGCCATGCCATGCCATGCCATGCTATGCTATGCTATGCTGTGCTATGCATGCTGCTTATAATGAGAGGCTAAGTTGACTAACTAACTTAATATCTTATTATCAGGGCAAGTGACGGTAAACACACCAAAATCAACGACGGTCACCGTAAAAACCAACAGTAAGTATGCTATCTACTTATAATAACAGACTGTGTCGTGTCGTGTTGCTTTCTGTACCGATAAATAAGTGTTATAACCAGAGACAAAGCTGACTAACAAACTTGTAATCTTTGTTACAGGACCAACGACAGTCACTACAAAACCCAACAGTAAGTACGCTCTCTTCTTCTAATAACAGAAATCAAATTATACATTTCATTTTTCAGCAGACCTTAATCAAGAAAACAGCTCAGTTCGACTCTAGGGAACGGGCTGCTTTTCAGGGACTAAACCTGTTTCACTCAGCATAATTTCCATTGGATAAACAAGTTGAATATCGTCTACTTACATAGCTTTTTTTTTTTTTACCTTTTCTTACCTTTTTTTTCAATATCAGGCGCTGCGGCGAAATCAGAGTACCAGAAGATTGTAGTACTTTTCGTGTGTTTCGCGCTTCTGATGACACTGCCTTCAATTTAATCACAGGGCCTCAACATTTTTTCAGTGATTATTTAAAGTAGCTAAGGTTAGGTAAGGTCAAAAACGAGTCAAAAAGAGTCAGTTTAATATTCGGACGGGCTTTGAAAACCCGTTTGTCTTTTCCCCGTCTTTTTAGCAATATATGTCCTTGAGCCCTAATGGGCTATGAGTCAATAGCTCATGAGGCAGAAGGCACGCGGATTGGTTATTGACTAATATTGACTCATAGGCCATTAGAGCGAGAGGGATTGTTTTTTTAGTCAAATCCAACTAGTCGGTCAAATATATAAATGCAAATATGTTTTGAATAGACCTATCCCGAATTCGCTTGACTGATCACGAAACAATGGTTTTAAGTCGAGGTTGAACTTGATGAATAAAAAAATCAAGTTAAATCTCCACTTCAAACCATTGTTTCGTGGTCAGTCAAGCGAATTCGGGATAGGTCTATTAAAGGTAAATCTAATGTTTGGGTTTTCGGAGCCGGCACTTTTCGCTACTAGTGGGACATAACTTATGGCTTAGTAGCGCCTCATCCAAACAAAACGCCATTTAAAGTGGATATCGCCGAGCCAACTGAAAGCCTAACCATTTGTAGATGTAATTACATAATTACAAACGCAGCACTTAGCCTCCTCCGCAGGCTACTCGCTAAGGTTTTTGTTGGTTTGGTTTTTGTTGCTGTTCGAGAGGGGTGGGTATCCTGTGGTGAAAACGAGGTCGGTCAACTCTCAGCCAACACAGGAAGCCCAGTACGGGAAAGAGAGAGAAGAGAGAAAACTAGACGCCTGAGGAGGAGACTAGGCAGCAATTTCTTTTCAGTTATTTTAAGACCCTGAGTGTTGGTCCGGCTGCCAATGTGTGACGAAATAATTCAATTCCCTTGAGCAAAAACTAATTACGTAATTACAGCGCTTTTGTAGCCCCTAGAGGGATTGTATTGATCTATTGTTAAGGACGTTCATGGGCAAAACAACCCATCGTCAGATTTTTTAAAAATTTTGCATGATGAAAGAACATCATACTAGAAGTAAAATATAAGCAAATAAAAAGTGAGGGTCCCCGACTTCGTTTAGCCGTCAGAATACGTGGAAGCTCACCCTTTTTACGGTAAAAACGCGCGAACAACGTAAACATGGAAAGCTGTCAAAAATAAGCCATATTTTACTAAAAAAATAAATTTGTAGTCCCCATTTTTCACAGAAGACTAGAAAATAACCAAATAACTAGTTAGCATTTGAAATGTGTGTTAAAAATTAGAAATACATAATGTGAAATGTTGTCTATTTCAATTAAACACAGAGTATGTCATTTCGATTTAATTGAACCCATCGCGTCAGATTTTTCAAATTTTTGCTCTAAAGTTAGGTATTACCGAGTACTTTCAAAAAAAAAAAAAAAAAAAAAACGAAATGAAAAAGGGGTTACCCACTTAGTTTTAGAGCTTAAGGAGAATAAAAGACGTTTTTATGAGATTTTAAATGACGTCATCACGATGAACGCGCGCTCACTAAATTAATGCGTAGGAAGGATGCGCGTGAGCATTGCCATGAACGTCCTTAAGATTGTACTGAAGTATAGGACGCTATCACATTGTAAGTCGATAAATTAGTCAGTTCAGTAGAGAAGCGACGAGAGAATCATTACCGAAGGAGTAAAGCTGAGAACCTCTTCAACTATTCAAAGACGGAGTAGTTGGTTAATCTGCAGCGCTACGTGGGGAAGGGAAAAGAAGTCAGAATTGGACAGAAAGTTTCTTAGAGCAAGTCAAGTAAGGTGCAAGCAAGTAAAGTTGAACTTTGAGCGTGAACATTTATATTAAGTAATTCCTTTCTTGAGTCTAGTTGCAGTTTATATTTGATCTATAACTTTACGAGTTTATCGTTAATCAAGTTTCTAAATAAATGTTGTAATTAGTGTATTGTTACTCGTTGTTGTGCATAGTTTTTCTCGGAAGGAAGGTAGGATATTCGGGGAGGATAACGGTATCGGTATCCTAGAGCGTCACACAATGCTTAAACCCACGACCTCCTGCACAACAGTCTGATGCTTAACCAACTGAGCCAACCGTGTGATGGTTTTGGTCTTCAAGACACGTAAGCCTAACGAGGGTCCTGAAGAAGGTTAATAATCCCACTTACCAGCGACCCCATTTTGACCAAATCCCATAGTCCCAGCTATGTTTTGCTCAAATCTCAATCCCATTTTCTGATTGTTTCTCTCTCTCTCTCTCTCTTTTTTCTTTTCTTTTTTTTTTTTAAGAATGTTTGTAAACCCTATTCCCAGTGCATAAAATCCCATTTCCCAGACCAAAAAAAGAGGCGAATCCCAGCTTCCATTTTACCCCTTCAGGACCTTATCGACATTTTGTAGTGCGGTACAAACTATAAAAATCTAATTTCCTATAATTTTTTTGGGATGGTAACTGACCTTGGAAAGATAGACAGATCTGATACAGGAATGCATTAAAGCTAGAGATTTAAAGCGAACGTCTTGGCATGGCATCGCCAGTGACACCAAATGAGTAACCAGAACTAGAGTCGTAGTAAAGTTCTCGAAGGATAACAATTTTGAAGGAGCAGCTTGAACTTGTTGTGCACGTCTTTTGCTTCAGCTGAAAAACGAAAACTAACCACATGAAAGGTTTTAATTACCTAAAAGGTGGCCGTAATATTTGATTGTCCAATAGAACTCTGATTGACAACTTACATATCAAGCTTATATTGCCCACTTTAGAAACGAGTTGAGGACTGGGAACGAAATTTTAGAATAAACCTAATTAAAAAATCAAACATAATAACAAGAAAGATTACATAGAAATGAGTAAATTTCTGGAGTTTCAAGATTTTGGGTTTCATACCTTATTTAATTTTGTGTAGCAGCCTCTCAAAAATCTCAAAAATTACTGGTGACGCTCGTCCCTTAGTTAACATACACAATCTTTGTGATTTTTTTATGTTTTTGATGGCTTGTAATTTAGCTGTTACTTAGCCAATCGAAGCCAAACTGCAGAAATCTGTTAATTTTGATGTGACCTTTTTTGCCCTCTCTAATTTTTTAATAAGATAACATCAGAAAAAAAACTGTTAACATTTGGTCAGCTACGATTTCAAGCTCACGCCCCCTCATGTAAGCCCATACAAATTATGTCTCAAAAACAAGGTTTTTGGATCTTTTCTCAAAATAATGACTATATAGGCAAAAAACAGAAGTGGATTCAGTTAATTCAACTATTCACAGACTGTATTATATGGTTTAGAATGAATTCTATTGAAAAAAACCACCGTACGTTTTGAGTTGATGTAGAAAATATTCATGCCTTTCATCGATATTAACTATGCTTTCATCAATCTATATTTATTGGGTCCTTCATGAAACTCGCATTCAATACATACATCTATTTCCTAATCAGATTAAACGAAGATTCATTATCTCTCATGTCGTTATTATGCCACAAGATAGAAATTCTCGAAAGTATGCTGTGTTGATGAGTCGATGTGTCGTGTATCGATGTGCGGTTCACTATAAATACAATCAAAGAGATTCTTAGAATCAATCTGTGTGATCTAATACAAACTATAATAGACTTACCGAATGTGTCCCTATCGAATCCAAAACAAAAACTCAATAACAATCTCCCATATTCCTCTTAATAACTAAATTTCATAACTAAAGTTCACGTGCTGTGTTAACTATCTTAGTTCTATCGCAATAGTACCCAGTGTCTCTCGGACAACTCTTCTGGGCCTGGTGACCTGTCGCGTACAGTTGAATGTACGCTATTGGACGCTATATCGTCTTTCCTTGATATAAAAAAGAACATGTCAAAAAAACAGAAGTGGATTTGAAAACCCCGGGCTTTTCTGAACATTTCGGTATATAATCCTTAGGAATTTGTTAAAATTTAGAACCGTATTTTTGCTGATTTTATAAGCTTATTCTATCTGTTGACCTATACATTCGCCTCTTGTGGTTTCTTAAGTTTCGTAGAGTTGCGAAAACACACTAACTACTAGTTAGCGAAAGAACAGAAGACTTACGGGTCATTTAGGATGTTTTGTCACGCAGTTTACTTGTGCTATTTATTTTTACTTTTAAGAACAACCTTTTGCTTTGGAAAGAGAGGAAAAAGACTAAAAAGAGCAAATATTCCAAATGTATGGGCAATTTTTTTCCAATGATATCAATACCTTCTATATACTCGTTCCCTTTCCTTCACTTGTTCCTAAAGTGGCCAATTGTCGTTTTCGTGGGATCCCTGAGGTTTTAGTTGTACGAAGGGTGGATAGCAATATGGCCAGCAGATAAATACTTATCCAGAGGATAAGTTAATGCTGTTATTCAATAAATTTATCCGCAGGATAATATTTGACCAAGGGATAGCGCTATTCATCCTTCCTACAACCGGGTCCAGGTTTCTAAGCTAGATTCAAGATGGTGGACAATTTTAAGGTGACTGCGTACTTTAAAATTAAAACTTGTTTTAAAACTACATCCTTTTAAAGTGAAATTTAGAGGTGGTGGATCATCTCTACCATGGAGAAGTGCATGTTTTCTGGCAACACTATAACGATATATAGTTAGCTCTGGGATCCACGTCTTCAGTGCACCAAATGTCACCTTATCACTGAGTCATTATCGAGAGGACTTGTCGCCTAGTTCTCCACGTACTTGCATTCTGGTAGCATTCTGCTAAAGCTCCATAAGCGCTTATTCACTGTCATCTCCTTCCAAAACCGTTCATTTCATAGTCATCTGATTCCACATCAGAGCTGTTTTCAGAAGAATCAGAGTCGTATTCGGAATCACTGGACAGGAATTCTGTACTACTATCACTGGAATTAATTCTTTCATCCCTAGGTGTTTTAGCAAGAGCAAAATTAAGGACACGTGCTAGCAGCTCTGATTTGGTGTTCATCTTTCCAGTTAATGTTTGGAAGGTTGTTTCGTTCAGCTTTCCTTTTTTGAGCTTTCAATTCAAGAAACTGAAGATGTTGTACAAAGCATTTAAGAGTGGTTTCATCAACCATCAATTTCTGGCACACCTCCTGATTCATGTTGCTTTTATATACATTTCGAATAATAAGTGATTAATGAGTGATTTCACTTTGAGCCCCCCCTACCTTAGCATCAATTTTATGTGATCCCCCTCCCTCTGGTTTTTTAGCCCCCCCCCCCCCCCCCCCCCCTCCTGATAATTATTGCACAGTCCCTTACAATAAAGTGTTTCTTTGCTTTTAAATTTATTGAACTTAAACGTTAAACTGATATGAATAGTGTTAAATTTGCAATCTATCAAAATTGGGTGAGAGGTTGACTATAAATCAGCTGCTTTGTTACCGACTAGAAAAAGTTTTAACCCTAGCTAGCGTTATCCGCTGGTACTGACGTCGCAGCTATTTTTAGACCAGCAACAAGCGGAAATCGTATTTTTCGATTTTTTCACGGATTTCTTTATAAATTGTCAAATAAACCCCAACACTTTGCTAAACTCACTAAAACCTTTCTACAAAATAAGTACGCTCACAACTATTTTCGCTATCACGGCTGCTTGTTGATTATTCACGCTTGACTTCCGTGTTATTCCTTGTCGTGTGCTGTTAGTTGTGAGCGTACTTATTTTTATTTTATTTGACTGCCTTAAAACCCTTCAATGCATATGAAATTAAAGGAGAATATTTGTAAAAGACACATCTTTTAGTGACTTCATTTAGAAAAAAATCGTTCGACGATTTTTTGAATGCTGCTTTCTTCGATATTTTCTATCGCTTTTGGCAACAAATGGGGTCATTTAGCTTCATATCAAAAAATCCATAACGTTAGAAAGAAAGTCACAATTTGATTCATACTCAATAAGGACAGTGTCTATATCCGTACCTATATTCTAGCTACTAAAAATATTGAATCCACTAAATTAAAGTCCCGATTTTGAGGTATAAAGTTGACACGCTGGAAATAATAGTAAAAGTCCATGAAAATATTCATCGCGTAATATTTGGAAAACGCTCTCATACATTTTTTTCATATTGCAATATGTTGGGTGCCTTGATGAATACTATCGACTGGTTCAAGTCGCTTTGAAAGTTTAGGTCTAGTTTTCGAGAAAATAAGCGGTAAACGAATTCTATTATGTCATCATTACGTCATAATGAAATGGCCACTTTGATCTAATGTATCATTGTTTAAACCTTCAATCCGATCCTTTCCTGACATTGTGTGAAAAGCGCTTGCAGATCGAGTTATTCAAGACAAAGTTGTAGCCGTTTCAATGCGGCTAGGTGTGCCAGACCAAAACTACCCAGAGCCTCCTTAAGCTTAGTTCTGACGATTCACCTTCTAAACTTCTTTTCGAAATCAATTTATTTTCCCTACATCATGGACTTAGTAGAAGGAATGCACGAGATAATTGAGATGATCGTCTGCATTTTATACTTGATTCACGTGAACCGTTTAGAGGCTGACAGGAGAAAAGAGAGGCCTGCAAGGAGAAAAGAACCCGTGGAACATGATGAGGAGGAAGACTGATGAAAAGGTACAAGAAACTTGAAGCAACAGTATGATAACAGCACAATATCTCGACTTTTTTATTCTTCAATAGTTCCTTTAAAGTCTTTATAAGAATTTATGTATAATCCGTGCGACAAGAAACTGTAACAGGGGAGGGTTCCTCATAATTTTTATTAACTGGTTTTTCGGAGCCTTAAAGTTTTTAGAAAAATATGTTTTGGCCATCAAATCTTTTAATTCAGTTTTGTTTCATATTTAATGTCGAATTATTAGAATTGTTCAACATATTATTTGATTTTCTTTGTATAGAAAAACATAGACAGTACCCTACCCCGCTCAGGCTTGCCCGCGCCGTAAAGTAAATATGTTGGATACACGATGACATGCCATGACATTTAAAGGATTTATTCATTTAAGTAGAAACTAGGCAACCGGCTTTTTTTCTAGTCCCCCCAACAGCCGCTTTCAGTGTCGTCACGCAACGCTTTCTCCCTGAGTAGAAAGCGTTGCGTGACGACACTGAAAGCGGCTGTGGGGAGACTAACATTTTTCCCGCTTGGACAGTTTTATTATCACGCAAAGAGTATGGCGATAGGGCCTTTTCAGTATGTGGAACAATCTATCTGAACCACTGCGACAGGAAAGTAATTTGGAACATTTAAAACACCCCATAACATTCACTTATTTTGAACACTTTATAATATTTATCATAAATTTATATGCTAATAAAAATATCTATATTCACATTTTTTACACACATTAATATAATAATATATTTCATAAATACTGTACTAAGCGCCATTGAACTTTGGGATTTTGGAGCTATATAAATTGTTTATTATTATTATTATTATTATTATTATTATTATTATTATTATTATTATTATTATATACTACTTTCTGACTTTCATATTTGAACTTTTGATTTATTTACAGACTGAGGACGACCATTAGAAATTAGAGCAACAACTAGCTGTAGAAGTAACAAAGTATAGATGTAGAGGGGCATTTGTACTCCTTAAGATGCTTGTACAACTAACTGTCAACGACTCAAAATTCAAAGACTTCAGAACACTACTTCTAGATGATTAAGTTTAGCCGGCTTCAAAACTATGAAATCTGTGCACATAACACTATTGAGTACTTCAACAACTCTACTAGTTAACCATTACTAAATAGGATCTGCGTATTATTTTTGAAGTTATTCTGTTGACTCACAAAGTTCTTCATTGGAGATCGATGCATAAGAGTTAAGATGTGTTTGGTAGAATTAACAGTTGGCGTAAATCTTGGTTTTAGTCTGACAGTCTTATTTTGACAGATTGTAATTTTAGTGCAAAGCAGTAATACTGTCTTACATTGTAACTGTAGAATTTTAGTGCTAAGCTTTTATCTAAACTGAATGATTAAAACTAACATTGTAGTTTATGAAGCGGTCGAAGTCAAATCAGAAGAAAACAACATCTATGCAGGATTCATTTCAGTCTAGTCACTACACACCTATTGATATTATTAATTAATAATAATATCCCAATGAAAAGATGTTTTACATTTTCGCAAATTTTGTAAAAAAAAAAACTATTCCACCATCAAATTGGAGTCTAGGAGTTGAGATTAGCGGAGGAATGAGACTGAGCCGAAGAACACGAAGAAACCACTTGAAGTACAGAATGAACAGCAGTTAGGACAACAAAGTGGATTTTTGTGCAAGAAGCGAGACAAAGATACAAAATAGAATTCATAAATTAACTAAAGCTAAGATATGATTTAACCATCAAAATATTACCTTCAAACCGTTTCTTTGGAAAAAGTAAGTTGACTTGCCTCCAAAACGTGTTCGCATGAGTTTTTGTCCACTCAATCCAAAACATGGATCCCGAGGACTAAAATAGAGTAGTTGGAAAACGTAACCCTAAAATTTAACATTTTGAGCTTGCTTGTTCCTTCATCTCTAAACTTTGATCAGATTTGCATATCGTTAATTCGTGAGCTTCGAGACAAGTGCGATGATGTGACACGAAGTTAGCCAATAGGATCGTTTCCTGATAGGGGATGTCAGTATATGATATTTAGCCCCAGGCTATTTATAAAGAACATAGAACATGATCATGATTTGCTGAATATGATAGCGTGTTATGAAACTACCAAGTGTTGTGGTATAAGACTGGTCTTGCTATATTCCTGTATTCCATGCTAGGATATCAGAAAAGCTGTTCTCTCAAACACTACAAGCTGAGTAATATATAAGATCAGTTAGAAAGATGTCTCATCGGGAGAAGCGTAGTTTGTGAGATGTACTGGCGATCATTGTCATCTCAGTGTCCTTTGCTTCTCATTGTGCTTGAATGTTTAGAGCAGTTCCATATAGCATTTCAAGGTTATAGTTTAGGCTCGCGGGGTCCTTCGCGGTAAACAAATACTAAAACATCATTCGTGCGTCGGGATTTAAATTAAAATAACCAGAGAATACACGTATGAATCTTTTTATGCCAAGATTGCAATATGTAATAAATGCGATAGCTTCAAACACCAACTAGGCATCAAAAGGGGGAATCACTCATTAGCTACCTTTAGTATGGGAGTCATAAAAAATATTGTGCTTTTTGGGGGTATCAGTCTTAATCTTTATGATGCAACAAAAAACAACCTCACAAAGACAGATTTTATTTGGGAGTTTTGTACTTCATCATACATATGGACTTGGTTCCAAATATAAAAATATAAATATTCATATAAATACATACATATCATATACATAAGCATGTATATAAACATGAATATGTGCTAAATACATAGGTATTTTACATAGCTATAAACCATATACACAGTGTTATACGCAGTCTTCATTATATAGACTTTTTAAGATTTGGCAACTGAAAGCAAGCAATTATAGATATATATTACCGCTGTTACTTCTAGACTGTGTGGAAGATCTATGAATATTAAAAATAGTTGGTCCTATGAAAGGACATTGATAGGTTCTAAACATTCATGCTTACTAGCTAGCCTGGAGTAAATAGGGCATTTTATAAGGAAGTATCTTTCATCTTCTACAGCGTAGCAATGTACACACTTCCTTTCCTATATCTTTTTGTGCCCCGAGTATCTGCCCTTTTAGGTCTCTAGCCGGTCGTGATTACTTATTCTTAGTTTAGTTAGGGCTTTTTATGTTTCAATTGTCCCCCTCCCCCTCTCCCCACAGGCGATAAATAATAAATGGTCATGTGTACTTTCTACTTTCCCATCTCCATAATGCCGTGCGTCTTTGTGGGGTAGCCAATCAAAAAACTGTCCCAAATTGAAAGGTTTCTTAATTGAATTTATACGATACCTGCTTTCATCTGTAAAATATTGATTATCAGTTTAATCCAAGTTATTTTTGCGTGTACAGATCATCAAGAGTTTTGGTCTTAGGCTGCGTTCATAATGTATGGCAGGGGGGGGGGGGGGGGTAGGTGAAATCTTTAAATAACAAAACAATTCTTAAGACCCCCCCCCCCCCTTGAAGTCCCCAAAAAATAACTATTTCCCCCGGGCAATCTCTCGTAGCTTCTTCTAAAAATGTTGCATCCCCCCAATTCTCTGAAAACATTTTTCAAACCCCCCCACATTTTACTGGTAAAAATGTTTACGATGCCCCCTAAATTTCACCTGCCCCCACCTTGAGTATTTTATGTCGTTTCTAACATAAAATCCAACTCCGCCTGCATTCGAAAAACTTGGTTTGTGAATAAATTCATAACCTTCTAAATTGACATTCATAACATGTGTTTTGTCTTTCGTGAATTTTGTTTCAGTTATTGCAATTAAGGAAAGTGTATAATCCAGCTCTTTTAACAGTTGACAAAGATTGTCACGGTTGGCTGCAAGACTGCGTATATTACAATGCAGCGCACCAAAAGCTCTACGATTCAATGCACAATCGTTTATATCTGTATTAGCTTTGATTTCTTCAGTTGTATAATAGCCGAAGTTATTTTCTAAAGGCATATGCAAATCACCATCGAAGTTTGATAACTGAGGAATATTTGTAATAGGCGAAGTTAAACTAAGTGATGGTAAATTATTTAGCTCAGTTAGTCTATCAATAATTCTATTATTAGATATATCGTTCATAGGCATAAATAAATATTAGTCCACATCATACTAGCCTGTTCAAAGCTTGTTTAAATCATCCTTAGTATTGATATGTAGAGATTTTGACTTAATTGTCATTTATTCGGGCTATTTTTCACTAAACACAACACACTTAAACTTGATTACAGTCAGTCATTTTATTACACAACACGAGGGTGGTACCGTGGGTTTTAAAAATACACAGGGATCCTGATACATAATTATATTTGTCATTACATAGCATTAATATCCTTTCCGAGGTAGACTTTTCCATTCGATGCCGTGAGATGGATGACCATTTCCTTTCCTTCTTAAAATCAAGACAAGCGCTGAAAGTGTTTTTCAAGACTACACTCACCCGGACAATCATATTTCACACCAAATTCAATTTTTTTATACACCATATACACATAGACACTTTTGTATATGTACTCATAGACAATTGTACATATACACTCTAGTCAAGAGTGAGTCCCGGGCTGACCTTCCATATACACATATACACCATATACA
Source organism: Actinia tenebrosa (assembly GCF_029948245.1). Classification (NCBI taxonomy): domain Eukaryota; kingdom Metazoa; phylum Cnidaria; class Anthozoa; order Actiniaria; family Actiniidae; genus Actinia; species Actinia tenebrosa. Next base: position 9,532,892 of record NW_028292569.1, read on the forward strand.
CATAGACAATTTTGTATATGTACTCATAGACACTTGTACATATACATTCTAGTCAACAATGAGTCTTGGGCTGACCTTCCATATACACATATACACCATATACACATAGACACTTTTGTATATGTACACAGTTAGATTCAGGGACAGGGATATACCGAGATAGAGCCCTCATCCTCTTCTCTGTCTCTCTTCTTCTGGTGCTGACAACTTTGGCTTTTGTTGAAGCTCAAGACATGTGGTCTTCGATTTTTGCGTAGTGCTCATTAAATTTTTGGAAGTCATTCAGATTGATGTATAGTCCAACTGTCTTCTCAGCATTTTCCTTGTCTGGGGGTGCATTATAGTCTCCAATAACCTTGGTGTTCGGAATTCGTACTTTGATCCCTGTCGTACATTCCATTTCATTAATCCCCTAAACTATTTCTCTCATCTTCATGACCACCCCTCCCCCTCTATTCTGATATCTAGACCACCCCCTCTGCCTATAATGTTATGGGGAGGGGGGAGGCGCCATATAGGCATGATAAACGGTATTTCCGTTTCCTATGGAAAACCGCATCAATGGCGGACACTTTTAAGACCTATTTTTTTGAACCAATATTCACACAAAAGGTAAATTTAAGGTTCGGATATTGTTTAATTAGTTCTATTGATTGTTTTGGATACGTTTGTAGTCGCATAGAGGGGTTTTGAAATTTGCCCGAATTTTCGTCCAACAGTACGTGTTTAACCCGCTTGGGGCTCCGTAACTAGACACACACACATATATTATAATTTCTTGCATATATTATAATTTCTTACATATATTATAATTTCTTACGACTGAGGTATTTATGTAAGGGTCAGAGCACACTCATTTCAGTAGTGTTGATGTCGAGTCTTTGAGAGGGTCTACGGTGAAAAAGGAAAAAAATATGATAAACCCAAACGATGTTCTTTGGCTGATGTGTTTATTACAAGTATTGAGGATGTGTGAGACTCTTGTTCTCTACTATTTGTGTGTTGTACTGATGAGTCGCGATGTTGAGGAAACTGGAAGACCTAAAGAGAACGATGAAAGAAAACACACAATCTGAACAAGTAAGTAGAAAGAGAACAAACAATGGCACAGTATCAACATATTTTGCCTTATAAAACACGTTGGAATTAGAGTATTATTACTTGTAGGGGTATGATTAAAAAAATTAACATCAAAAATGTAAGGTAAGAAATGTTCTTAGCCGTTTCCCGGGGTTAGTGGCTTTAATATTATTCTGTTTGAACTTTTGATTTCTTTACAGAACGAGGACAGCTAGCCTACCATTAGAAAATTAAGCAATAACCAGCCATAGAAATAACGCATAAAAGATACCAAGCCAGGGGCGTAGCGAGGACCTAGGAGCTGGGGGGGCACTGATCCAAAATAAGAAAAAATTTCAAATTCCCCCGTGCAGATACCCCGCACAGTGCACATGCAGGTAGCCCGTCCGGATAACTTCGTATAAATTCGCACTTTTGTAGGTTGTAATAATTTATTTTCCTCTTTCGTTTCGGTTAATTTTTTTTTTTTTTTCAAATTTTACTACTGTACCAAGTAGCTGTAGAAATTATACTGCTTCACAAGATTATATCCTGACTACATACAAGATACCAAGTAAATGTAGAGATGCATGAAAAATTCACTAAAATTATTTATAAAATAAATTAAATAGTACGCACGCTGTGATTGGTTGATAGCCATGTTTGCATGAGGGTATGTAAACACAGTTATGACGTTACAACTTTCGTGTTTTCCCGGTACAAGTTCAAAAATTTACAATTTCTTTCGAGGAAAAAAACGCCCCCAAAAATGTATTTTGAAGACGAAGTTCCAAATTTTGACTTGTGTCAGGGCCACAGGCATAACCCTATGGTCTCATGCAGGTCTTTCTGATCGTAATATCATGACAATCTCTCGTTGGTCACCGTAAAGAGAATTCCCTCAGGAGCTACATCACACGTCCTCCGTCAGGACAGCTGCGGTTGTTCAGCGACGTGCTTTCTCATGATTTAAATGCACCGCCCGATAAAGAATACAAGTATTTTAAGGAAACAGTCTGAAGCTTCAAACTTTTTCTAGCGATAGCTCTTCAGCTCCACAAAATATCTTCACGAGGCAAGACGAAACAATCAACTTCTCTGCCATGTTTTCTGGCGAATTCCATTCACAGTGACACTTGTTTTAAAGTTTTAGAATGATAAATGTTTAAAATAGCTAGCGATTCTTTCTCGCTTCACATTTGCCTCCTTGGCGTTTTATTACACAAAATTTGATTGGCTAACGATCGAAGTTCGTGATGTATGGAGAATTTGTATTTTGATATGAGAATCAAATTCAAATAAAGATTTATTTTCTTGCAAGTGGTAATGTTTTCCTTTAGTATTTATTTTATAAAAGCAATAGAAAACTTTTTTCTCTGTGTTTACATAGCCTGATAGCAACACTCGGGGGGTTGGGAGAATTCTCGACAGTTATGCAAACCCTCGACTACGTCTCGGGTTTGCATAACTGTCTCGAATTCTCCCAACCTCCCCTCGTGTTGCTATCAGGCTATGTAAACACGGAAAAAGTTTTCTATTGCTTAAATCCTAGCTTACTCCTGATGATGTATTCACTGGAAGAAGAAAGAGTATATTATGGACCTGACATCCGTAGGAAATACAATAGAACTGTGAAAAAGTTGAAAAATGTCAGTAGATGCAACGGTTGTAGAAAACGATCTTGATCTTGATTCATCATTCAGGATTCGCATTTCAATTTTTTGTATTTTTAGTTCAAAGCAGTAGTATTTTCATATGTTCTAATTTTAGAATATTTTTTGATAAGGTTTTAAGGCTGTACTATCGTAGTCTGTAATCCAGTTCTTGAAGCTGCTCGTTGATTGAAGTTGTAATTTGAGGATGCTCAAGGCAATTGCATATAGATATATATCTCCTTTTTACGCAATTCAAGGACAAAAGCGCATTTTCAAAATAAAACGATTCACTAAAACTAACATTGTGGTTTACACACACATTTTTGTGTTTATACATTTTTGCCAATTTTGCGAGTATTACAGAATGTTGGTGTAATAAAAAACAAGAAAAGGACACAAACTGTGATATCTGGAGATGCAAAATATTGGATGGCACTTCGTCTGAAATACAACACGGATTCCATTCACTTCTAGATTCGAAACGATTACAAAAATCGTCCTTGTTTTACCAGTCGCTAACAACTCAAATTGGAGTTTAGAAGTTGATTAGTACGGAGGGAGGAAAACCTGAGAACCCAGAGAAACAAACCCCTGCAAGAACAGAACGAACAGTAAACTAGGTAAAGAAAGTTGATTTTTTTGCAAGAAGCAATTCTGATCCGTCTCGATTTCAGTCCACAAGTTGCACTTTCATCTCCGCGAGATACAAGATATATAAACCAATGCTTGTTCCTTGTGTGAACGTTGATCAGATATGCATATCGTTTGTGCACTCTGCCTGACAAGTGCGATGATGTGACAGGATGTTAACCAATAGGATCGTTTCCTGATAAGGGGATTCCCCTAAGGCCCAAGGCTGTGTGAATGCAAATAGGTTACTATCAATAGACGTCACTTCCGGTAATAGCTCTTTTTTGATGGCTTGTAGAATCCTGGAGGTTGTTTTGATCTCTTGTTTTCTGGTTTGATGTCGTGAAAATAGTCAAATACAATAGTTTGAGGACTTATTCTGATATGTTTTGACTTAGCATCCGCTAGTTGCCCCCCAGTCAACCGCTTGTTTGCCCCCCAGTCAACTCCAAGAAGTCACGTGATTGATAGTAAGCAATTCAACTGAATTGGAGAAACAAGTGTCGTAGTGTAAAACTGATCTTGCTATATTCCTGTAAATTATTATTCCATCCCAGGACAATAGAAAAGCGGTTCTCTCAATAATTATAGCCTATTATAATCGAATAAGATTTTAAGAATAGCATTTTATAGCGCTTCATAGCGCTTCTCAATATTGCGCGAAATCGTAGAAGCGACAAAATAGAGTTTTCTTGGACACCAATCAAAGTGTTTCCTTGACATTGTTGGAAAACACAAACCTTTTAAGGGCACGTGCCTATGGAACGTCCACCAAAACCTACTTCGTCACGTAGGCAAATTTTACGTGATTGAGAAGCGCTGTAATGTTACAGTTCATGTTCGCGGGGTCTCCTGGGTAGAAAAAATGTATCCTCCATATACTCTCCTTACGACATTAAAACATTGTCAGACAACTCCAAACTCGCATGTTAATTTTTACGGAATAAAATTAGGCCCCGTCCACACTATATACGCGGGATAAATTTGAATCCGAATTTGTATTTATTCGGTTAGGCCTACCGTCCACACTAGTACGGTCTCCAGAGTGGAACAATTTGAAAACGCCGGCTAGCCGTATTAGTGTGGACGGAGAACATTTCGTATCCGAAATTTTACCGGAAACGTAAAGTGCTGAAAGTATTTTTAGTACAAACTGCGTTATGTGACGTAGGAAGTAGGACGATCAGTCATTGGTAGAGAAGAATATATGTAGAATATTGCCGACTGACTGTTATTAAACTTCTTTTCAAGATCAATTCATTTTCCCTACATCATGGACTTAGTAGAAGGAATACACGAGATAATTGAGATGATCGTCTACATTTTATACTTGATTCACGTGAACCGTTTAGAGGCTGGCAGGAGAGATCAAGAGAGGCCTGCACGGAGAAAAGAACCCGTGGAACATGATGAGTAGAAAGAGTGAAAAACAGGTACAGGTCATTCTGGACAACCAAAGCCAAAATTTCAGCTTGGAATGAGAATTTCCTATCCGCGCCTGAAGATAGTTCGCAGAAGTGAAGGAAAAAATAAAGAACCTCACCTCAAAGAAGAATAGGAATATTATATAAGATCAAGGAAACTTAAATAACAAGTAAAAATGTGCACGTTCGGTGGTGAAAGTTCTCCAGCAGACATCGTGTTGTTCGTGTTTACACAAACACTGATCTAAAACGGCTAAGCTAAAACTCACTCGGAATAGCTTTGAATACCATTTACAACAACACAGGTTCAATTTTTTATCTTTTGAGTTTCTTTTTTTTTTTTTTTTTTTTTCGCTCTATACATTTACTGTAAGCTCGAGTTTTCGGAAAGCTCTATGAACGAAACGAATTCTAAAATTTCCCTCTTGGACCGGGCTGTCACACTACTATATTGAGGTCCAATGTCACGCAATAACCTTAATATTTTGTTAAAACTTTCAAGGAAATCTTGTATTCTCAGACTTTCATATCTTTTCCTTCAGATCCATTATAATGCGCTCTAACAACGAGTCGTTATCATCATTTTTATTCGTTTATTTCAGCGTTTGATGTATACTAGTCGAGAGAATACACAGGGAACCCGGCTATATTTGTTTTCTTCTTTTAGAAAAGTAATTTGCTCTTTGTGGGTTTCCTGTGTTGTGATCGGTTTCCTTTTACATAAGTTGTAATCAGATCTGCGCTGTAATCAGACTGGCGCTGTAAACTGATAGCCGATTAAATTCAAATCATTAACCGTTGGTAACGCACTCTCTAGTAAACACTCAAAGGAGGAGAAGGGCTGCAACAAAGCAAGTCTTATCGTATGATCATCACCTCCAGTTGCTCGGACCAGCTACTTTAGTACAACCAGCAGGAAGTCTTGATGATTTTCATTTTTCTATTGCGTCATGTTGTTCGAAAAAGTGCAAAAGGAACAGTGCCAGTATCTCAAATCTTGAAGATGCACAAGTAGACTTCAGATAAAGAAAATGTTTTGCCTGAGTATGAATTCGGCAGGATAACTAAAGCAAGTTTTCCCTACGATTACTCTTCACAATATATGGAAATTTAGATCTCTCTGTCAACAAGCTGTCAAATTCTTTTGTTTCAAATTGGACGTACACCAGATACATCCTGTTTCATAAGCTAAGCGGTCCGAGCAACTGGAGATGAACTTATAACTAAAACTTAGTTTTTAAATATCACTTTCTAGGATCGTTACTTTTACGAGTTCAACAAAATAAAACATCCCGACCCAAAGTTTGTTCATTGAGCAAACATTACGAGGGTTTTTTATTGATAAATTACCTTCATGAATAATTTGGGGTTTTAAAATCGGACACTTGCTTTGTTTCAGCCCTTCTCTTCTTTTGACTGCTTACTAGAAAGTGCGTTACACACCACAGGCAACCCATAGTAAGAAACAAAACACCAACGGTTATCACAGAGCGCAGATCTGATTACAACTTATGTAAAAGGAAACCGATCACAACACAGGAAACCCACAAAGAGCAAATTACTTTTCTAAAAGAAGAAAACAAATATAGCCGGGTTCCCTGTGGAGAATATTCTCTTGACACTAGTTCAACAGAATATTGCTGATATAGTTTTATAAAATAATTGGGATACTACGCGCGCTCCGCTACGCGTCGTGGTTTCCTACGCTTCTCTCGTGTTCTCCCAACATCCCGCGTGTTTTGATCAGAGTATCAAACACGGAAAACTGTTTTTGATTTGTTAAATCTAGTCAAAATTCTTAACTTGGACAGTATAATAATAATAATAATGATGATGATGATGATGATGCTTTATTTAAATAAATCTTAATAGTCTATGCATGTCTTAATAGAAATAGAAATACACTCGCTCCAAAGCTACTAAAGTTCCAATGCTTAATATTTTTTAAAAATTATCTTAAAAGATAATGATAAACAAAAATAAAATGAAAAACTATAGGATTTAAAGTTCATAATCTCAATGCCATTATAATATATATATATAATAGTAATAATAATAATAATAATAATAGTAATAATAATAATAATAATAATAATAGTAATAATAATAATGATAATAATAGTAATAATAATAATAATAGTAATAGTAATGATAGTAATAATAATAATAATGATAATAATAATAATAGTAATAATAATGATTATTTTTATTTTTATATTATTATTATTATTACTATTATTACAACAAGATATCACACAAGAAAGGAGAACAATACGCAAAAACAATCTCTTGGATTCGTGCCAGAACATCATTTGCTCTTCCCTTGTATGTTTGAGAGGTTCAAGAACAAAAAGGCGAACACCTTATGATGTACATAACTGTGATATTGACATTGACACTGTCCAAGGAGCCATTAAATCTTCTACTTAGATTAACTTTTAAATATATTAATCTTTTTTTTAAAACTTCAATTATTTTTTATATTTTACAGTAATTTTTACATATATTTGTTATTTTATATTCATAGAGTGCAAACAATATAACCGTGAAACTTTAGTAATACTAAATAGCACAATTTCATGCAAATTCCATTGTTTTCTATTATTTGATTAGCACTATTTTGTTATTATTTAGTAATTAGTGTTTCTCGGATTGTTTGCACTCTAATGTCTTTATTAACGTTATTATAAATTTTTTTATTATTATTATCATTAATAGTTTTATTTGTCTGTATTACTATTATTACTATTACTATCATTATTATTATTATTATTATTATTATCATCATCATATAATGCATTCAGACTCTCATATGTGAAGTTTTGTTTTATTTACAGACCGAGGACGGCCATTAGAAATTAGAGCAACAACTAGCTGTAGAAATAACAAAGTATAGATGTAGAGGAGATCATATTCGTACTCCTGACGATGCTTGTACAACTATCAACTACTCAAAATTCGAAGACTTCAGAACACTGCTGCTAGATGATTAGTCTTCAAAACTATGAAATCTGTGCACATAACACCATTGAGTACTTCAACAGCTCCACTAGTTAACCATTACTAAATAGGATCCGCGTATTCTTTTTATTATATTCTGTTGACTTACAAAGCTGTTCATGGTTGTGCATGCACTTTTTTTCAAGTCACCTATGGAGATCGATGCATATAAGATGTGTTTGGTAGATTTAACAGTTGGCGTATATCTTGATAGTTTTAGTCTGAAGGATTTGTATTTTGACAGATTGTAATTTTAGTGCAAAGCGGTAATACTTTCATATATTGTAACTGTAGAATTTTTAGTGCTAAGCTTTTATCTAAACTGGATGATTAAAACTAACATTGTAGTTTATGAAGCGGTCGAAGTCAACTTAGAAGAAAACTACATCCATGCAGGATTCATTTCAGTCTAGTCACTACACACCTATTGATATTACTAATTAATAATAATATCCCAATGAAAAGATTTTTTTAAATTTTTTGCAAAATTTTGTAAGAAATACAAGAGAATGAAAATGACCCTCAAAAGAGAGATTCAAAATTTTCGATGACACTTTCCACTGAAATTAAACATGGATTCCAATCACTTACATATTTAGAAACTATTGAGCTTCCAACATTTTAATAACTATCATCCTTGTTTTTCCAGTATCTAAAAAACCTGTCGCCCTCATTCCACCATCAAGTTGGAGTTTAGAAGTTGAGTTGAGCGGAAGGGAAAAAAGAAAACCCTCAGTACAATAACGAACTGTAGATAGGCCAACAAAGTTTTGCGCAAGAAGCGAGCAATTCTGATCCGTCTCACTTTCGGTACACAATTCGCACTTTCATCTCTATTCTGCACGAGATACAAGATAGGATCCATAAATCGAGTGAAGTCAAGGAATAATTTAACCATCAATTATATTACCTTTAGACGGTTTTCTTTGGAAGAGTTGAGATGACTCAGTTGCCTCCAAAACGTGCTCGCATAAGTTTTCTTCTTCTCAAATAATACATACAAGATGAAAAGCGAGGAGTAAAAGGAGTACCGTTGTAGAAGTTGTTAGTCTGTAAGTCCATCAAGTTAACCGTGTAGATCACCTCGCTTGATTCCATGGTGTTCAGCTGGAAAACGTAACCCAAAATCTATTATTTGGAGGTATTTACTCGTCATCACAGACAAGTACCTGTATAAACGTTGATCAGATTTGCATACTTGACGAGTGGGATGGCGTGACAGAATATCATAATAACCAATCGGAACGTTCTAATTAGGGGATTCCCCAAGGCACTTTTTATAGTAGCAATCGTATGACTTCATCCATTATTAACGCAAGCAATGCATTCGCCACCGTACTCAATCAATAACGCAAGCATATAAATCCTGAACAGACTCATTTTGGGCTAGATTATCTTTAAGGAAATGATTTTATGGTGGCTCCAAGCAACGGAAAGCTGGCTTGGAGTAAAAAGAAACTAGTACCCGAAGAAAATAGCGAAGAAAACATTTAAGATGCGGTTAAGGAATAAATATATTTCTTCAACGATCGATAATTCCAATAAAGAATATTTTTGCAACTGAACCTGCTACAGTTTTCAGTGCGCAACTTGTTATGAATGGCTAAGTCGTTACATGATCGGTGAATGCAAAACCAAGGCAAAACCATGGAAAGACACTCGTTTAAGATTATTAAGGTATAAGGATACCTTATACTGCGATTCCCTGTCACACGCGTTCAACTAGACCTTCATCACAAAGGAAAAAATTGAATTTGGGTGGACGTCAATCAAAAGGGTTTCTATCGTTTCTATTAGTTTCTACACCAGGACTGATGTGAATACTCACGTGAACACGTGCAAATGTGCAAAAATCGTTAAATAGAAAATATCATGAATAGAAGATATCAGGGTTACACTCCAGTGCCTTCGGACAATTGTTAATTTGGGTCAGTTTCGTTACATTTCATTGCATTGACCCAAATGCTTCGACTTGAAACAATCGTTTCAAGGCAACAGAGTGTAACTTCGATATCTGCTATTTATTGTATTAATTAGGGATGAGGGCAAAACAATTGTCATCTCACGGGAACCTATTTAGCCGGGGCATGGGTAGTGTTATCCGGTACCCACGCCACCACCTCTGGAAGCGAAATGTTAGATCTCGTCTCCAAATATCTCCAAAACTAAAAGCCAATTCACAGAAATGAATGGACTGTCTGTCTGCATGTATGATAAAAACATATCCGTACATAGAAATTGCCACTACATCCCCTCAGTATCGAGCGTTTGAACAGGTCTCTGAGGTGGGAGGGAGTATGTACCGCGGTACCCACCACCTTAATTCATGAAACCAGGTCCCTATTTTGGACCATTGTTTTGACCTCGCCCCAAACAGTCCCTTTCTCTGGAATTAGATGAAGCTTAGAAAAACTATTTTACCAACAACAGGCTTACCAGCTTTTATTTTCAACCAAAAAACTTACAGAGAATACAAATAACAATTAACGGTTTTGATTATAAATTTAAAAATATAAAAAATATGAATAAGATGTTTGTTTTTAGAAGTTTTAAAATAAAACTGATGACTGATGAGTTCGGTGCATGGAAAGTTCGTCGTTTGCCCTAGGCCAACTTACTTAACTTAACTTCATTTATTCATTCATTCATTCATTCATTCATTCATTCATTCATTCATTCATTCATTCATTCATTCATTCATTCATTCATTCATTCATTCATTCGTCATGATATTTAGTGGAGTCTTTGATTATGATTGCTTGCTTTAATGACAAATAATTGGGTATACTTATTCTGGTGCTTAACTTGATACAATGTGTGTATAGAGAGAGAGTCATATTACATTTGTTACATAACAGAACCTAATGTTGCGTGACAAGTATATATTATTACATCATTCATTCATTCATTCATTCATTTATTCATTCATCCATTCATTCATTCATTCATTCATTCATTCATTCATTCATTCATTCATTCATTCATTCATTCATTCATTCATTCATTCATTCATAGTAGTCTCTTATTCAATTTTGGCTCACGAGTTTTTTACTCTATACTAATAACTTCGATCTCTTTAAAATCTCGAATATCGTAAAACGCCGATTGCAAATAATACTTTAACTATTTTGCGGAGTGTCTAAATGTCTGCAGCCGGTCACATAACTCGAAATGCTAAATAGCCGGCAGTCCGAAACCTTTTCATACACTCATCCTAGTAATAATTATACAATGGATCCTAATGCATCCTACACGAATAATGATTTTACTATAAAGACATTTTGCAGCGATTACCTCACATAACTTACCCTGCGAGCAGAGTCTCCTTAAAATCAAGGTTATATCAACTAAAATCCAAATATAATGTTCCTATCTCGATAAAGAACCGTTTCGGACTGCCGGCCATTTAGTGTTTTGATTTACGTGACCGGCAGTTGATTACTCTATGACCAAAAATATCCAAGTGCCATGAAAAGAAGCTTAAATATAGTATGCCTTATCGAGATCGGGCTAGATATTAGGTTTGGATTTTGGTTTATATAACGTAACCTTGATTTTTATAAAAATAAACTCACTTAGCATTTGAGTTATGTGACCGGCTGCGGACATTTAGACACTTCGTATATTTTTTATTTTGAGTCTTTTGAGTCTTCGCTCTAACTTCGCTCTCTTCGAAATACCTCAGACATTATGAGTAAATCTAAGGTCGTAAAAAAAAACAATACAGTAATTACCTATATATTTTTTAGTTATTTTAAGTAAAAGGTTTCAATTTGTCTCAAGTAGTTTTTACGAAGTTTATATTTCTACAGAGATATACAGACTTCAAGCAATTGGTGACTTTGAACGGCAATATGTAAAGTAGAACGAAACCAAAAAACACAAATAAATTTACACTACCTCCCCGACGGGCTTATCTGTTCAGGTCGGTTCTGCCACACAGATATTTGAAGCCATTTTTATGCCGATTCTGTCGAGTGTTTCGATTGGCCATTTCATTTCATCTACGTCATAGGTCAGTTCAGCCATGGAGGTGCGTTTCACCACGCCACAAACGGGGCAGAACTCAATGACAAGAGGTTCTACGGTGGGAAAGCGAAAAAATAATATCATGAACTCAAACGATCTTTTTTGTCTGATGTGTTTATTACAATTAAGGATGTGTGAGACTCTTGTTATCTACTATTTGTGTGTTGTACTGATGAGTCGTGATGTGGAAGAAACTGGAAGACCTGAAGAGAACGATGAACACACGATCTGAGCAAGTAATAGAGTAAAAGAGACGTCATTATCAATATCTAAACCTATTTCAAAAAACGTTGTAGGTCCGAGATCTGAAATATGTGGGCGATCTGAGACTAAAACGAATCTTTGTGCTTTTATGTTTTTCTGTCTAAAATACGAAACATCACATTTCTAAATCAAAGGTCATGCTTCGTATATAAGTCATCTCTCTTGTCCATCGGTTTCCGAGTTAATTTAGGTACAACAGTTTGCAAAGCCGTATTCCTTTTAGATTTCAGATCTCCGACCGACAATGTTTTCTTTCCATAAAAACAAAGATGTATATCTAAATATTCAAACTTACGTCATTTCTGCCCGCTCTTTTTTCTTTGGTAAAGGTTTCAAAAAATATATTTATGTATATTACTGATAGTTAAGTCTTGAAAATTTTTCGGATTCTTTATTTCACGGCAATGGTCCGTGAGGAAGCATGCAGCTTTTTAAACGCGTAACGCAACTTTACATAACATAACCCGGGCTATATCATAGGAAGGAATAAAGAATACATTTAAGATTTTCAACCATGGTCCACTGCGAACGGAACTACCACAGATTAAATATTTAAATGCAACTTTATGCAAAATTCTATTTCGTCCTAAAATACACTTTTACTTTTTCTTTTATCAATCTATACTATACTCAATATTACATCACTTTAGCGTCTGGGTCACAGAGTTAGTCAACATGGAGAATGAGCCAATGTCGAGCCAATGTTGTTCAAAGAATTATAATAAATGGGAATAAATGTCTTTTTGCATAAAGTTGCATTAAGATATTTTTCTGAGGTAGTTCCGCAGGTTACGCTGCTCCGCGGTCCGTCAATCCTCACTTTTATTAACACCCGCTGTTATCCATAAAGTTTATCCACTGGATGAGATTCAACCATCGATATATATAATGAAATGGGTTTTTCTTCCTTTCTTTAGATGAATCATTGTGATGAACTGTAATTTATTATCAATTATTGTCATCGTCATCGTCATCATTATTATCGTTATTATTATTATATTATTATTATCATTATTATTATTATTATTATTATTATTATTATTATTATTATTATTATTATTATAGCAGGGTTCTACTTACACCAGCCTCGTTAGAATTCTATTTTAAATTTTGAATTTCTTTGCAGACCGAGAACAGCCAGCCAGCGCTAGATATTAGAGCAATAACCAGACGATGTACACAGCCATTTGCAGTATATATGGACCTGACATACGTGGGAAATACACTAGAACTGTAAAAACGTTATTCAAAGATGTATTAGATGTAACGATTGGCGTTACTCTTGATAGATTTATCCTTCAGGATTGTATTTTGATATATTGTATGTTTAGTCACGCAAACCTGTAGTACTTTGATATTGATATTTTAGAATTTTCAGTGCTTATCTATTTTAATAGCTTTTTATATTTCAATGATCGTTGCTAAAAGTACATACAAGTGACCACGAGCGAAAAATGTTCAAAAAAAAAAAAAAAATAAAACTTATTATTTGATAGGATCATAACTTTTTTGAATATAATTAGCATAAGGAATACTGCATCCGTGCACATGCTGTACAAGGTGGATTCCCGGTACCTAGCAAAAACGATTTCTATCTATTCCTATCATTTCCGGCTTCCGAGGGCGTCCGCTCTTGGAATCTCATGAATGCGTTTCGGTGTTGGCTTTCCTCTCTATCCTCCGGACCCACCAAAACATAAAAATAACAAGCTATTCACCAGGAATCTCACTCAAACGTAAAGCATTCACAGTGAGCATCGACGAGGACGTTGGAAAAATAAAAGTGAACGACATCATATTCTAATAGAATCAAGTGGTCTCTTCAGGCCTGCTATCGTTTCACAAACTTCTTTGCTGCAAATACCTTTTCTAACTTCTTTCAAACCCTAGTTAATTCGCTTCTATTGACTGAATAGATCATAGTTAATAGAGGGGAATGGATTCACCTCTATCAACTGAATAGATCTAAATGTTTCTTGTGTGTCATTCAAGACTGTCAACAAAATGACAGCTAGAGTTCACAAGTCAACAATCCGTTTAAGGTAAGGATATTTAAGCCAGGGACAGAGCAAACTCATACAGTAAAGTTGATTGAATGAGTTTCGGTGTTGGATTTCCTCTCTACCTTCCGGACCCAAATTAAGCTCCAAGATTAAGACCCAAGCTTTTCACCAGGAATCTTACTACAGTACTCTTGCCCGTTTAGGATAGGGATGTGCCGCTGAGCCCTCTGAACCTGTTCCAAAGTAAAATCGCTGAAATTCAAACCCTGTTCCGGTATTGCGAAAATAGATACCCTGTTTCAAAGAGGAGAGAGAGTGATTTCATATACCCTGTCCCAGAGCGAGCCCTCTGAACCTGTTCCAAAGTAAAATCGCTGAAATTCACACCCTGTTCCGGTATTGCGAAAATAGATACCCTGTTTCAAAGAGGAGAGAGAGTGATTTCATATACCCTGTCCCAGAGCGAGCGCGATTTTATCAGTACCCTGTTTCAGAGTAGAATCGCTTAAAACCATACCCTGTTTGGCAGTTCATCCATTGGCATAATAGTTTGACTAAAAAAACTATTCTAATTGATTATTTGCCAAAAAAGAAGAGCCCCAAATACTTTGGAACTGATTTCATACATCACACACAACAATCATTTGATTGGTCAATAAGTCAGTACAAACAAATGCATGGGTTTTTAAAGTTTCATACGTCACATGACTACAATAATTTGATTGGTCAGTAAAGAGAATAAGAGAATAATTGATTGGTCAGTAGGTCAGTACAGGCGTGTCATGACAAGTCGTTTGGTCCAACTCAATCTGGCAGTAATGTTATTGGCCCTTGGATTAAGTGGTTAAAGTACATAAATAGAAACGTTCAGGCACACAGTCTAGTCCACACTAGGACGGACTACGGCGCCGGTAGAGAACAAAAAAATAATGGCAAACCCAAACGAAGTTGTTTGGCTGATGTGTTTATTACAAGTACTGAAGATGTGTGAGACTCTTGTTCTCTACTATTTGTGCGTTGCACTGATGAGTTGTGATGTGGAGGAAAGTGGTAGACCTGAAGAGAACGACGAAAGAAAACACCCGAACTGAACAAGTAAGTAAAAAGAGAGCAATCTCTCACACATTATCAACATATTTTGCCTTATAAAGCAAGTTGGAATTAGCTTGTTATTACCTGTAGGGGTATGATAAAAAAATAATAATATCAAAAATGTAAGGGGAAAAAATGAGGTTAGTGGCTTTAACTTATTCTATTTGAACTTTTGATTTCTTTACAGACCGAAGACAGCTAGCCTGCCATTAGAAAATTAAGCAATAACCAGCCATAGAAATAGCATAAAATATACCAAGTAGCTGTAGAAATTATATCTTGACTACATTCAAGATACCAAGTAGATGTAGAGATGCATGTAATCAGTCCTCACTAAGAATGAATATAACCTTACTCCTGATGATGTATTCACTGGAAAAAGAAAGTATATATGGACCTGACACCCGTAGGAAATACAATAGAACTTTGAAAAATTTGAATTCAACAACAGGTTACATCTTAGCCTCGGATTCGTAAAAAAAGGTTCGTAAAAAATCGAGTTCACTATGAAGGTTAGAAGTGAATAAATTGAATGTTGGATAAAGATCATTAAGTCGTCAGTCTGTTGTTTTCGAGTCCAATCCGAGGCTGAAAGCAAAACCAGTAAATTCACAGCTGTTCTTAAGGTCGTCACGCAACGTTTCCCTCCCCACAAACGTCTGATTTCTTGAGATGCAGAATCATTTCCGGGGGAGGTCAAACAGGTCATTCTACTAAATTCCTCTTTTCCCTTAACGGTGGCAACATCACAAACGAATTCCGGTTAAACTTTCTTTTCTGATTTTTGTTTATGACATTCTATCCTCTTAAGTAGAATTCACTGTCTATTCTCGACGAATTTACTGATTTTGCTCTTAGCCTCGGATTGAACTCGTATTACAAGAAGCTAGTAAAAACGATTTCACTATGAAGGTTAGAAGGGAATGAATACAATGTTTGATAAAAATTAAATCGTCAGTCTGTTGTTATCTGTTGAATGCTTTGAACGTGACTTGTAATACGAGTTCAATCCGAGGCTGAGAGCAAAATTAATAAATTCGTCGAGAATAGGCAGTGAATTCTACTTAAGAGGATAGACTATCATAAATAAAAATCAGAAAAGAAAGTTTAACCGGAATTCGTTTGTGATGTTGCCACCGTTAACCTGTTTGACCTCCCCCGGAAATGATTCTGAATCTAAGGAAAATAAGGGCGCGTGCCTATAAATACATACATACTTTTATTTGGTAAAGCAGGCCAATAATAGGCAATATATACACATAAAATAATCAATAATAATGATACAAAGATGACAGTATATGGACCGCGTGGCACTAATGAAATAGTTGAATATATAGAAGTAAGTTATAGTGCTTGGGAATGAGGTTATTCCGGGCGAAAGCCCTTGGAATTAAATTCGGAAAAATTAATTTAATTTAATTAATTTAATTAATCCCAGCGAGGTCGGAAATTAATTTTTCCGAATTTAATTCCAAGGGCTTTCGCCCGGAATAACCTCATTCCCAAGCACTATAACTTACTTCTATATATTCAATAATAATGATAATCAGGATTCTTGTTAAAAATTACTGAGCTACCTTTCTCAAACTTAATATTTCTAATTTCATCTTTTGAATGTTTGAGTTGGTTTTTAGTGAGCCTGATTGTAATTTAGGCAAAGTTAAAACCGAGTCCAACCGGCCAGCGGTGAACCACCGAACAGCATGGGGGGACCCCCTGGTGGTTCAGGTGTATTGGTAGGGTTTGCAGTGTGGCAGCTTTGTCATTGTGTTGTTGTTTGAGCAAGCGGCAAATAATATTTCTCCCCCCCCCCACCTCTCATTTCAGAGAACTAGCGTGTGATGGTAAGTATCTCCACCTCTTAAGGTGTGACGGGTGCCAGGTAGCGGTGGACTGTGGCCCGGTTGCCATGGTCACCCCTGCGAAGGGGCTGGTTAGGCGCGACCACTCCTTCCTCGTACCTGGCACTCATGTCAAACTTATCATTACGATGAGTTTTAAAAAGCTATTGGAATGTAATGGAACTCAGACAGTCGAAAACGCATTGATTCACGTCCACCAAAACCTACTTCGTCACGATGCCAAATTGTACGATCTCATGCACGCGTGTGATTAAGAAGCGTTGTAAGTAAAGGTTATATACCGTTACCGAGGTGGTTATGAGATATATCGACCCGAGGCGAAGCCGAGGGTTGATATATCTCATAACCACCGAGGTATAAGGTATATAACCGCCTTATATCATCATTCGGAAAGTTTCTTAAGACAAAGTTTTGAGTTTTAACTTATTTCTGTGCTTAAATCATTAGATTTAAATATGATGCATTGGTTTTGGAGTAGTTAAATATCCCAGTTTTATTGTTCAATGCTGTAATCCTTTAAACTTCTCGATGAATTGTGTTGAATAAAGCCGCGTCTTTGTTAGCTTTTTTTTCAGTGGACGTGCACGCTTGCATTTTGGCAAATTCAGTCCATTGTTATTTTCAAAAAGTGTTTGCACGCCCTTTTGGTGCTTTCGGCTTACGCAATGTTCTAAGAATTGATGCATTTCATTCAGAGAACACGATGAGTCGCAGTGTTCTCTGAACCTCTGGGAGCATTCAAAAAGAATGGCGGACAGCAAAGAAGAGCTATTCATTACCCCAAACAGCTTTTTAGGAACTCTGCCTGATTTCGACCTGGATATTGAAGAGTTGTTTGGCTTGCAAAGCACCTTCAAAAGATATACATTCACCAACGGTAGAGAAACAGTGCGAAACGACTGAATCATGTGCTTCAGGATTTGAAAGACCACTATCAGATGGAGAATTGGATGAGCATATCTCAAGCTTGCAACGGAGGAAAAGAGAGAGCAAGAAGAGCCACCGATGAAAAAGTCTAAGACCAAAGATGACGGTAAAACGTTTATTTAGTTCAGCAACTGTGATGTAATTATTAATAATAATTAATATTTTCTCCTTGAGAAAATTTGTCACATTCCTTTGAGTTTTGGTCTGAGTTAACAATCTCATAAGTTATTTTTTTCCCCTGACAAATTGATCACGAACAATACAATTAATCGTTTAAGTTTTGCTTTGAAATAACATCACATGCAAGCATTTCTGATGATTTAGAATCTAATAGACCTTTTATTTTTAGGACAAATGTCTTATGTACTTTGCGGTACCACTTTGAAAAACGATTTTGGAAGTAATGAGATATCAGAACAATAGCCATTGTTAGATAAAGTGCGTTATAAATGTGCATTCCGGTATGGTTGCGGTCAAGTTTTTAGGGACGAAGTGATCATTGAACAAAACCAGACAAAACATTTTATTTCGCTATACCAGTTTACAACTAGTGTACAATTAGACATTCTTTATAAATTAAGCAAAAAGCGCATTCTTCTATTGCTTAAACATGCACAACAGTGAATGACCACAGGAAGAAAAGATCGAGGATGCCTCCAACGACTGGAGATACAGCGGTAGGTTTTAAAAAAACCGATGGTGTGTTCAACCTTAACCCGACAAGTCGTAAGTTCTTTGTTAATTCTTTTTAGTCTTGGGTCCCTTCGAACTCGTGTTCTGCTTAGTGGTCTGACTAGTACTGGATGGGGAGGGTAACCTTTATCGGCGATAATATAACATCCTGCTGGTAAATTGAGATTGCATCGCCAGCCAATATCGGGCATCATATTAAATCCGTTAATGTCATTAAGGTGTCCAGGAAATCTAGGAAAAGAAATTTGATGACAATGATGATGATGCTAATTTTTGGGCGATAACACCATTATAAATTACTCAATAGATTCATAACATAACATATTTAAATCTTTCTTCTCATGTCAAATAAACCGACATCCTTATCACGAACACAAAAATAAAAAGTATAAAATTAAAATGCTTACGCTGCTGAACAGTGAACAATCAATCCATCTGGCGTTATGATTATGTGGCTTGACATGAAATGCCTCTTCTTGTCACCGCGGTAAAAACTTGCCTGTCTTAAGGACGGCCTCCATATTTCATGAATTGTTGCATCGATAATGCCAACACAGGAAGGATACTTCTCTCAGTATCCCACCCATGAATTCCATTCTGCTATTGTGGGCCATCGAACTTCGTTTGTGCAGTGGTCAAGTAAAAGAGGAACGACATTATGTATTGTTTTATTGGTATAAGTAAGGTCAACTCTGAACTTCGCTCCAAGGGTCTGCAACCTTGGATATCGTCGTAACCATATCAGTACAAGGAGTAGTCTGTTTTTGATGTTTAATCGTTGAACTCGAATCCTGCGACGGTTTGCGCGGTCATATAAAATGATTGGCCATCTCATTTCGACAAAAAGTTCTTCAAATGTTTCCAATGTCTCACCAGTAAGGTACCAGACTTTTATGGGAGACAAGGCAAGTTTGCTGTAGTAATCATGACCTCCATTAGGCTCTGGAAGTCCAGAAAGACCGAGGCGATCAAGGACGTTACCAAGACTGTATGAATCCAAGACATTAATAAGACACGTGAGCAAGAAGATTACTTGACTCATGAAATTCATTGGAAAAGGTGGAAAGTTGTTGTTGTTCCATTTCAGAATTTTCAAAAGGCCAAGAACTATAAAGACAGTATTACTGAAAAAGGACGGAAAAACGGGAGGAGTCATGGCAGACCTTCAAAGGTTATGTCCTGTAAATATTATGAACGAAGGTTTATAGTCTATCGGGGATTAACAAAAAGATGTACCAAGAATACAAAAGAGGTATTGGCCCATTTGTCCTGAAAAACATGTGACAACAACAATTCACACAATTTATCTTTTCGTCAACTTTAATGGGATTTTTTAGTAAAGCTGACAAATTTTTCAGCATTTGTTTGTGTTCCTGATTAGAGCTAGTGATTAGACTATTGCCGCTGAATAAAGTAGACGTCGAAGATGAATGGACCAAATTGCATCGTATGATCGTTGATCCTTTGAGAAATTATTTAGTTGTCACCTTGGTATGAGTCATAAAAATATGCTTTCACAATATGAGTATAAATACAGGTTGCTCATTATCATGTCCCAATGCAACTAGAACATTGGCTTTAGAAAAATAAAAGGCGAAAGAAACATATTTTTAGAGGCGGCACTAAAAGGGACGCCCGTTATTACCAATCCAAAGAAATATGACGAAATGAAACTGAAAAGGAGTAGCTCATCTGAAGCAAGAAACAAGAGAAAAGAATCCAGTGCGAGAAGTGCTAAAGAAACGGCACCAAATTCAAGCAAAATGTTGGAACTTGCCATAGTAAAAGAAGCTATACATAACGTTGGACAGCTGCCTTCCAGAGTGTTACGGTATGTTCAGCTTATGGCAAACAAACTTGGACCAATTGACGAAGCTTACTACACATCTGTAGGAAAAACTGGATGCCCCACAAGAGAAGCAGCAAGAAGAAGAATACTCCGGAGAATGAAAGAAACGTAAGTGTAGTTTATAGCAACTCGAACTATAATGAGCTTTTTTCTAAATGTAATGGAGGTGCACTCTTTGTTTATTTTTTTATGTAGAGGAGAACTAAAGGATGAAAAGTCGTGTACTACAGCATCAAATTCCGACAGTAAACTGCCACCAAATAGCAAGGTTGTCGAGCCAGAGCACTTGTACCGAGGTAGTTCCGAAGAAGAAAGCAAGGACAAGGAGAGCGACTGCAATAAATTTGGCAGGGATGGTCTATTTCTGTTATCAAAAGGAAAAAGAAAGACTAAAGAAGTAGTCGAGTGGGTCAAACGAAAGGGGCAACAAGAAAAAGAGGAAATAGTTGATCCTTTTGATGACAGCGATGGGGATCATAAAAATGAAGGTTGGTGTATGAATGATATTTAAAGTTTGTCAGAGGGCGAGCGGACTACCAAACAATGTGGAGTTTTCAAAAACGGTGCTAGCGTTATCTAATTCTGCGTTATCTTTTCTTGATTTAAAAGTAAAACACAAGAGATCAAAGAGAAAGAAAAAGGCCGACCAAATCGACGATTTGATGTCATTAATGCCCACGATGACGAATGCTGTAACAAGGGCTGCTCTTGCCCACGAGAAGGCTGTGAAAAAGTGGCAATGTATTTCAGATACGGAGTAAATTTTGTCAGGAGATATTTATTGCATTAGACGGATAATAAATGCTTTTCTTTACTTGTGTTTTAGTCTATCTTTCCTTTAATATTAACTTGGAACTGAACTTGATAACACGATTAATTAAAACTGTACAAGAGAGTAACGTCATACCTTAGTGCATGAATAACAATAAATTCCCTAAAGTGGTACTGCAAAGTGCATGAGACATTTGACCTAAAAATAAAAGGTCTAATCTTTAGTAAAATTTTGTTCATTGAGAAATTTATCACGAACAATTAATCGTTTAAGTTTTGGTAATTTCAGAGTTAACAAGGATTTTCATGATTTAGAATTTAATTTTGTTCATTGAGAAATTAACCCCGAAAATCCGTTTAGCTCATTTTGTTACTACAGTCATTCAGAAATTCCCTGAGAGGGAGCAGTGTATACTATAATTTTGTTGCAAAAATAAATTTGTACATGTGTATATTGTGTATATTTATTACTGCGGTATTCATCAATCCTGAAAGCACGTGCGTAGTTTCCATCGCAGCCGTTACCAGTGTCGTCACACAACGCTTTTACCCCTGAGCCGGAGGAGAGAAAGCCTAGCGTGGCAACACTGGTAACGGCTGCGATGGAGACTATTAAGCACGGGGTTGATAACTAGATATCAACCTACTCTGGAGGTTGATATCTAGTTATCAACCTGGATATTCCGTTGTTTAATCAGCCCCGCACTCCCCTGAAAACTATTCAAAGCCGCCCCCGACTTTAAGACCGGGTTGGGCGAATAAGAAAGATAAAGACCGCCGGAGAACAAAAGAAACTGAGTCAATGATGATATAACTAGTTATAACTGTAACTATATACTCTCCTTGCGAATATAATTACTGGGTTGCCTGTGGCAAACCAGTCTTAAAATACGTCTGGTTTGTTTTTCCTCCTCGACAAAATGGAAAAATTGCGCAATATTACGCATATATGGATTGGATGGCGTATCGATAACTTTATGTGCGAGTTCAAATGCAGGCTATTAAATTCAAATCAATAACCGTTGATAACGCACTATCTAGTAAACACTCAAAGGAGTGTTTACTAACCAGTGCGTTACACACCACAGGCATCCCATAAGAAACAAAACACCAATGGTTATTGATTTGAATTTAATCGGCTATCAGTTTACAGCGCAGATCTGATTACAGCTTATGTAAAAGGAACTGATCACAACACAGGAAACCCACAAAGAGCAAAGTTAATTTTCTAAAAGAAGTAAATATTATATAGCCGGGTTCCCTGTGGTGCATGAAGCGTAATTGAATGGCGCCATTTTGTACTATGTATAATGAATTAGAAGAGAAAGGTCGTTTTTGCACACGCCGTGGAAAAGGTGAGATTCTATTTCCCAAAACTAAATTAATTATTTTTTCACTCGCACCATTAAACTGCTTCGAAAAAACTCTTTTTTTTTTGAGAATACCGAATTCCTTTTATACAAAGTCTTTGTATTAAAACTGCTATATATATATTTCATTTATCGTATCATTCAGTTACTGGTGTATTTTATACATTTACCGAGATTTTCTAAAGGGATTATCCGGCTGAATTCTCTGCGACAATGTTTTCTGAAATGAGTGTTGCCAAATGCAGAAATATAAAAAGTAGTTACTACATGTCTGCAAACTAAATCGATTTGGCCTAACAGCTGTATTGACAGATTAGTAGGTTTTTGAAATCTTTATTATGAGTAAACTGAAGCTCATAAGTCAGCATATTTCCAAAAAATGAGTTTTTTCGAAGCTTATGATACGAAAATGTGAAAAAATAATATCTTGTTGTAAAACACGTAAATTTCTCCATACCACGACCCCCCTTTGCCCAAAACAATGTTCATTCTGGCGAGAGGAAGCAGTGCTCACCACTGGAACCAGCCGTGCTCCACACTGGAACCAACCGTGCTCCCCACTGGAACCAGTAGAAAATAGTGAAAACGTTTACCAAATTTTTTCCCACGGGTCAATAATTTTAGCAAATAATATTTTATTCAACTGAAAAGTACACTTTTGTGCGCCAGAGTTGATACGTACCTCCTCCCCCCCCCCCCCCCCCCCCCCCCCCCTCCCCAATTCAGCCATTACAAAAATAATGTAATTCCCCCCTCCCCTTGGGACGTAATAAACGATCGGTCCCTTAAAGCTATTTTTAGAACCTGTGCGCTGCGTGTTAAATATTTTTTATAAAAAATTAATGATATTAGCGGAGCTCCCGCGCGGGCCACCATACCTAAGAAAAAATGGTAAACTATCGAGTTGGCGGGAATGTCGACGCGTTGCAACATCCGGGAACACATAAAGGTAAATCCGGCTATTAAACTTTTATAAAAAACGTCTTACACCTGTTATTACGTATAGAAATACCGAAAGATAACAACACAATTTTTTATTCAAGCTTATATAATTTATATTAACTCTATTTACGATAGAACCCCTTTCCTTTCAAGAAAGATTCGCCTCCTATCGCGGGGTCCCATCGTCAAAACAACAAAGACTTTCACTTGATAATTTTATTTCTACAGATAATTTATTTAAGTATTGAATGAAATATAAATTTATACCAAATATTCAACTGTTTATTAAGCTGCATTCGAGCAAGTCTGATTATAAAAATGAGCTTAAATTTGTGTTGTTGAGAGATGTTGTTGTAGAAAGACCTAGAATTTCACTTTAAAAAGCCGTAAAAAATATTCAAAAACATTAACGTAACAAACGCCAATTTACTGACAAAGAAATTCGTCATTTTGCATTGCCTTTTTGCATTGCCTTTATTTTCTATTTTAAAGTAAGCTTATATTTTGCTCACCTTAACCAGTTTCCAAGTCTGTTTTTTGGTCTTGATTTGTCCTAAATCTCCAGATTTTACTGAGATTTCAATGAAAGACATCCGAGGTAAATTTCACTAAACTTGATATTGTATTGTATTATCTGTAGTTATCTTTCGTCTCTTTTAAGTAAAAGAGATTCAAAGCCTAAAAATGTCGGTTTTTTGGAAATTCTCGAAGAATCTTCCAAGAGCAAAACTAGCCCCTGGGGGTGGTGGTGAGTTGTGTACAAAATTCCTAAGTGGGAGAGTATGTACTCGCGCCAAAAAACAAACAAACAAACAAAAAAACAATGTAGTGCATTTCGATTCGATTTCACTGCATGGTTTTTATTATGGGAGAAATTATCTTCATCTCGAATAAAAAATAATTGAAGATTTTTTCCCCGATCTTATTTTTACCTTTCAATTTCATTCAAATTGTTCTCCCTGTGACTTCCGTATCGGGAGCTCCGCTTCTAGGCAGTGCCTAAATATACATATTATCAAGAATATTATCAAGAATTCGCAACTATTTTTATCCAAGAGTATAATTCGGTACGAATCACTTCAATGAGTAGCCCTTGTGAGTTTGACTGAAAAATGCATAATAATGTTTTTGAAAATTACTAAATAAACAAAATATCTCGAATGATGGACAGGTCTCTTGCGGTTGCCTAGACCAGATTTGTCTAGAGGGAAGATTTTCACTTTGTACGCTGACCTATGTCTTCTTTAACCATTTCGACGTGAGACAAAGGAATTTCTACGCTATTACAGTATTATATAGAATATCTATTTAGAATAGAATATAGATTTTTATATTTATGCGAAAGTGGTTATCCAACTTTATCACACAGGTTCTTGAATTTCCAAAATTATAAGTATAGTACGCAAACTTCGTAAAAATTTCAGTCCTGAATGATAGCTGTCAATCAATAGAATGAAAGCAACGTATCAATGTCACGGAGGGGTTGGACCTTTAGAAGTGTTGCAGACGATGCGTACAGTGTGATGATTCAAATAAGGAAGAATCGCCCTTGGTGAAGTATGAGGACTTATTTAGCCGAGATGTTGTGGTTGGTGTGTTTGTTTCAAGTAATCCAGGCCATTTACACATTGTTTACAAACGAAGACCAAGAAACTGGAAATCCTGAAGAAAATGACGAGAACGGTGACACTTCAGGTAAAACATTGTACGCACAAATAATATGGAAAAATAAACAGACGAATATTTTAATGATTTTTTTAGGAAGATTAAAGAACAATTTGCACGCGTTTTGACCAAATGAGTACGTAACTACCTGGATTTTAAAGAAAAAATAAGCTGGTTTTCAATGATTAATGTTAAAATATTAAACAAAAAATTCCGCGATTCTATAGCGTACATTCCACAGTAAAAACTTACTGAGATAGATAGCCAAATCACTAAAACAATAACCAATAATATTACTTTATTGCATCCAAGTTACTCCGAGCTCTGGGGCGCCGTAAAAAAAAACCGCTATATATATATATATATGGGACAAAGTAATGACGTCACTGCTGAAAAAAATTCAAGTTAACAAATAGACAGTTTTTTATGTGTCTGTCCTCTTATTTACAATAAATTGCGTCACTTCTCATTTTTAATGATCAAAACCAGGTCAAAACTATCAACGGAAAGAGCGCGCGCTCGTTGACATCAGATTTATGTCTTTCCTCTTATTGATGATAAAAAATAATCAATCGGCGCGCGAGAAATTTGTAAGTTATTGTAAGAAAGACATTCGCAATCTAATTTTATTCAAGACCCTAAATGTACATATAATACAGTCCATATGATAATATCATAATATATATTTTCAGAATTACAACAAAACAATAACTTTATAAATATAACAAATAGAAAATAACTTGCTTTTTTTGCTGTCAATGTCTGACCAATGGATTCCCGTCCTTGTGAATTGCAATCCGTTTGACCCTAGAAGACGAAACTGTCACTTTATTTTCAGTTACACATACTGACACTTGTTCATCTTTGGCAACATCAAGTCGAGGCAAACAGACGCTATGTTTTAATTTATGAATGAGCCGCAAACACGAAAAGCAAAAGTCATTAAAAACGTGCGATAATTATTATAAAAAAATGAAATTCAAGGACTGCTTCCATATTTTCAAAGACTTTTTCCCCCAATATTCAAGGACTTTTCAGAAATTTGAATAGGACGTTTGCATGATGGCGTCATTCAAGTCCAGGCCGGACCAACACTAAGGGCCTTAAAATAACTGCTGAGGAAAAGGTGCTGCCTTTGTAATAACAGATACAAATGGCTATCACTATTTCATCCTGCAACGAAGGGACGTAAAAGAACAACTGAGGAAGTAAAGAAACCCTGGCAGTGACCACCCTCAGTGTCTGGCCTTTATTAATGATTTCTTAATGGCTTGACTGTGGGATGCATATGGGATTTTCCGGGGTTTTGGAAATTGGTGCAATGTACCTCTAAGGGGACCCTGTGTATTATTGTGCAACACCAGCCTGCGGACAAAATCTCAAATAAAAAAGATTAAAATAAAAAATGAAATAAAGGATGTCGTTACGACGAATCAGGCATTACTTATTCAACTCTGGTCAGGTCTATTCTGATAGATTCTTTCTCTTATTCCAGGTTGAGGTCATGAAGAAAAGCGAAGAGCAAGAAAATGTCTACAACCCTTTAAAAGTTTACAATTACAAACATTGTAGATAACATTTTGGACTTTAAAAATGACATGACTGTTTATTTCTAACAAGAAATAAAAGAATTTATTTTTGATTTTCTTATGCAAAAACTTGTTCGTGTAAGTAGAAAGTCATAAAGTTAATGTTCCTTTCCTCCATCGCCACACCGCCATGGTTTTTTATTTATTTTTTGTTGCCCTGACTTTCATTAATAGAGCGTTAAGGCACGATTACGCAGACCAATTTCTCTTCAACTTGCAAGTGGAACATTACAGCGTGTTGCCTACAGCTCAATTTGAAAATGAGTCAAAAATCGTTACCAGAAGTATAGTATTTACTTATATTTTTGCCAACAAATGCCTCTCCGCTTCACCGTGAAACACTCTTAGAACTTGTGACGCAACGCTGTTGCAAGACAAGTTGCAGCCAGAGAAATTTCTTCGTGTAATCGCGCCTTTAGTCGTATGAGAAGGAAACGTACGGTACTGCCTTGCAGAATACGACATGTCGTAACACCGAAATGGCTTCCCATGTCAATGGTTACGAATTTGCTGTATCGTTACCCTCTCATATAAATCATTCTATATTCACGTTTGTTAAGGTTCGTACCTTTTCTAAAGTTGCCACTAAGGTCGGAAAGAGACGCTACTTATAATTTCACAAAGCGATTTTACTGGTGTCCTACATGTAAACTCGAGCATTCTCTTCATGAACATAAAGCAAAAGAATTTCCACCGACTATATACTCTTCTTTAATACTTTAATATTAACAAAATATTTTAAATACATTTTTAAGGAAAACAAGCCAATCTTTTCTGCTTTTATATAGAATGGAAAAAAAAGTGACAGATTTTAAAACTTTAAAAGCATTTTTGAAATAAACTTCTCTACTTTTTAAACCATTTTTCCTTTTCTTTTCGCTCCTTCATATTTTCGCTTTTTGAAGGCAACAAAATTCCGGCTTTCATGTAAATAATTTTTCACTGCATTTTTTTAATTCAATAATCAAATCTACGAGAAAAAAGACGAAAGCTCTTCCTTTCATTGTTTTTCTGTTGTCATTGGTTTTTTCCCCGCTATTCCTCGCGAATTAAAAATTTCGAAGGACAGTTTCGTCATTCATGAGCTAATGGATTCTAGAGTGGGCAATAACCTAAAAAAATGAAGCACTTTTCATGACAATATACATATTTTTATTTCTCGTATCACAATAGCTGAAATCTCTGTTTATTCCATCACTATGGCAACACACAATAGGTCCCTTGACAAAGTCCGCATACATTGACATGTTAAACATCAACTTACAGTAGCGACTGAAAGATGGCGAGTTTATCGGCTGCTCTCACTTTTACGATCTTTTTTGCGTTTTTAAGCCGTATTTCCCTGGTTGGATCGAAGATCGTGTCAGGAGAGATCAATACGCGAGAGGTAAAGCGTCAATCTTTTCCGCGTGGTGTTGTTTCGATACATTCCCTTTTGTTTGGGAATATATATATAAGCATATTATGCAAACAAAAAGGTATATATTATATTATAATTCCGTTATATAGTATGTGATATATAACAGAATTTAAGCAAGTAGTTAGTTGCATAAATTCCGTTATATATATATATATATATGTATATTTATAATAAACATATAGAAGCAAATACTTGCATAAATTATTCCGTTATATATACCTTTTTGTTTGCATAATATGCTTATATATATATTCCCGTCAAAATACAAATCCTTCAGACTAAAACTATCAAGATATACGCCAACTGTTAAATGTACCAAACACATCTTATATGCATCGACCTCCATAGGGGACTTGAAAAAAGTGCATGCACAACCATGAATAGCTTTGTGAGTCAACAGAATAACTTCAAAAATAATACGCAGATCCTATTTAGTAATGGTTAACTAGTGGAGTTGTTGAAGTACTCAGGCAGTGGTGTTATGTGCACAAATTTCATAGTTTTGAAGACCAATCTAGAAGTAGTGTTCTGAAGTCTTTGAATGTTGAGTAGTTGATAGTTGTACAAGCATCGTCAGGAGTACGAATATAATCCCCTCTACATCCATACTTTGTTACTTCTACAGCTAGTTGTTTGCTCTAATTTCTAATGGCCGTCCTCAGTCTGTAAATAAAACAGAAATTCATAAGTATTGGTACAGTATATAATCTAATAATAATAATAATAAGAATAATAATAAATAAATAATGAGAATGAGAATGCATGATAATGAGAATGATATTGTCCAAGCTAAGAAATTTGCTTCAATGAGTAAGTACGCAATATTCTGCTGAACTAGTATACATCAAAAGTTGAATGATAAACTTATAAAAATAATGATAAAAAGCTCGAGATCCTAGAACGCATCATAATGGATCTGAAGGAAAAGATAACACTAGGTATGAAAATACAAGATTTTGTTGAAAGTTAGAAAAAATCTATAAAGGTTATTTATTAGTTGCGAGACATTGGAATGAATCACGCAATAGCGAATCACGCAACAGTCCAAGAAATGTTTTCGTGGTGTTTACTAATGCACTTCAGTTTAAATTACATGTAATCTAAAAACAATAAAATTGAACATAACTTGCTTCTCTGTTGTTGTAAATGGTATTTAAAGTTATTCTGAGTGGTTTTTAGATGTTTCAGTGCAGTGTTTGTGCCTTCGTACGTAAACACCACAAATAAATTGTTGGATGAGATCTCAATGTCAGGGAAAATGCGTTGCAGTTCGATTTCAATCTCGATTCTGCAAAGTTAAAGTGCATGTATCATAAAAAACAAACTTTTGCCAGATGATTTCTTTCACTTATTGATTTTCTAACCCAAATTAATGTCTTATGTTATCCACTGATTTAGAAATGCAATAAAAATTTATTAGCGAAAACATGAGTAAGTTTTTTTTCCTGAACTTCTGCCGAACTAACATGACTAACATTCAGGCTCAGATCAGAAATTCCCACTACGTGCAGCAACTTTAGTTTTAGTACCATTCGGCGGATCGATAAAAACTTTGGTTTTGACTATGCTCAAATTCTTATAATATTTTATTATTTTTTAAAAATAAAAAGAAATATTGAAGAATTTACCTTTTTATTAGTTTTCCTCATCATGTTCCGCGGGTTCTTTTCCCCTTGTAGGTCTCTCTTCTCTCCAGTCAGCCTCCAAACGGTTCACGTGAATCAAGTATAAAATGCGGACGATCATCTCAATTATCTCGTGCATTCCTTCTACTAAGTCCATCATGAAGGGAAAATAGATTGATTTTTAAAAAAAGCTTAGAAGGTGAATCGTCAAAAGAAAGCTTAAAAGTAAAGTATGAATCGCTGTCACTGTGCATATAATTAGCGCGCGTCTCAACCAATGACTGCCTACCTCTACGTCACATATTATTTTAGTGCACGTGACCGTGATTGTTAACTTGTTACTGACTATAATTTCATTGAATTCAACCGGCCTGCCAGTGCTTGCTCATGTCCGCATGAACGCGCGAATTGAATTGAAATAAGCCTGAAGCGAGATGACGTTTTACCCCCGTCTCTAGACCATGATAGCTTTTTAAATTCTTTCATATTAAAATTTTTGATTCCTTAGAGAATACAAGAACAGTACTCATAATTAAAGAACAAAAGCAGTGTGAAAAGGATTATAGTCTAGAGACGGGGGTAAAACGTCATCACGCTTCAGGCTTATTGAATACTCAAACTTGGTACGCTAGTTTAGTTTTCGCGATGCATCTTATGTCTTGACCATATAAGTAAACGAAAATTCATGCAACCACGTTTTTGATTCAAGTGAAAATTTTCCAAATTAACCTTTGAAGGGAGTATTTTGATCGTTAAATCATTCTGTGCAAAATTTGTGCAACTTTACTTTATTTGAATATTATTAGTAGGCTGAAATGGATTCTGCACGGATCGTGTTTTCTTCTTATTTGACTTCGACTTCATAAACTACAATGTAAGTTTTAGTGATTCAATTTATTTTTATAATACGATGAGTCTTTGCGTGACAAAAAGATATATATATATATATATATTTATATGCAATTGTTTTGAGCGTCGTAAAAATTTCGACTTCAATCAACGAGCAGCTTCAAGATCTGGATTTCATTCTACGATAGTACAGCGTTTTAGCGCTATTAAAATATTAAAAGCTATTAAAAAAGATAAGCACTGAAAATTCTAAAATTACATTATCAAAATACTATGGCTTTGCACATAAAATACAATCTGCCAAAATATAAATCCTGAAGGATAAATCTATGAAGATTAACGTCAACCGTTACATCTAATACTTTATTCAACGTTTTTACAGTTCTAGTGTATTTCCCACAGATGTCAGGTCCATAGATACTGTAAATACATGATGTGAACATAGAAAAGGTCTTTTTGAAAAAATCTGAACAGATTGTACGAATAGATGTGTCATCAAATTCTCAAACTTGTTGCGCACGTTATACTGTATATACTTGACGTGATATCATCGCTCATTCACAATCATCTTATGTACTAGTACATGTTTATACTTAAATAAAATTCAAGTTAATGATATGATACACTTAAGAAATAGAAAAATAATCGTATGATATATAAACTGATTTGTTAGTAGAAGTTAAAGTTGTTTTTTTATGTTACATATAATTATTCGCTCTCATAATCGAGAGTTTCGTCGCTGTCACTGTTGCCAATGAGGTCTTCGCTTTCCCAGACAATGTTTATAGACCTTGTCATTCCTTCATTTTCTGGATCATTTAGACACACATACCATGCATTTGATATAATCCACGAATAAAGTGAATAATTTCCTCACGATCAGCAATCCCTTCTTGTTTGGAAGAAGTCGAATTTCGAAACCACGCTTCTCGTAATATGATATATAGTTCTACGCAAGAATAGCGTCAAACATACTTTTGGTCAGCGGATTAAAATTCCGATTTGAAACAGCCGTGGTGAACAGCCTCACGGATACTAAGCTGAGTATCAAGCTCTCCCCAGGCCCCTAACCTCTCCCCAGGAAACTTGTATGCCTCTCCCTGTAAGCCGGTTGAAATACAGAACATTTTACCACAATAAAAAGAGCGAAGAGCACTAAGGTGACAATGTTCATCGATCATTAAATCTCAAAAGAACTAAGAGACATCTTTCTAACCGACTTTATGAGTTTCCTCAGCTTATAGTGTTTGAGAGAACCGCTTTTCTGTTATCCTGGCATATAATATACAGAATATAGCAAGATCACATTCACAATACGCTATCATATTCAACAAGTCATGATCATGGTCTATGTTCTTCGTAAAGAGCCTGGGGCTAATATCATTAATACAGACATATTTAGGGGAATCCCCTAATCAGGAAACAACCCTATTGGTTATCATGCTGTCACGTTCCACTTGTCACGCAGTGCATGTATGATATGCAAATCTGATCATTTAAACAGGGGAATATAAGTTGTTGTCTGCGATGGTTGAATAACAAGCTCAAAATGATGGATTTTTCGCCGTGTTAAGTTTCCTAACTGAACACCATGGAATCAAACGAGATGATATAGTCGGCTAACTACTTGACAGCCTTTCAATCCACCTGAGTCCTCGCGATCTATCTTGTGTGTCTTGTGAGGAAATGAAAATTTATGCGACTGCGTTTATGAGGCAAGGCAATGTATCCAAACAAACCCTCTGAAGGTAATATTTTGATCTAAGTCATTCCCTGGCTTTACTCGATTTATGGATTCTTGATCTTGTATATCGTGTGGAATCGAGATGAAAGTGTAACTTGTTGACAGAAATCGAGACTGAAAAGATTTGCTCGCTTCTTGCACAAACATTTACACTTCTTAACCCATATAATACTGCTATATAATACTGTTCGTTCTGTTCTTGCAGGGTTTTCTCTGGGTACTCAGGTTTTCCTCCCTCCGTACAACACAACTTCTAAACTCCAGTCTGATGGTTGAATGTAGACCTCAGGTTTGTTAGACACTGGTAAAACAAGGACGATTTTTGGAATCGTTTCGAACTTAGAACTAAACGGAATCATAGTTGCCAAAGGTGCCATCCAATATTTTGAATCTCTTTTTTGAGGATCATTTTCATCCAGATATCATAGCAGTTTGTGTACTTTTCTTGTTTTTATTACATGAACATCCTGTATTTCTGGCAAATTTTGCTAAAACGTAACTACACCAAAATGATCTCTTTCATTATGGGATATGTTTTCTTCTTCTCATGAATTCGACCTCGAACTACAATGTTAATTAAAGTGATTAATTTAATTTTTTTAAAATATGCTGTGTCCTTATGTTATAAAAAGATACAATTTCAATCATTGGAGAGTACAGCGTTTTAACGCTATTAACTATATTAAAAGCTATTAAAATAGATAAGCGCTGAAAATTCTAAAATTACATTATAAAAATACTACTTACTGCACTAAAAATACAATATGTCAAAATACAAATCCTGAAGGATAAATCTATCAAGAGTAACGCCATCCGTTACTTCTAATACATTATTCAACGTTTTACAGTTCTAGTGTATTTCCCACGGATGTCAGGTCCATAGATACTGTAAATACATGCTGTGTACATCGTCTGGTTATTGCTCTAATATCTAGCGGTGGCTGGCTGTTCTCGGTCTGCAAAGAAATCAAAAGTTCAAATAGAATACTAATAAGAAGGGTAATTCCTAATGTACTTAGTAAACAGGTCAC
Source organism: Actinia tenebrosa (assembly GCF_029948245.1). NCBI lineage: Eukaryota > Metazoa > Cnidaria > Anthozoa > Actiniaria > Actiniidae > Actinia > Actinia tenebrosa. The sequence goes on from NW_028292569.1 coordinate 9,566,385, forward strand.
TGATCTATCCAGGCCTGTTTCCTGTCCTAATGCTCCTAATGATAATAATGTTGTTAATAATAAAATGTCTAATGCTCCTTCTGACAACAACCTTGTTGTCAACGATCATAATTCTTCTGGGTATCTTTCCAATGGCAACAATATTGTCAATAACATTTCTCATCACGACGATCGATCTAGTCATACTTTTCAAGATAAAAAATCTGTCTTTACTATTCCTGACAATCTCATGCTTTCTGAGGCTGAAATCTCTGTTTTGAGCAAAGGTCTCAATTTTATTCCTATTTCTAGAAAAACTGATGTTTTTCAAATCAACAAAGATTCTGAATCTTTCTTTCGTCGTACTCGACTCAAAGCTTTTTTTGATGCTGATAATTCTTCGAAAAATACTTCTTGTACTAGTTTAAAGTGAGTTATAAATAGCTGTAAGATAATTCATTGAGTTTGAGGGACTATAATGCTACTCACATTTCAGCCTCTAGCATAATGATGTCCCACCGATATCTTAATACATTGAAAAGTGTCTAAAAGCCGAAGGGAAGTCGCCCAGGGATTTTTCCACAGACATTGGTACAACTATTTATGTTGTCAGACCAAGTATGTAGTACATGTGCTACGTCAAGATTTTTTTCAGGGTTCCTCCTCCTAATAACTCCTCTTAGTTTGCCAGTGAAATACTTCCATAATTTTATTTATTTTCGTCTAGAGAAAATTACAAATTTAAGCTATAATCACCAAATTGCTTGTAAACAAATCATAACCAATCAAAAATCAAAAACAAAAACAGTCTTGTAGTCTTTATAAGACAATTACCTTCCACAATATAAAGAGAAATCCCTGGGCAAATAATTTTGACTGAGCCGCTGGAGAGCTTTTTGATCAGCTATCTAGCCAAACTCGAACCCCGACTCGATCGTGAGACAAACAATAGTGTTATATGATGACAGAACCCGGACCTACGATACCTACTGACCTACCCACATATACACCATAGACACATAGACACTTTTGTATATGTACGCATAGTTTACACAGTTCACTAATACAACTTAGTTTTAATATCGAAATAACCAATAACAAATCTAAAATTTTAAAGAAATTAAAACATTTTCTAATGAAACATGTTGTAATTCACTATTATATATAAAAGCGCGTTCTGACAATTTTGATTTGTTTTTCATTTCTCAGGCCTTTATCTCTATATCTTGTGGCAATCGTTTAATTTATCATTGGTTATTTACTGGAATAATTGATTGGTGAATAATGCTTTTTTCGGATTTTTCCTTACCCGTATCTTAAATGTTTTCTTCATTTTCTTCAGGTACTTTCTCATTACCCTCGTCTCTTCCCTGTACTTGGTTCCACAGCAGCAGTTGTATAATTTCGTACACCATTCTAAACAACTCGTACAAGGCCCTCAGTAGGGTTATCAGTGGTACAATAACAGCTTCGTTTGGATCAGTACTCATCGTGTTTACTGCTGTGGTGTAGTGGCAGTACGTACGATGACTAAAGTGGAAAAGCAAAAAATTCTACATTCTTGTTTCCCTCATGCTATTTATATACCGCGTAAATGAGGCGTGATCTGATCCCTTATCGGTAGATTAGTACGTTACGTATGGTTTTTTTTTTCGTTTTAGAAAAATATAGTCGCCCCCGCAAGGTCAAATCAATTATATAAAGATTATTAAGTAAAATAGAAGCATGATTCACTAACATATCCATTTCAGTCTGTTTAATTTAAACAGTTTTATTAAGTATGAAAATAATGAGTAATGTGTAAAGGCTTTTCCTTAATTGCCTTCACATTTTTAGCACGAAGAATAGTTGACCCGGCCGTCAGGTCAAATTAATTACTGCTGTGAATTAATTTTTATGAGAAAGCCAGTGACAAAGCATCGGCTACTGGGTTGGATGCTTCCCCACCAATCAACTTATTATCTAAACTGGTGGCAACTCCATCGCTGTACAAAATTCGGCGATTGAAACTTTAAAAGCATGCTGTAATAACATAACAGTTCATTAAAAATCACCGAGATACTGGTACGCATTATGTTGACTATTTTTTATCGTGAATAATATTTCTATTATCCATACTAGACTTATTTTTCTCTATTGACATCCCCTGGTGCTAGATGGCGAATATATCGAAGTACTGATGGTGTAAACGCAAACTCCGCTTCACGTGGTCCAATTTCGTTTCTCTAAAAATAGAAATGAAAAAGTTATTGTTATTCAATGTTCAAAAATCTATGAACAAATTAGCGAAGCAATCTTTATAACAAACCGATAATTTTGAATTTGTATTACTGTGATTCAAGAAACTTACCATTAACGCATGGGCCCAGGTACAACATATTTGCGAATTTTGCAATTTCCTTGAACACTACTAATAAAAAAAGTTCGCAATTTTCTTGATGCCGTATTAAATTCATTTAAAATTATATCATATACTAATAAAAAAAAGTTCGCAATTTATCAACTTTCATAATTTGCGAATTCTGATATCGTATCTTATTATATACTAGTACTTTACTCCCTTCACCTCGACTCTGAAGATGACTTCCGCTCAGGTTGTCGAAAGGTCAGTTTACGATCAAACAATCCTTCTCAGGACTACATCCACCCGGATGATAATATTACTTCGATTAAAAACATAGTACTGGAACTCCGCGAAGAGACATGTTATGTCTTGAAAGGTTTTTAATGAACGTTCATTCAGAATCGGTTTTACAAGTCGGACAAACTAACTCTACATTTCTAAAACAAACGTGTCTGACGTCACAGATAAAGTCCCGTATGTGACAACCGGAAGTGGCTGTTGCTAGGCAGGTTCTAGTCTAATATATGACAATTTCCCCCCTCTTAATTTTGGGCTTGGAAATAACAGTGTCAAAAATAAAATAAAAAGTTAAATAACAAAAGTCCATAGTTCATTCCCTATAACGAAGTGGAGGCCTTCTCTGTCTCTCTGGGTTTCTTCTTAGTCCGGGAGGTTGTTCTTCCTCCATCTTGGGCACTTCACTCATGCTAGGTTCCTTTTCTTTATGAGGAGACTCGGCTGGTTGAAATGGAGCTCGAACTGAGGTCTTTAGTGTTTTACCCATTACTGGGGTTGCGGCTGTTTCTAGAGGCACTGGAGTTTGTAGCAGGGGTTCTAAGTTTCTGTCAGCTTCTGGCCTAACCTTCATGTCAAGCATCCTGGGCCTCAACTGGTCTTCATGCCGCTTGTAGACGTGTTCATCCACTTGGATGTAGTATGAGCGCTGCAGCACATCAATCACAGTACCTGGTAACCAGCGTGGTCCACTACGAAGATTCAGCACGAAAACAGCATCTCCAACCTTGAATCTTGGTTCGCACTTACAATTTTTCTCAAACACAGACTGTTCCTTGTCACTGACAAGCCCAGGTCTCAGGTTAGAGAACCGTGTTCGCAGCTGACGTTTCATGAGCAGGTGGCTAGGTGTGTCGCCAGTAGCAGAGTGAGGAGTTGTGCGGTAAGATAGGAGAAACCGAGCAAGATTTTCTTCTAGAGTACTTCCATTGTCTTTCATCTTCTTCATGTGAGACTTGAAATGCTGAACATACCTTTCGGCCATTCCGTTTGACGCAGGGTGTCCTGGTGGTGTAAGAGTATGTTTTATGTTGTTTCTCAGCATGAACTCTTGAAACTCGCCGCAAGTGAATTGTGGCCCATTGTCCGTGACAATGTGTTCTGGAATTCCAAACGTGGCGAACAACTTACGTAGCTGTAGTAGGGTAGCTTGAGCTGTAGTGGAACCCATAGGTAAAACCTCCAACCACTTGGAGTAGGAGTCTACAACTATTAGGAACATGCGACCCATAAACGGGCCAGCGAAGTCCAGGTGTAACCTTTTCCAAGGACCTGACGGCCAGTTCCATGCAGCTACAGGAGGGCTGGTGGGTTTGGGAGCATTTTCTTGACAGCAGGGGCATTGTTTTGTAATCGCTTCAATAGCGGTGTCTAGCTTTGGCCACCAGAAATGCTGCCTGGCCAGGGCTTTCATCCTAACTGTTCCCATGTGTTCCTCATGAAGGTCAAGTAGTAGGTTAGGTCTGAGTACAGGGGGTATGATCATTCTGTTAGACCACAACAAGCATCCTTGCTCGACGGAGAATTTATCCTTCTTTGTGAAGAAAGGTCTCAATTCCTCATTTGGACAGCAGTTAGGCCATCCTTCTTTGGTCAGCTGCAGTACTTTGGAGAGGCATGAGTCACTGCTTGTTTCTATGGCAACAATTCTAAGTGGTATTCCACTCAGTGCATTAATGTCTATTGACAGTACCTCCTCATGCTCCATTTCATGCTCAGTGGGTGTCTCCTGGATAGGAGATCTAGAGAGGTAGTCAGCACAAACATTCTCTTTGGATGCGATGTACTTAACTTGGTAACTGTAAGCGGACAAAATAATGGCCCATCTCTTTATTCTAGCTGCAGCAAGTTGTGGAATTCCACTGTGTTCACCAAACAATTTGACCAGTGGTTGGTGATCTGTGAGCAAGGTGAAAGTTCTTCCCTAGAGGTACTGGCGAAATTTCTGTACTCCAAAAATAATACCCAGGGCTTCCCGCTCTATTTGTGCGTAGTTTCTTTCAGTGGGCGTGAGGCTCCTAGAGGCAAAAACAACGGGTTTTAGGTCTCCATCTGGTGTTCTTTGTTGAAGGACTGCGCCCACCCCTGTTGACGACGCGTCACAGGCTAGCAAAAGTTCAGCATTTTGATCATAGTGAGCTAACAATGCATGTTCAGACATCTCCTCCTTTATCCTTCTGAAAGTAGATTCATGGTTACTTCCCCATCTCCATTTCACATCCTTTTTCAGCAGATCATACAATGGGGCCAGGCTACTAGCTAGGTTAGGCAGGAACCTTGCATAGTAGTTCACAAGGCCAATAAATGACCCGAGTTCATTCACATTGGTTGGCCTAGGTGCCTCCTTAATGGCCTTTACCTTCGATCCTGTAGGTTGAATTCCAGCAGATGATACTTTATAGCCAAGGTACTCCACTTCCGACAACAGGTACTTGCACTTAGACTCTTTAAGTTTCAGACCATTATCTAGTAGTCTCGTCAAAGCACCCTTCAGGTTTACTAGGTGTTCCTCATCATCCTTACCAGTCACCAGCAGGTCGTCCATGTAGACCGTCACTCCAGGCAGTCCTTTCATGATATTTTCCATAGCACGTTGGAAAATACCAACGGCAGAATTAATACCATATGGTAGGCGGAGGTACTCGTAGAGGCCACAGTGTGTGTTAATGGTTGTCAATTTCTTAGTAGCATCATCTAAGGCTATTTGGTGGTATGCCTCAGATAAGTCCAGCTTTGTAAACTTCTGTCCCCCAGCTAGGCTAGCAAAAATCTCCTTCACCAAAGGCAAAGGATATCTATCCATCTTAGCTGACTTGTTTACTGTGGACTTGTAGTCACCACAGAGCCGTATAGCTCCAGAAGGTTTAACCACTGGTACCACTGGTGCAGCCCAGTCAGAGTGCTGCACCTTTCTGATCACTTCATCTTTCTCCAGTCTGTTGAGCTCCTCCTCAACTCTCTTTTTCATGGCAAAAGGTAAAGCTCTGGACTTGCAAAATACAGGTTGTGCACTCTCTTTTAATTCGATATGTGCTTCAAAGTCCTTTAGGCACCGAACTCCTGGTTTAAACAATTCTTCGTGTTCTTGTAGCAGCTTTGATAATTGTGGCGGCTCAGGCTCAGGGTTTAGGACCGAAAAGATGTTTTCCCAAGGTAGTCTCAGCTTCAACAACCAGTTTCTTCCAAGAAGTGGGGGATCTTGACCATCAACAATGACAAGTGGCAGGTTAGCATATTGGTTTTGTTACACACGGTACTTTCCGTTCGAACCAATAGTTGACACGTTTTTGCTGGAACTTATATTTACTGCTTCTTTCTTTGAGATCTATGCTCAGTACATGTGTGTAAGAATATATCCCTATCTATATCTCTGGTTACAAAACTACTATCTGGTTACATGAACATTTCGTCACACACTCTAATATTTACATAAAGACTTAGTCACGAAATGCCGTACTAGTTTTGTGTCTCACATACTCCCCCACTTAAAATGATGTCCTCCTGGACATGACAAAACACTAAACATAAATCAGACGTGTACACTATTCAAAGACTATCTACAGATTATAGAGTTCAAGTGAATTGGGTTGATCAGGCCCAATCAGTTAATTGCTGTCTCGTTTTCTATAGTCCATATGACTTCTCTTGTCCGCCGGCGCTGGGCACGTCGTCTCTCTAATGTTTCGTGTAGTAGGACGTGTGTAGTCCCTGACTAATCATTGTGTATTTGACACAGTCCCGTTCCAGTTTTTTTTTTTTTTTTTTTGATAAACTATAAGAATAATATGCTAAAAATATATCTGTTAGTACTGCGGGTTGTAAGTGTTGTAGCCATTAAACTGTTGGCGATACACTGTCCATGGGTATACAGGTTGGTTGTAAGGTTGTTGAACTTGTCCTTGTCTAGACAAGACTGGTGGGTTGATGAAGGTCCCTCCGTGTGCAGGAGCGGGGTAGTGATACGTCCCTCCGTAATAAGGGTAAGCTGCGATACCATTTGCATGGTACCAGTTAGTCATTGGTGTCCCAAGAGTGTTGTAGGTTAGCGTCTGTGGAGGGCGTCTCTCGCGGACTGGTCTGCCTTCCGGTTCTGTAGGAGGAACTGCTTCTAATTCTGTGTCAGGTTCGCCTACAGTGATGAGCTGAGGTTGAGCGTCCTCAAGGTTCTGAGCTTGGTCATGGCTTGCGTAGTCTTCCTGAGGTAGATTGTCTTGCTGGGATACCTGGTCTTCTTGTGGGGGGTCTGTTTCCGCTGACTCATTATGTTCACGTTCATTAGTTGCTGGATTCAGTTCGTTTGGTAAAAACCCTCTAAACTGTTCTTCTGACTCGTCATCAGATGGACTGTCATTAGTTAGAAACTGAGGTTGTGTCAAGGCCGGTCTATCTTGATTCTGGTTTGCTTGCCTTTGTTCCATTTGTAGCTGGGTGTGGCCCAGTGGAAGTGAGTCACATGGTAGGAGTAGATTCCTGTGGAGTATTCTTCTTTTACCGTCGATTGGGCGTCCTTCCGGTCTCACAACGTATACCGGGATTCCCTCTCTCTTTTGTACTACCACATGAACCTTGTCCTCCCAATGTGATCTAAGCTTTCCTGGCCCTCCACGTTCAGAGAGGTTCCTGACCAAAACGCGGTCACCTGGCTGCAACTGTGTGTAGTGAACCTTCTGGTCATAGTTCTTCTTTCCTCTAGAGGTAGAGATATCAGCATTTTTCGCTGCCTTCAGGTATGCTTCCTGCATTGCTGTGTGCCATTTCTTAGCGAACTCGGTGTAGCTGGATGTTCCCTTTTTGTTTGATGTTCCGAGAATTATGTCGATCGGTAGTCTTGGAGTCCGGCCAAACATCAAATAAAATGGCGAGTAACCAGTTGAGCTGCTTTTAGTACAATTGTACGCGTGCACTACTTTATTTAGCGAGTCTTTCCATCTACTTTTCGCGGTTTCAGGCAAAGTTCTTAACATCGACAGCAGTGTCCGATTGAAGCGCTCTGCTTTCCCATTGCACTGTGGGTGATATGGAGTCGTCCGCACTCGAGATGTTCCTGATAGACGCTGGAGTTGTTGAAAGAGTTTGTTCTCAAATTCCTTTCCTTGATCGTGTACGATTGCACCAGGAAATCCGAATCGGAGAAAGAAGTCGTTGTACAGTCGTTCAGCTGCAGTTGCTGCTGATTTGTTTCTAGTTGCATATGCCTGCGCAAAGCGAGTGAAGTGATCGACTACTACCAGTATGTACTCATAACCACCCACGCTGCGCTCTAGATGAAGGTAGTCCACAGAGATTAGTTCAAAAGGCGCGGATGTGCTGATGGGTTGCAGAGGAGCACGAGTCTCTCGATTCGGTTTGCGTTGCTTGATACATTCGCATACGTGAGATACAAAATGAGTGATGTCTCTCTCCATGTTTGGCCAAAAGACTCGTTCACGTGCGAGGTGTACAACCCTCTCTGCCCCTAAATGTCCCATATCCTTGTGGAGTTCCTTGAACACTAAGTTGTGGTATTGTGGAGGAAGTACAAGCTGTTTATACTCTCCAATATGTCGGCGTAGTAGTCCACAGTCGTCTATATGTAGTTTATTCCAGTGTCGAACCAGAGATTTTGTCTGTGGTTGCTCCCTCCTCATCTCTCTGACTGTGGGGCAGCGTCCTTCAGTCTTCATGGCTAGTACGCGTCCTATTGCTGGGTCTTGTCGTTGAGCTTCCAAAATGGTATCTGTTGGGAGGCCGTTAATTGTCACTCCACTCAACATTTCTTCATCTGGAGTTATTAGAGTACCACCCACTGCTGCTATCCAGACGGCTTCACCTTTCTCTTGAGCATGGAGTCCATTGAAGGCCGCTGAGACGTCTTCTCTCGTTGTCGTGGTTGTGCAGGATTCCATGTAGGTGTTGATGTCAAGAGGCATTCTCGAGAGAGCATCGGCGTCACCATTTACGCTACCTGGGCGATACTTGATTGAAAACCTGAAATCAGCAAGTTCTGCTACCCAACGTTGGCCGGTCGCGTTCAATTTAGCTGTCGACAGTACATACGTAAGGGGATTGTTGTCTGTGTAGACGGTAAACTGCGGTGCGTAATAGAGATATTCGCGGAAATGGTTACAAATAGCCCATTTTAATGCTAGGAATTCTAGTTTGCCTGAATGTAAGTTGTAATTCTTCTCAGCCTTCGTGAGTGCCCGCGAACCATACCCTATCACTCGCATAATACCGTTCTGCCTTTGATAGAGCACGGCTCCTAATCCCTCCTTTGATGCATCTGTGTGCAGTACAAACGACGTGTTGTAGTCTGGATAACCAAGTATGGGTGGTGTAGCCAAACAATTCAGCAGCTTCTCTAAGGCTTCCTGATGCTTGGCTGCCCAGGTTACTGGTTGCGAGGACGAAACGGCAGGCTGACTTCGTTTTCCACGGCGGAACGTTTTCTTGCACTGTTCTGGTGTGCTAGTTTCGTTTCGTCCTTGTAGGAGTTCAAACAGAGGACACGCAATCCTTGAGAAGTCCTGAATATATCGCCGATAATATCCGACCAGCCCGAGAAGTTTTCTTACATCCCCGACTGTTTTGGGTTGCGAGTTTTTCAGTACTAGTACTGCGGCAACGTTCGATGGGTCGGGTTTATATCCTTCTGCGGATACGATTTGTCCCAGGTAACGGACTTCTCTTTGAAACAGCTTACACTTAGCAGGTTTTAACTTAATACCATGGGATCGTAAACGACGTAGAACCTGTCGGATGTGCTCGACATGGTCCTCAAAAGTCCTACTGTACACGATGACGTCATCGATGTAGGGGACGCAACAGTCATCTCGCATGTCGTGGAGACAGCCTTCCATGAATCGTTGGAACTCAGCAGGCGCTGTCATTAAACCAAAAGGAATTCTAACCCATTCATAGAGGCCCCATGGAGTCACGAATGCTGTAAGGTTTCGACAAGATGGATGGATGAATCCTTGGTGATAGGCTTTTCCTTGGTCCAACAACGAGAACCAGCTGTTCCCTCCAAGGTTCTCTAGAGTTGTCTGCACACGCGGCAGTGGGTGTCGGTCTGGAACTGTGCGCTCGTTCAGCTGACGATAGTCGACACACAGACGTAGGCTGCCATCCTTCTTACGAACGCACACTACTGGTGAAGAGTAAGAGGATCTCGAGTGTCGTATCCAGCCACGGTTTAGAAGGTCCTCCACGTACTGTTTTACCTCAGGATACAGAGGTCTCGGGATTGCTGTGTACGTTTTCTGGACTGGTCTGGTGTCTGACAGGTTGATAGACATTTGCAGCTCTTCAGCACAGCCGATGTCGTTGTCGTCTTGGGAGAAACTGTGGGCCTCTTCTTTGAGCATGCTCAGAGCGATGTTCTTTTGCTCGTCTGTCAGGCCGTCTACGCTAGGTAGGTGGGAGATTTCCTCGGCGCTAAAATCCGTTTCGCTGGGTGGTGTCGCTTGTTGACATGGTAGATCTCTCCGTGTTACCTCGACAGGTGTCACCGACCGTACTTGGTAGAGGCTACCGAGAACAGTGTGGCCCTTAATACGTACGTCATGGTCAGAGTGGTTCTCGACACTGATTTTCACGCGACTGGATGAGCCTCCCGAGATAGTCACTACAGATTCTGGTACATTTATTTCACTCGGCCACGAGGCTTGGGGGTCTGGTTCAAACAAAACTGGAATCTTACCTTCAGTCGGACCAACCTTTGCTGAGCACTTTATAATTGTTGCTTGCTTTTTGGGTATTACAATGTCTCGCTTGCAAGTTTTAATTTCGGCAAGTTCGCAGTATGGATCAACCGCGCGCAGCGTACTCACTAGCCCTTCTACGTCGCTTCTTTTCAGATGAGTCATTGTCGCCGCCATACTGTCTACTATTCCGTCCTTTGTTTCCCCTTCACGTTTAACAAGTTCTGCGATAACATTGTACCCAATAATAGGTGTGTCTAATTGGTCTCGTGAAACCAAGAAAGGAACTTTGACTTTAGCTCCCTCTCCTCCTGACAAAAGCTCAAAGTCTATTTCGACCCAACCCTCAAATGGGAAAGGGGTACCGTTGGCCGCTGTCAGGTTTAGATTTTGCCCATCTAAAAGTTCCCCTATTTTACGCACGGTAGTCCCATCCATTTGTTTGTCAATCCAGTCTTTGGGGAGGATAGAAACCTGAGCCCCAGTATCCCATAATGCATCAGTTTTGCGACCATTTAACAAACAAGTTATCATGCATTTCTTCCCCACCAAATTAACAACTTTGGTGAGTTGTCCTGGCGTGAGGTGTGTGCGGTAAAATCCTTGTTCTCTCATCTCTTCATTCTCTTGCTGGGTGAGATAGCCTATTGCATTGCAAAGTGTTTTGTGCTCATTCCAATGTGCAAACTTACACGCACTTGAACAGTAATTAACACTTTCACATCCCGAACAAAGTATGACTGTTTCTTGTTTCCCTTGTACTCCGCACGACACGCACACATGGGACTCTTTGTTTTCCCGGACTACTCCCTGTCCCCCGGGCGTAGCCGTCGGGAGTTTCCCGACTTTGTTTTGCAACCCCGCGCGAAGTGTTCACCCGATCCACATTTAAAACAATGACTACAACTTTCAGCGTTGTTTTCTTCACATTTAGTGCAACGGCGAACATTCCTCTCTTCCTTCCTTCTTTCGCGCGGTTTATTTAAATCCGATCGAATTGCAGCCACTTCAGCCTGAAGAGCCTTGAGCGTTGCCATGTAGCTATCTTCACTCTGTGCTTTCCCACTGCCATGGTTCTTTGGCGCTGGTATTTTTCTATCGTTTTGTTCGACAGGAGCGTGAATTTGATTAACGAGCGCTTTGCGTGACCCAGGACTCAGCTTACTCATGCGCTCAGACTCTTCCGACGCCGCAGCATTTAATTTCTCCATTAGCTCTTCGTCACTAGCGTCAGCGTTTAACAGATGTGGCCGAAGCTTTGTGCGTATGGATTCCGACTGCAGGCCGGTCTCGATCACGTGGCGAAATAAACCATTTACTAACGCAGAGTCATACTTAACAGTTCCTTCGTTCGTTTGCGATGCAAAGAGAACTTGTTGGCGCAAATCCATGACTCTAATTAGAAAATCTTGCGGAGACTCCTTCGCAGCCTGACATGCCGTTGTCAATTCTTGGTAAAGCTCTGTACTAGATTTCTGTTTATAATGTGCTTTTAGAATCTGCTCAAGTTTTCCTATCGTTAGCGCTGGCATCATTTCTAAATAAGATCTTAATTTAAGTGATGGACTAATCGCTCTGATCACGCCTTCGATTACTTCTGTCTCGCTGTATTTGTTTTTAAGACCAACCTCGATTTGCCTCAAGAGACTTACGAGAGACAAGTGGTCTTTGTGCGTATCTCCTCCAATCATACCAATGATACGAAAATCGCGCCTGAGTGCATTTCGTACATCTACGACGCCTACGTCACTAAGAGTACATACCGGTTCGATTGCTTCCTGTTTTGATGATTTGTTACCTGGTTGTAGAGATACCAACTTTTCGTTTGCTTCGTTGATTTGCTTCTGGTAATCCTCCATCATCTTCTTGAAGTTCTCTTGCATCTTCTCTAGTTCTTTCTTCGCTTTGTCGTATTCAGCATCCTTCTGCGCTGTGTTGCTCTCCTTGGTGAATTTGCCGATGTCTTCAATGACTAACTGTTTGTCCTCTGAGCTCTCTATTACTTCTTCGACTGTCCTCCGTATTTTCCTCGATAACTTTAGTTTTCCTTCATCTTCACAAGGCACCTTGAGGTGTTCTGCTAACTCCTGCAAGCGTTCTAGCGACAAATTTAAAATTTCTTGCTCCAATCTCAACTGCTGAGCCTCTAAATCAAAATCCATCGTAGCCGGCTTGGTCTGTTATTACACCACACCCCCAAATCTTGCAAAACCACGTTCTCTAAAGTTTTCTGGCGTTCAAACGGACATTAATTCCTCTTAGGCCACTTACATCAAGTCTTCAGTACCATACGAAGGGAATGCTTGACTTATTTGCGATGAAAGCATTCAAAGGAACGCTAATTTCGTATCCATGTGCGTCCAACACAACATCAACTTCTTCGACCACGAGGTCAATCGTCTTCCAGGTCTCGAGAACCGCCTTTTTACGAGAAATTCCTCGATTAGCGGTCCTGGCAGGGTCGCCAAAATGTTACACACGGTACTTTCCGTTCGAACCAATAGTTGACACGTTTTTGCTGGAACTTATATTTACTGCTTCTTTCTTTGAGATCTATGCTCAGTACATGTGTGTAAGAATATATCCCTATCTATATCTCTGGTTACAAAACTACTATCTGGTTACATGAACATTTCGTCACACACTCTAATATTTACATAAAGACTTAGTCACGAAATGCCGTACTAGTTTTGTGTCTCACAGTTTCCAATTTTAACTGAGACTAACCTTTCGCCGCAAACTCCAATAGGATTACCTGTGTATGAGCGTAACTTGGAACTGGAAGGCATAAGGTGAGCATCATTAAAGTACTTCTTAAAATCGTCATAATTCATTAGGGACACCCCGGCTCCTGTGTCTAGTTGGAAACTAACAGGCATATCATTGAGTGTTACTTCAACACGGATTGGGGATCCATCTTGTGGCGAATCTATGTGGTACAAAGGCTTGTAATTCTCAACTGGTTCACTGTCGGAATTTTCGGGGCTCTCTTGTGTATTCACAAGATTTGTCTGCACTCCAGCTACCTTTGGATATTTTGAGAGGCAAACTCTCTCCAAGTGGCCTTTCTTTTTACAATAGTTGCATGTTATATGAGCTGGCCGTTGGCATTTCGGTGCCAAGTGGTCCTTTGAACCACACTTGAAGCATTTCTTTTGATTTCCTTTCTCGGAAACGGTCGTGGGCTTATCTACGGCCTTATCTTTCTTGTTCTGTACTCTGTTTACTGAAAGGCTAGGTCTGAGGCTGTCTTGCAATGCTGTGGCCTCCTCAGCCGCGGTTTCTTGAGCAATGGCTATCTTGTAGGCTTTGGCGAAAGTGAGGTCAGACTCCACGAGTAGTCGGTTTTGAATTTTCTCGTTCTTAATTCCACACACGAGTCGGTCTCTCAGCATATCATGTAGACTATCACCAAAATTGCAAGTTTCGGCGGTTTTCCTCAGGACAGCTACGTAATCGGCTATTTTCTCTCCTTCTCTTCGTATACGTGAATGAAATTTGTACCTTTGTACTGTCTCGGATTTTGTCGGTGCAAAACGGTTTCGTAAGACCGCTACCAACTCTTCATACGTTTTCTCCGCTGGTTTGCTAGGAGAAATTATGTTTCGTAGGGCTGAGTATGTCGCAGGGCCAATAAGACTTCAGGGCCAATAGCACGTCTTTTCCTTAAACGGGCTTCAACGTCTGCCTCGTTTGAACCATCTCCATTCAGGGTTAATTCGCCCAGGTCATTCGCCTCAAAATACTGCTCCAGCCTCTCTACATATTCTTCAAATTCCGCTTCTTGTCCATTAAACTGCTCTATTTTTCCAAAAGACGCCATAATCCCATCCTCGTCGCCAATTGTTGTCTTGAAAGGTTTTTAATGAACGTTCATTCAGAATCGGTTTTACAAGTCGGACAAACTAACTCTACATTTCTAAAACAAACGTGTCTGACGTCACAGATAAAGTCCCGTATGTGACAACCGGAAGTGGTTGTTGCTAGGCAGGTTCTAGTCTAATATATGACAAGACACATGTGTAAATTTATAAAATTCGCTCTAAAACAAAAGGATTAATGTACGGTTTCTTGCAATTAACTTTAATGCCAGAAACATCTAAGTGAAAAATGAAACAGATATCTTGCAACACCAGAATAGAAAACCTGTCTAACTTCTTGCGAGAGGCCAAGTCGCAAAAGTCGTAAACGTCGTATATGATTGGATGGCGGGTGGAAACTACGCTAAGAACCTCACTCTGTAAGTCTTGCAATAGTTTCTCTGTTTCAACTTCCTGTTGATCTTTTTGAAATTCTTCATAATCTTGACATTTCTTTTTTCCTGTGACTCGCGAAAGAAACTTGCTGGGATGTCAGGAATTCTGTGGTAGATAGAACATAGGTTCGCCACTGGAGAGCTTTTCTCATAGCTTTTGAAACGGAGACAGGATCGGCCTTTTGACTAGTTTGCTCGCCAATTTGATATATTTCTAGCAGGTATTTCTTCTGTTTTTTCTGAGTGGCGCTTGCGCTGCTTGGTACTTTTTAGGGCCCAGCCCATTTTCAGCGTAGGCTCATTCACTGCGACCGAGGGAGTTCCTTCAAAAATTTGTGGCACATCCATCACAAGTTGCTCCTTGCTCTAGTTTAGCTGCGTACATCAATATCGCTTTATCAAAAAAGGTTTCACGCTCCAGAACATACTTGTGCTTGCCACAGTATATGTGGTTTTGTAAAGACGAATACCTTTGGAAGGATTTGATGCAAATTGAACAAAACCACGTTTCTTTCAACCGAGAATTCCCTTCACAGTGACACTTGTTATCCGCTTTTGATCACTTTCGTATTGACAATCAATTCTGAAATCTTTTATTTCTTTTCAATCTTTGAACATTTCTTTGTATTTGTTTTAAGGCTTTAGAAGAGATAAATGTTTAAAATAGCTAGCGATTCTTTCTCGCTTCCCATTTGCCTCCTTGACGTTTATTACACGACATTTGATTGGCTAACGATCGAAGATCGTGATGTATGGAGAATTTGTATTTTGATATGAGAATCAAATTCAAATAAAGATTTCTTTTCGTTGCAAGCGGTAATGTTTTCCCTTAGTATTTATTTTATAAAAGCAATAGAAAACTTTTTCTCTGTGTTTACATAGCCTGATAGCAACACTCGGGGGGTTGGGAGAATTCTCGACAGTTATGCAAACCCTCGACTACGTCTCGGGTTTGCATGACTGTCTCGAATTCTCCCAACTTCCCCTCGTGTTGCTATCAAGCTATGTAAACACGGAAAAAGTTTTCTATTGCTTAAATAGCTGACTTTCTCTGCAATGATGGAAAGAATCTGCCTACGCGTACTCCAATGTCCAGCGCTGTTGTAACACTAAGTGAGCGCGTCTAGCAAAGCAGAATCTATATTATCGCAAGTGTTATAAGAACTACAGATCGAGCTAAGGAGCTGTTGGTGGTCTTGGGGCGCAATTTCTTCAAGACATGCGCCGACAACTTGTATTGCATTTCGAGTATGGTAGCATTTTGTTCGCGCTGACGCTGTGTCCCATGGTGTTACCAATGAGTGGCGAATCGGGCTTATATCCCGTAAAGTTAGAAATGCTTTGAGGTGGTCTCTAGGTGTCTCATATGTAAAGAATTTGTCTTCTTCAAGAACCAAGGATACGGACTGTGCCTCTGAAGGCTGGTAAAGGCTCACGGGTGTTTTGTGTAATGCACAGACTGAGCCAGCTGGACTTGACTTCAGTGGTGTTTTAAAGATATATCTCTGAATCTTCATCCGTCTTTGACGAAAAATATATTCAAAATTTCATTAACGCCCTTAAATGATCTTGATGATTAAGACAATTTTGTAGCTTTTTACCAATCCTTTTTTTTTTTGTTGTTGTCACCCATGAATATTATTTTGTTGTCTGATCTAAATTGGTAATTTCCAAATATATGATCATTTAGTTCAATAACTTGCTACTTTTGTTTGACTTATTATTCTTATCCCTAAACGTTAAGCAAACTTATAATTATGTTTCGTAACATCCATTTTGTATATTCATTTTAACGCTGATGTGACGTCACAGCGGCTATGTTGGTTTACCAAAACAATACATTTTCTATCCTCCGGGAATTGAACTCTATTTTTATGCAAATACCGTGCAGAAAGTTTCTATTGTTTATTGCTGCCTTCTCACGTGAGTGAAAACGCTCCATTTTAGTCAATCCATTGTCCATTGGGCTTCCTGTTGTAGGGAAATGCGGTTTGGGACAAAGGCAATGTGATCCTCACTCACCAATTGAAGCTTCTCAAAATCCATTGCAACATTCTCTTCAAGCTCTATTTGTTTTAACTTTTTTTCACAGTTGGTGCACATTCCTAGATTGAATGGTAAATTGAAAATGTTATCCTGTGTGCTCATAAAATCAGGAGGCTATCAAGTAGAGATTGAGTGAGTACCTTGCACTTGCAAAACATATTCATATTATTTTTAAAAAAACGGCATGTCAATCAAGGGACTTTGTACATTCGCCGTCTTTTATCTCAATAACGATCAAGTTAATGATATATGAACCTGGCCTTGGTGTTTTCAGTTTAAAAATTTATTTAAGAGGCAAAACTTTAGGATAAAAAAGAAAAGAAAGTTCAACAAAGAAATGAAATGTCAAATATGGCTGTTACAATCCTTCGTGACAGTGTCACGCTCTACAGTACCATGCTGACATTATTACCTGAAACCGGATACGATGCACTTAACCTGACAAACAATTGATAAAACCAGAATTGAAGCTCTAGGTTTCACCAACTAAACAAGGTTAGCGATTATAACTTTAGTTTTATAAATGATTTAAGATAGTAAACATGATTAATCGACGGCTCACCAGACGATCTTGTCGATTTCAGTGTCAAAAATGTTCGATATTTTACGGAACTTTGAGCTCGCCCCTCGTATAAATACTGTTCAAATACACAAAGAAATTTTTATATCAATGGAAGCCATCATTGCTTCATCTTTCAAAATCTAAAAGCTCGTTGGATTTCTTTGTATCGCTCATAGTTTAAATGACCATTGTTTTGAGGCTACTTTTATAGTAGGAAAAAGTATGGCCGATGAAAAAATTCGTAGAAAATTCCACATTGCAGTGAAATCTTTAACAATAACAGTGAACGAAGAACTGATAATATGCAATAAGAAAATCGTGTTATCAATTTCAAAAGTTAGATAGTTTCGTTATATGATGTCACTGAAGTTGGCCAATTTGAGGCATTACTAATTAGCATATTCACCCGTTCCGGGAAAATGCTTAAAAAGCAAAAATATATTTTCACAAATAAACTACTCCATGATGATTGGGACATAATAGTCTACCACTACTGAAAGTATCAGCAAAATCGAGTTTTTGAAGCTTGCCACGAATTTTCAATTTTGTTTGATGCTTGCTGACATCCGCTCTTAATAGTTTCTACATATATTCAGTTTTCAGGTATACTTTATTTGGGTTTTGATTTCCCGCTATAAAGAGTTGAATACACACCGGTCGCTAGGGTACCCTGATATCTTAAACATTACACCGATCGGCAAGAAAAACTATTTGCTGAAAGTATAGTACGGACTTTGTTCAAGTTCGCCTTGTCTTCGTCTTTATGATGTCATCTGCGAGATGTACCATTAGCTTTTACCACTTCCCCCTCCCCCCCAGGACAAACCATATCAATCAATCAATCAACTTTATATGAATACATACTCCCAAATCAATATTTACAACTGCTCTTCCTGAGGCTGTATAAAATTTTTTACAATGCTATTTACACATGAATAGTTGTATTAAGATATGAATTCCATAGTAAAGACTATGTGTAATTGAATCTGAAGAATGAATGAAAATGAATGGATGAATAGATGAGTGGAAAAAATGAATAAACGAGCGAATGGATGGATAAATGAATGAATAGATTCATGGAGAAATCAAATTTTGGAGAATTTTTGCAGAATTTAAGCTTCCGACCCGGAGACACTTGTATGTGTTTATGAAAACTGCAGCAAACGCGATTGAAAGAAATTTTTAAGTTTGCCAATTTCAACAAATTTTTAAATCATGTTTCTGAAACATGTTGCAATAGCGTGAAGTGAACTTGTAAAACTTCGAGTTGAAAATAAAAATCGTCGAGTTTGTAATATGAAACTCGTTCGAGATATTCATGGCGTGCGGAGTTTAGAATGAATCAGTGACGAATACAAAACATCCATGACAAATAGAAAACACGTATGTTGAAACCTTGATGCTGACCATGTAAATGACGAAATATCAATATAAATCAAATTCTCATAACCATGCGAAGATGGTATAAGCACGCCTTAGGGGAAACCCCTAATCAGAACGTTCCGACAAGTTATTATTATTGAATATTTTGTCACGCTATCTCACTTGTCAAGTATGCAAATCTGATACGGTTATACTAGTACCGGTCAATAGATTTTGGGTTACGTTTTCCAGCTGAACACCATGGAGTCAAGCGAGATGATCTACGCGGTTAAATTGATGGACTTACAGACTTACATACTTCTGCAACGGTACCCCTTTTACTCCTCTCCATCCATCTTGTATGGTGTTGAATTGATAAGAGAAAAACTTATGCCACCACGTTTTGGAGGCAACTGAGTCATCTCAACACGGGCCTCTGGCACTCAGGGTACCGCCAGTGAGGACTCAAATAAATATAGATGTTATATTTGCTTACTTTTAGGCATGATAGACAACACGAACTAGTCTGCGGGGATTTTCTTGCCTCCGGGGCTCTAGACATATGAGGATCCACCTTAACTTGGAGTTTCACAAATCCCGCCTAGACTAGCTATACTAGGAACGCTTTGGTGATAAGACTTGTGGGGATTTGTGCTGTTCGAAAATCTGCCTTTTACTGGCCAGTGTATAATGATTGGAAAGGTGTGCAACTTCGCTCTTCAAAATCCACAAAAACCCTCACTCGGGGCTCAATAACTCACAACTTACCAAGCCGATCGAAAATCGACTTCCGATTCTTAAATTGCCTTTCGTTCAAATGATGTCCTGTACAATTATTTTCCGTACGCGCTACGATGACGGTAAATGTTTATTTTAAACCAGGCTACGGATTTTGCTGAGCGAGCTTGGGATCGATCCGAAACCATTTCGCGACGTAACAAAGATCTCCGATCGAACTCGGAACGTATTTGTGTTCACACTTGGCATAGGTTTTGGATTCATCGATAGCAGATTAATCTAATTCAAATCTATCCAGCTAAGTGTGAATGGGCTCACAGATACAGCGAACATTTGAGCGAACTTTAGAAGCCTTGAAGAAACTAGATCTAATTAAGTTTATTTAAAAACCTCATTAATAATTCATGAAGGAAACAATAGAAATCATGACCATGAAGGAGGTTTTATATCTGATATAGATTCGTCTTCATTTGCATAAACTTTAACTTGGATTTTCTCTATCAAACTTGGTTCATTTCGTAAAGAATTCGGTACAATAGGAGAACTTACATCATGAGTTTTTTAAGCAGTTCAATAAACTCGCAGATCGTGTTTTATCGGGTATAAAACCACTCGGCTACGCCTCGTGTTTTGTACCCTCCTGCTAGTTTATTAAACATTACCTATGAATGATTGCAATAATTGCATCTTATGCAATTCTTGTTATTTACATATATTTCATAATTAGGTCTATATATATCTTATAAGATTTTACAGGTTTTACACATATAGTTTATTTATTTATTTATCCCAATTTTTTTTTTTTTTTAAACAAAAAGTAAGTAAAAGTCATAGCTAGTTACTAAGTGGGGAACCGCTGTTTACTGACACAGAAATAAAGTTATTATTATTGTTATTATTATGATGATGGTGATGATGATGATGATGATGATGGTGGTGATGATGATGATGATGGTGATGATGATGATGATGATGGTGATGATGATGATGATGATGATGATGATGATGATGGGGATGATGATGATGGTGATGATGATGATGATGATGATGGTGATGATGATGATGATGATGATGATGATGATAATGAAAGCGACGGATACTTAGTTACGATGTTCATCATTCCACAAACTACGCTTTTTTCGATAAGACATCTTTCTAAATCTTATGAGATTACTCAGCTTATCGTGTTTGAGAGAACCTATTTTCTCTTGATACTGGCATGGAATAATATAAATAATACTACATAGCAAGACCAGTCATATGTCACGTCACTTGATTTCTCCAATCCAGCTTAATTTATATTCACCTAGTTACATGACACGCTATCAAATTCAACAAGTCATGATCATTGAAATATGTTCTTTATAAATAGCCTGGGGATTAAATGTCATGTACTGGCATCTTTAGGGGAATCCCCTATCAGGAAACGATCCTATTGGTTAACACCCTGTCACATTATCGCACTTACCAGACTGTACACGAACGATATGCAAATCTGATCAATGTTTACACACGAATGAACAACAACACTGTAAATGTTGAATAGCAAGCTCAAAATAATAGATTTTAGTGTTACGTTTTCCAACTGAACACCGTGGAACCAAGCGAGATGATATACTCGGTTTAACTACTTGACAGACTTTCAATCCACTTCGTAGCAATGACACTCTTATTTCTGAGTCCTCGCGTTCCATGTTTTGAATTGAAGAACGAAAACTTATGCGACTAGGTTTTGGAGGCAAGTCAACTTACTTATTCCAGAGAAACGGTTTGAAGGTAATATTTTGATAGTTAAATTATTCCTTGGCCGGCTTTAGTTGATTTATGCATTCTATTTTGTATGTCTTGCGGAATCGAGATGGAAGTGCGACTTGTGGGCAGAAATAGAGATAGATCAGAATTGCTCGCTTCTTGCACAAAAATCCACTTTGTTGTCCTAACTGCTGTTCGTTCTGTACTTCCAAAAATCTTTTCATTGGGATATTATTATTAATTAGTAATATCAATAGGTGTGTAGTGACTAGACTGAAATGAATCCTGCATCAATCTTGTTTTCTTCTGATTTGACTTCGACTTCATAAACTACAATGTTAGTTTTAATCATTCAGTTTAGATAAAAGCTTAGCACTAAAATTCTACAGTTACATTTTATGAAAGTACTAACTGCTTTGCACTAAAGTTACAATCTGTCAAAATACAAATTCTTCAGACTAAAACTATCAAGATGTACGCCAACTGTTAAATCTACCAAACACATCTTATAAGCATCGCTCGATCTCAATAGGTGACTTGAAAAAAGTGCATGCACAACCATGAATAGCTTTGTGAGTCAACAGAATAACTTCAAAAATAATACGCAGATCCTATTTAGTAATGGTTAACTAGTGGAGTTGTTGAAGTACCCAGGCAGTGGTGTTATGTGCAAAGATTTATTATAGTTTTGAAGACCAATCTAGAAGTAGTGTTTTGAAGTCTTTGAATGTTGAGTAGTTGATAGTTGTACAAGCATCGTCAGGAGTACGAATATAATCCCCTCTACATCTATACTTTGTTACTTCTACAGCTAGTTGTTGCTCTAATTTCTAATGGCCGTCCTCAGTCTGTAAATAAAACAAAAGTTCAAATATGAAAGTCAGAAAGTAGTATATAATTTAACAATAATAATAATAATGATGATAATGATGATAATAATAAATTAATAATAATAAATTAATAAGAAAATTAATATAAACAATTTATATAGTTCAATGGCGCTTAGTACAGTATTCATGAAATATATTATTATATTAATATGTGTAAAGAATGTAAATATAGATATTTATTAGCATAAATTAAAAATAAAATATTATAAAGTGTTCAAAATAAATGAGTCTTAAGGTTCTTTTTAAAATGTTCCAAATTACTTTCCTTTCGCAGTGGTTCAGATTGCTCCACAACATATGACCACGTACAGTAAAGGCCCTATCGCCATACTATTTGGTGCGTGATAATAAAACTGTCCAATGGAAGAATGCTGCCTATATAACTATATCCGCAATATTCTGTTGAACTAGTACTAAGAGAATATTCTCTTGACTAGTATACATAAAACGTTGAAATAAACGAATGATAACAATCATTTGATTTTAGAACGCATTATAATGGATCTGAAGGAAACGTGTCTATGGAAGTTCTTGTGTGGGTTCAAAATTCAACCTTAATTTTAGCTCACGGCGCGGGCAAGCCTGACCGGGGTAGGGTACTGTCTATGTTTTTCTATCCAAAGAAAATCAAATAATATGTTGAACAATTCTAATAATTTGACATTAAATATGAAACAAAACTGAATTAAAAGATTTGATGGCCAAAAACCTATTTTTATAAAAACTTTAAGGTTCCAAAAGAAAGTTAATAAAAATTATAAGCGGAACCCCTACCCGTTACAATCAAATTGGTTGGGGACATCGTTGTGTGTTCGCTTTAACATTGAACTATTATTACAGCGCACGGTAAAAAAATTGTTTACTGACTTCTTAATAAATAAATTCTTCATAATTTTTTATTTTTAAAAGGAAGCATTGAAGAATAAAACAATCGAGATATTGTGCTGTTATCATACACTGTTTGGAGTTTCTTGTACCTTTGCATTAGTTTTTCTCCTCATCGTTTTCCACGGGTTGCTTTCTCCGTGCAGGCCTCTCGTCTCTCGGCATATCAGCCTCTAAACGGTTCACGTGAATCAAGTATAAAATGCAGACGATCATCTCAATTATCTCGTGCATTCCTTCTACTAATTCCATCATGAAGGGAAAATAGATTGATTTCGAAAAAAGCTTAGAAGGTGAATCGTCAAAACTAAGCTTAAGAGTAAAATTTAAATCGCTGTCACTACTACACATATAATAGCGCACGTATCAACCAATGACTGCCTACGTCTACGTCACAATATTTTTGACCGTTACGTCACAATATTTTTTACTGACAAAAAATAAAAGCACTTCTTGCTGACTAAAGAGGTCAAAACAGTTGTCCAGAGTAGGGACCCGATTTGGGGGGGGGGGGGGGGGGGGGGTGTCTCCCGCCACCACCTACGTTTTTCATTGGGGGGGGGGGGGGGGGGGGATATGCCGGTACCCACCACCTCTATTAGTAAGACCAGCTCCCGCTTTTTGTTATGGGGGGGAGGGGGGGGGGTTACGGCATCCATTACACTATTACCTCAAAATATTTTTTTTCTCAGTCAGCTTTTCAGGGCTGCTTTTTATGCGGGGGGAGGGGAAGGTTTATAGCGGAATCGAGGCATGTCAAAAGGCTGAGTCTTTAATAACGACAACCATCCAAAAAAGTATAAGCTTTAGTTAATTTGTTTCGTTTCCTAAAAATACCGGTTTCAACGGTTCAACGGATTAGTAAAAACTCAAACTGGTGGCAGCAGGAGCTATAATGAGCTTTGTAGAAATCATGTTGACGTTTGAAATACCTATTATAGAATGGTGAACTTTTTAGGGGAATGTTCGAGCCATATTGGCATTCTTTAGATTTTAAATCAGACAAAATTGGCCGTATTAGAAGATTTTTGTTTACTTTTTTTAACAACTCGGGTCAAATGTACTACGACTACAATGTTGCTACTTAGATTTGGAATATTTGCTCTTTTCGGTCTTTTCCCCCTCTTTCCAAAGCCAAAGGTCGTTCTTAAAAGTAAAGTAATATATCACAAGTAAACTGCGTGACAAAACATCATAAATGACCCGTAAATCTTCTGTTCTTTCACTAACTACGTACCGTAGTTAGCGTGTTTTCGAGGCTACGAAACCTAAGAAACAAATGTAAAGAGGCAAATGTAAAGCCAACAGATAGTATGAGCTTATAAATTCTAAATTTTAATTATAATTATATCAAATTGTTCAGGAAAGCCCGGGGTTTTCAAATCCACTTCTGTTTTTCGACAGGTTCTGTTTTATTTCAAGGAGAGACGATTTTCTAACTTGACCCCGGTTATGTCATGCATTTTCTCTTGTTAAATACATCCAATAGCGTGCATTCAGCTCAAAAAGTACGGTGGTTTTTTTTCAGTACAATTCATTCTAAACCAAAACATACAGTCCATGAATAGTTGAATTCGGCATTGCGAAATCGAGGAAAGCGAGGAAAGCGAGGAAACCCGGAGGAAACCAAGGAAACCAAGGGAAAAAAAAATACATAATATACTTATTAATATAAATAGAATATGAATATGAAACTGTACCTAGTGAGTAATTGTCAAGACATTGATTACACAGACTTTTACATCCCATGCAGTAAGCTTACTCTTCAAGTTGCCGAGTATTTACATGTAAACAGTTTAGGCAAGGCTGTGACTTAAATATAAATATAGTTCAAATATAGCCCCCGTAGGCTTGCAATAAAGAATTGCATGGAAATTTCTTTTGTAGCTGTTGATCACTTTCACGGAAAGGTAAGAAATCAGCAAAAGTCTCGTAAAGACTTCCTGTGGTCATCGTCGGGCTTCCTGTGTGATTCAATATGGCGTCGCAAAACAGTTTCGTTTCTTTACGACACTTTTGCCTATTCTTACCTTTCCGTGAAGGTGATAAATAGCTACAAAAGAAACTTCCATGCAATTCCTTATTGCAACCCTAGGCCTACGGGGCTATATGTGAACTATATTTGTTTTTAAGTCACGGCTTTGCCTAAACTGATGTAAATACTCGGCAAAGAATAAGCTTACTGCATGGGATGTAAAAGTCTGTGTAATCAATGTCTTGACAATTACCCACTAGGTACAGTTTTTAGTGGGAAAGGAACGAGCCGACACTCAAAACGTCTGCACAGCAGGCTAGCCGGCTATGAGATACTGAAAAGTTCCAAAAAGAAAATGATTGACAGGCTGTCCATTAGTTTCTTAACATAAACCAGGCATCTTTCAAATTTCAGAGACGCATTTTTAATTTGCTGGATTTCTGCTTTGTTCTACGTTGTAAATTACCAATTTTATTGGCTGTTTTCATTGACGATTTTCTTGTATCATTTATTATGCGAATAAAGACACTGAAAAGTTTGTAGCCGTATGCTCTGCGTCATGTGTCGGAGTTGTGGTTAAATGATGATGGCATCCTTAAATAGCGCTAATTTTAGAACTCTATGGTTGCGTTGAAAATGGTGTGCTTTGTATTCGATATCGTTTCTACGCCTCTATATATACCAGTCATATATGCCTATGATGATATGCATATTTACCCTTGACTTGTGGACCCTCGACAAAAAGCCACAGTCCGCGCGCTAGCTCGATGTCCTAACAAGTTTCCATGCTTCCGGTCAAGATAGAACGCTTTCACACTGTTTGTTTTTCAAATGATTTCATCTTTAAAATATCCTCAATGCGGTGGCATACCCGATAAACTCGGACTCGGACTCGGACTCAAATTGATTTTTTTTTCTTTTTTTTGTTTGTTGATATTTTGAAATTGAAAAATAATATTAAAATTCTTACACCAGAAATAATATAAATCAAAGTAATGATGATAATTCACTTACACTGGACCGCTCGGACTTGAGTTTCCCCAACCAAAATTGAATATTCGAATAGTCGGACAGAACATTAATCGGTAATAAGTGGTCTTAGTTGAAGGCGGGGCTTTTTTTTTTTAATATGAGGATAAAGACGGCGTGTGTTACAATTTTGTAATCGTATTTGAGCCTAACAGACACTTTCAGGCCGAGTATAAGGTTCTGTACGTTTTCTAGTATAAGAAGTGATTTTTTTATCCGCTTCAGCGTTGCGTGATGTCAACACTAGTCTCCAACTTGACTTCTAGACCGTGAAAAACCTAACACCGAAACAGGGAGACAATCAGTGTGCCGAAACAATGTATATTCCAAAGAAAGACCAACCGTCGCTTTCACAAACTTTTAACGTTTCACTCTGGGACACCGGTAATGTTTACATGTGAAAACATCAAAGTTTAAGGCGCCAAACATCAAACTTTGGTCATCAAAAGTTAACGTACCCTCCATTAGCGGCGGTTTTCTTTAGAAGTGTTTCCGCTTAGGTGAAAGCGACGGAAAGACACTGTTAGTATTTCTATTTTGACATTACTGCATGACATTTTGTGTACCCTGTCTTTAATCGATCTGTTAACACTTATTGATACCCCGCTATACAGTTTTGTGGAGATTTAGCAGTGACGCCAGACGCAGTAAAACTAAATTCAACTTCAAGTTTTATAATGTGGATTGTAATACCACAATGAATAGAAAAAAAAGGAGAAATGCGTGCTGATTTTTCCTTTTCGTCATCGCGAACCTCGATATGGCAAGCACTAAAACTTGCTAAACTTTGTACCATGCAGTACTTCTTTCTTGTTTGTATCTTCCTACCAGAAAGTGCATTCCACCTTCAATCCCAATGTGAAATGTGTTGTAGATTTTACGACCTGGTGTAGGAATATTTTTATTATTCATTTCAATTTTAAAATTTCAAAACCATCAATTCGAGTCCAAGTCCGATTCCGAGTCCGGGTTAGGGACATGCCCAATGTAGCGCCTTGTTTAGCAAAGTATTGAACTCCTTAATTTGTATTTACATTGCCATTGCAGCCAAAACCCATCTAAATAACGGATAGGGGGATTTAAAATCGAACTAAAACTGTAACGTATTATAAGTATATCATATAAATTTGACAGTTTTAAAAACAGCTACTTATGAGGTCATAAATTTGATCTCCAAAATCTTGTTGTTTGTAGAGTTTTTTCTCTTGTTGTTTTGAAAAACCTAAATGTTTTTTTCACTGAAAACAGACAATTGACCAAATTTCAACAGTAAATTAAATAAATAAAAGGAATCTATGATACTCAATTTCTTCAATTTCATACCAATCAACAGAAGGGTATATATCTCAACCACCTCAGAATGATTGTCGTGGTGTTGGTGGTGGGGGGAGGGGGGGGTTGTACCCGCCGCCACAACTAATATTGATGTGGGGGGGAGGGGGGGGGGGAGTTGTACCCGCCACCACCATCTTTGAAGTCAAAAAACGGGTATCTAAGGCAGCTGGGGGGGGGGGGGGGGGGGGGTAGCACCCGGCACCCACCAACCTTTCTAGAAAAATCGGGTCCCTACTTTGGACGACTGTTTTGTACTAAATTTCATTGAATTTGACCGGCCTTCCAGTGCTTGCCCATGTCCGCATGAACGCGCGAATTGAATTGAAATTGAAAACTCAAACTGGCTACGCTATTTTAGTTTTCGCGATGCATCTTATGTCTTGACCAGAGTAAACGAAAATTCATGCATCCACGTTTTTGAGGCAAGTGAAAATTTTCCAAATTAACCTTTGAAGGAGTATTTTGATCGTTAAATCATTCTGTGCAAAATTTGTGCAACTTCTCTTTATTTGAATATTATTAGTAGACTGAAATGGATTCTGCACGGATCTTGTTTTTTTCTAATTTGACTTCGACTTCATAAACTACAATGTAAGTTTTAGTGATTCAGTTTATTTTTATGATACGATGTGTCCTTGCGTGACATAAAGATATATATATATATTTATATGCAATTGTTTTGAGCGTCGTAAAAATCGTCGACTTCAATCAACGAGCAACTTCAAGATCTGGATTACATTCTACGATAGTACAGCGTTTTAGCGCTATTAAAATATTAAAAGCTATTAAAATAGATAAGCACTGAAAATTCTAAAATTACATTATCAAAATACTACAGGTTTGCCGTGACTAAACATACAATATATCAAAATACAAATCCTGTTGATTGGTACTGAATAGCTGTCAGCTCCTTGTTTTGCCCCTATGCTATTTAGTGCCAATTATGTGGTCCTGTCTTGTGGATATGGTGTCTCCTCTCTACTCACTTACTTAAGTTTATCCTTGGTTTATTCAACCATTCAACATCAGGTTACTGTTTCTATTATTTAATTGATAAATTAAACGAAACTTACCTGTAAGTTGATGTTTGATAGGGATTCTACCGTAGCATTTGCAGAAATGAGGAGGTCACGTGAGATAGCAAGCATGCGTATCCGAGCTCAGTCTTTAAAGAATTTTGGGTGACTTTGAAAAGTACATATGGGGGCATACACTAATGCCCAGGGTGAATGGGTTTTAGGGAGGGATGTGACCTCCTCATTTCTGCAAATGCTACGGTAGAATCTCTATCAAACTTCAACTTACAGGTAAGTTTCGTTTAATTTATCAATTCTACCTTGCATTTGCATACAATCGGAGGTCACGTGAGATTTCAAAGCTCAAAGTCTCACAAAATTAGCCCTCACAACAGTAATAGCTACATGAATTTTATTTCTACTGAGATTCATGTATAATAATGTCAAAATGAAACCTTGTAACATAGGTAAAAGAACAATTAACAATAAATTTGTAACAGCAATATAGGACTAAGCCTGAATATTAATTGTTCGAGGAAGCCAACACTGCTTCTGCAAAGTTATTTGGCTTTACAACTGGTCTGTCATAGAATCGTGCAAATACTGACTCTGAACTCCAGCCAGCTGTGGTCATTATGTCTTCAATAGGAACATCTGCAGCTTTAGCTGCTGAAGTTGACGCTGACCGAGTACTATGACTTTTAAAAACGCTAGTGTCAATTCCAGCTGCTTTCATGGTTTGTTTAATCCACCTAGAGATAGAGTCTCTGGATGCTGGTCCATGAGGCTTGGCATGACAAATAAGCAGTTGACGAGAATCCTTCCTAAGGGAAGCAGTTCTTTCAATGTAAACATTCAACAGAGTAAGCACACAAAGTTTTTCATCTAAAGTGTAACGCTTGAAGACAATGGGAGTCAAGTGTCTGTTTTTCCCCCCAGTGTTTCTGGTCTGTTTTAGGCATGAAGTTATATTGAATGAGATTTCATTTGGCTGTACATTCATGTTATCTAAAGACAGTAACTGGAGTGTTTGTGTTCTTTGAGCGGATATAAGTACTATAATCATGACTAGCTTATGCGTGAGCAGTTTGAGAGATAGTTCTCTGGCTGTAGGGAATTTCTTCAAGTGAAGTAGCACTTGCTGTGGATCCCATGTGGCAATATATCGTGGCAATGCAGGTTTGAGGTTAAACAACCCTGACATAAATCTGGACACAACAGGATGGCTGCCCAGCTTCACCCCATCAATTTTGATGAAGCTTGATAAAGCACTTCTAGCTGTTCCTACTGCACTGTAACCCATAGATTTAGATAAATGACACAAAAATTGAAGGACATTTTGAAGGCTGGGCTGAAAACTATGAACATTATGCTCCTCGCAGAACTTGACCCATGCTGCAACATATGTCTGATATTGCTTACGAGTCCCTGTCCTCCAGGATTGAAGTATAATGTCAAGAGGTTCGCCTGTTACTCCTTGATTTGTCAGAGCTAACCTGATACAAGACAACCAAGAAGTTGCAGTTTGGGGTAAAGTGGATGTACCTCCTCTGGGCTGTGAGGCAGCATCAGTGTTTTTCGTTTGTTTGTTATCTTTATTGGTTGAGCTTGGAGCATTTGCAATAGCCTCGGATACCAGAACTGTGTTGTCCAATGAGGAATTATCAAGATTGCCATTACTTTGTCTAACTGTATTTTCTGAAGAACTTTCCCTATAAGGCTAAAAGGGGGAAAGCAGTATATTAGTTGATATTTTCCCCAGTCAATTGTAAATGCATCAATGGCTATGGCACCTGGGTCAGGTTTCCAGGCTACATATTTTTGGACTTTATGGTTAAGTCTAGAAGCAAACATGTCTATCTCCGGCATTCCCCAACATTTTGTGAGGTTTTGAAAAGAGTCTAGGTCAAGGGACCACTCAGTATTGCTGTCATTTTTCCGGCTGGCTTCATCTGCCTCAGTGTTAAGACAGCCAGGCAAGTGGGAGACAGACAGTTTTAAGCTTCTTTCTTTACACCATAGTATAATATCCCTTGTAATTTCATTACATTGTGGGGAATGAGTGCCTCCCATATGCTGGAGGTATGCGACTGCTGTGGTATTATCACATAGCACTTTTATAACCTTGTCATGCAAATGATGACATAGAGATTTAAGGCATAAAAACACTGCTTTCATCTCTAGAAAATTAATGTGGTTAAGTGATTCCTCTGGTGACCATCTTCCCCGTGCTATTAAGTCTGTTCCTTCAATTATGCCACCCCAGCCTGAGAGTGAACTATCAGTTTTTAGGGTGAGCTCAGGTGGTTGTAAGACTAGTGGGCAAGGGAAGAGATCACATTCCCTAATCCACCATTCTAGATCTTTCCTAGCAACGGGTGAGATGCTCATTTCACTATCTAGATTCCAATTATGTGATTTTAGTGCATTTGTTTTGTCATTCTCTAGGGACCTATAAAATAGGGGTCCATAGTACACTCCAGGGAATGAGGCAACCATAAGGCCTACTACAGAGGCAACTTCTCTTATAGGTACAAGTCCCTGATGTTTTAATAGTTTTGCACATGATTGTTTTAGCTTGTCAACTTTATCAGGAACCATAGATATATCCATAGTAGTCGAGTTAATAATGAATCCCAGGAATTTAACTTGCTGTGATGGTGTAATTATTGATTTGATGTCATGGACTGTAAAGCCCAATGAGCTAAGCAAGTTAGTTGCATCTTTAGTTTGATTATTAAGTTCCTGAGGGGTATCAGCTAACAAAAGAATGTCATCGATATATCCCACTAAATGGTTGCCCTTAACTCTAAGGGTAGCATAAACTGGTTTCATAAGCTTATTGAATGACCTAGGGGCACTAGATAGCCCATTAGGTAAGCATGTAAATTCATATAATGTATTTTTAAAATTAAATCTGAGGTACTTTCTGTGTTCAAATGCTATAGGCACTGAATAGTACGCATCCTTGAGATCAAGAACTGCCATCCATGACCCTTGTTTAACGAGTTGGGCAGCTGATTGTAAGGACTCCATTTTAAAATGCTCATAGGTTACATGTTCATTGAGTCTTTTTAGATTTAGGATCAGCCTGTGTGATCCATCCTTTTTGGGTCTTGTGAATATGGTTGATATGAACTCATCTTCACAGTGAGTAGTTTCCACAATAACATTTTTATCTCGCAATTTAGCAATCTCTTTGTCTATAATTTGTTCCTCTCCTTTGCAGAAATGAATGCAGGGAGCTACTGTTTGATGAGGCTCTGAGTCAAAGGCTATACGATAGCCAGTTACGATCTCAAGTATGGTACTATCGGATGTTAGCAACCTCCAGCTGTCTATAAAATTAGCTATATTACCAGCTTTAAAATTTATGTTGATAGTGCATGCACTTACCAGGTCATTAGAGCTTTTTGTGTCTATTTTGACTGTTGTCGTTGTTTTGTGCTCTGTCTCTGACCTTCTTTCCTTTTCCAGGGTTTGTAGTCCTGGCCTCTGGAGTTTTTTGAATTCCTGTATTTGCTACCATGCGAATTACCATATGAATTGTTGCTACGGTAGTCTTTGGATTGGATTCTGGCACCAATTTTGTTCTGGTCACCAATATCTTTCAATTGTTTTTGGAGGTCATCTCCAAAAAGCATGTCAGAGAAGGGAATCTGTGAAGAGCACAGATAGGCATAATCCTTGCCTATGTCTGACTTCATAAACAATTTTCTCTGCACATTTATCTCATAGTTTGCATGTGAGAAGAGAGATAAGGCCTCTAAGCCCTTTTTCTTCATCTGCTGAAGTTGGTCGCCGCTCAGGTGCCCTGTCATGGACAGGTCAGTCATGCGCATGACTGGTATCATTCCTTTCACTAGAGCTTGTTGAATTTTGTACATTTGTGCATCAGTTTTTCTAGTGTAATCTCTGAGCCTTCGCCAGATGCCTGGATTCACCCTAGTAGGCTTTGCATTTTGACAGTTTTCCGGCCTTTCTATGCGATCTAACTTGTCTTTTAATGCTTTATCCGACATACGATGTCGAAGCATTTTGTCAACTAGCTTAGCGAGCTGGTTATGTTGGAGCTTGGCCCCAGTTATGTCATCAGACTCGTACTCCTTTTGGAGTTCGGCTAGTGTTTCATCAATATCTGACTCACCAGATTCATGTTCGTGTTCAGATTCATCTGAGACATTGTTTTTACCAATGATCTCATTCATGATTTCCTCAGGGTCTCGATCATCCTCGCCATCAGGCGTGCTCGTGGAGCGGCCATCTTGGCGCCGTTTTTTGGCGGGACGATCTTCAGGGGCCGCTGAACGTTTTGCCGGCCCTTTGCCTTTTCCCTTCACGGAAGGGGTTCTTGAAGAGTCTTCTTGCAATTTTGTAGGATTTTCTTTGCCAATTAGATGTTCTGTAAGTTGATTAATCGCTGATGTTAAGCGGGTAAGTTGGTCGGTTGATGTATCGAGCGGCATGGCCGACTCCGAAGTTCCTTCACCACTGTCAACGGTCTTCTTGGAATGACTTTCCGGTCCCTTTCCTTCGTCTTCAGAATCTAGGCTGATGTTTTCAGCCATTTTTAAAACTATCTTGGGATAATTTTCGTCGAAAAGAAGCAATTTCAACTCCTCTAAGACAAATCGCGACTGTATGCTCGGACAACAACTCGCACTGAGCTCGGATACGCATGCTTGCTATCTCACGTGACCTCCGATTGTATGCAAATGCGAGGTAGAATTTATTATCCCAATTATTTATTTATCTAATTGTATATTTTTATTCAAGATTTTTATTGTAGTGTATTATATGTAGCAGGTCCACATCAGCATTTGCTGCCATATTTAACCTGCTTTATCAAATAAAGTATGTATGTATGTATGTATGTAATTTTATCAAGAGTAACGGGGAAGACTACATCCCGGGCGGAGGTAGGACCTCAAAAATTTTCGAGCGGAGCATGGTGATTACTGATACCGGTCTATTCATTTCCGGTTGTCACAAACACAGTAATGTCACAAAAGGACTTTCGAGCATCAACTAATTACTACAATAGTGCATATATAGTCTATTTGTTGTTAGTCTCGCTAACTATTTCGCTCTAAAATTAAAAATTCTTTTGGGAAATTTGAAAGGGATGTACGTATGCAAATGACATCACGACTATAAACTGACTAAAATTGTTGTCTGGACTGCTAGCTGACTGTAATATTTTTCACATAATATTCATAACACGAGCGGGAACAGAAGACCGTCGAACTCGCTTATGAAGGCTGATTTTTAGGAGAAAAATAAACAGGCTTTTAAATCTGCCTTTCTATTAACTTGTTTAATATAATAGATAGCACGATCTTTTGACACATACCTGTTTGGGACAGTCTTTGTGTCCTTTGTCCTTGCAATGACCTTCGGCTCGAACATAGCAGGCAGAGTTCAATAACTGGAAATTCTCCAGAAAATCTTCAAATTCCTCCCTGTTCCCATTAAAATATCCATAGCAAAACCCTTTATCAACCGAAAATCCGTTCAAATTCTCCTGCAAATAGTCTTTTTCTTTGGACACTGACTCTCCTTCCATGCTATAAACAGGACTTACACTCCGCAAGCGCGTAAAAAGCCCGCGAAAAATTTGCCTCAGGGGTTCGTACGCTGGACTGGAAGCTAACAGAGCTAAGGCTTACTTTTCTCTTAGTTAGTAGATGCTTTTGTCTATCAAAAGAGGAACCGTATTTAGTTTCTTCAACAATCACTTATATCAAACAATTATTCTGTTTTTCGAAAATTCACTTTTAGTAAATATTAAGAAATGGCATTAATATTTATTTGAATAATTCTTGACGAAGAGTCACGCTCGAAAGTCCTTTTGTGACATTACTGTGTTTGTGACAACCGGAAATGAATAGACCGGTATCAGTAATCACCATGCTCCGCTCGGAAATGTTTGAGGTCCTACCTCCGCCCGGGATGTAGTCTTCCCCAAGATTAACGCCAACCGTTACATCTAATACATTGTTCAACGTTTTACAGTTCTAGTGTATTTCCTACGGATGTCAGGTCCATAGATACTGTAAATATATGCTGTGTACATCGTCTGGTTATTGCTCTAATATCTAGTGGCTGGCTGCTGTTCTCGGTCTGCAAAGAAATCAAAAGTTCAAAAATAAAATACTAGTAAGAAGGGTAATACCTAATATATTACACACAAGCGACTGATCTAGCCAAGCCTGTTTCCTGTCCTTCCTGTTCTACACAGGGGAGAAACTGTTGCGTGTCAACTCTGACAGCGGCAGAGTGGAAAACTATCTTCAATTATTTTTTATTCGAGATGAAGATAATTTCTCCCATAATAAAAACCATGCAGTGAAATCGAATCGAAATGCACTACATTGTTTTTATGTTTTTGTTGTTTTTTTTTTTTTTTTTTTTGCGCGAGTACATACTCTCCGACCTAGGAATTTTGTACACAACTCACCACCACCACCAGGGGCTAGTTTTGCTCTCGAAAGATTCTTCGACAAAGTCTTCCAAAAAAACCGACAATTTTAGGCTTTGAATCTCTTTTACTTAAAAAAAAAACGAAAGATAACTACAGATAATCCAATACAACATCAAGTTTAGCCATTGAGTGAAATTTACCTCAGATGTCTTTATTGAAATCGAAAATCTGGAGATTTAGGACAAATCAAGACCAAAAAACAGACTTGGAAACTGGTTAAGGTGAGCAAAACAGAAGCTTACTTTAATAATTACGTCTTTTACAGAACGAGACGAAGTTTACATTCAGTTAAACTTGACAAGAACGACTGAGACAAAATAGAAAGTAAAGGCAATGCAAAATGACGAATTTCTTTGTCAGTAAATTGGCGTTTGTAAATGTTTTTGAATATTTTTTACGGCTTTTTAAAGTGAAAGTCTAGGTCTTTCTACAACAACATCTCTCAACAACACAAATTTAAGCTCATTTTTATAATCAGACTTGCTCGAATAGCTTAATAAACAGTTGAATATTTGGTGTAAATTTATATTTCATTCAATAGACCCTTTTCGGGTTCCAAATTACCGCTGTGTTTCTTGATTACAGACTCATTTACTCAGGCTTAGCCTCGATTTTGTGCAGAATATTCGCGTGTTCAAGTCAAGGTCCGTCAAGTTTTAAAGTGTTCGTATTGTTGAATTTGTGCATTCTTTATTTAACTGTTGGTATTTGCGAGTAATTAGACACTGACTGGAGGCTTAGCCTGAGCATATGAGTCTGTAATCAAGAAACACAGCGGTAATTTGGAACTCGAAAAGGGTCTATACTTAAATAAATTATCAAAAATAATTGTCAAATAAAAGTCCTCGTTGTTTTGAAGATGGGACCCCGCGATAGGAGGCGAATCTTTGTTGAACGAAAAACATATTAAATTCTTTTGTCTTTCACGCTCGGGCTCATTTTCTCCTTGTTCATCCGTGAAGTTTTGTCTCAAACTCCTTCGTCTTTCACGCTTATTTTCTATTTGTTCGTCCGTCAAGTTTTGCCTCATATGCCTTTTTCTTTCACGATCATGTATCTCCTTGTTCAAATCCCGCCTGGATTTGCGTTTTCTCTCTCTCTGCTTGCAGCTTTTCTTCGGTGACATTCCTTCGTCTTTGCCTTCTTTGCGGTAAGTATTTTTTTCCTGAACTTCTGCCGAACGTACTAACTTGACTAACTTCAGGCGCAGATCAGAAATTCCCACTACGTGCAGAAATACCAACTTCAGTTTTAGCGGCGGTGCCGTACCATTCGGCGGATCGTTAAAAACTTTGGTTTTGACTATGCACAAATTCTTATAATATTTTATTATTTTTTAAAAATAAAAAGAAATATTGAAGAATTTACCTTTTTATTAGTTTTCCTCATCATGTTCCACGGGTTCTTTTCCCCTTGTAGGTCTCCAGTCAGCCTCCAAACGGTTCACGTGAATCAAGTATAAAATGCGGACGATCATCTCAATTATCTCGTGCATTCCTTCTACTAAGTCCATCATGTAGGGAAAATAGATTGATTTGTAAAAAAAGCTTAGAAAGTGAATCGTCAAAAGAAAGCTTAAGAGTAAAGTATGAATCGCTGTCACTGTGCATATAATTAGCGCGCGTCTCAACCAATGACTGCCTACCTCTACGTCACATATTTTTTTAGTGCACGTGACCGTGATTGTTAACTTGTTACTGACTATAATTTCATTGAATTCAACCGGCCTGCCAGTGCTTGCTCATGTCCGCATGAACGCGCGAATTGAATTGAAATAAGCCTGAAGCGAGATGACGTTTTACCCCCGTCTCTAGACCATGATAGCTTTTTAAATTCTTTCATATTAAAATTTTTGATTCCTTAGAGAATACAAGAACAGTACTCATAATTAAAGAACAAAAGCAGTGTGAAAAGGATTATAGTCTAGAGACGGGGGTAAAACGTCATCACGCTTCAGGCTTATTGAATACTCAAACTTGGTACGCTAGTTTAGTTTTCGCGATGCATCTTATGTCTTGACCATATAAGTAAACGAAAATTCATGCAACCACGTTTTTGATTCAAGTGAAAATTTTCCAAATTAACCTTTGAAGGGAGTATTTTGATCGTTAAATCATTCTGTGCAAAATTTGTGCAACTTTACTTTATTTGAATATTATTAGTAGGCTGAAATGGATTCTGCACGGATCGTGTTTTCTTCTTATTTGACTTCGACTTCATAAACTACAATGTAAGTTTTAGTGATTCAATTTATTTTTATAATACGATGAGTCTTTGCGTGACAAAAAGATATATATATATATATTTATATGCAATTGTTTTGAGCGTCGTAAAAATTTCGACTTCAATCAACGAGCAGCTTCAAGATCTGGATTTCATTCTACGATAGTACAGCGTTTTAGCGCTATTAAAATATTAAAAGCTATTAAAAAAGATAAGCACTGAAAATTCTAAAATTACATTATCAAAATACTATGGCTTTGCACATAAAATACAATCTGCCAAAATATAAATCCTGAAGGATAAATCTATGAAGATTAACGTCAACCGTTACATCTAATACTTTATTCAACGTTTTTACAGTTCTAGTGTATTTCCCACAGATGTCAGGTCCATAGATACTGTAAATACATGATGTGAACATAGAAAAGGTCTTTTTGAAAAAATCTGAACAGATTGTACGAATAGATGTGTCATCAAATTCTCAAACTTGTTGCGCACGTTATACTGTATATACTTGACGTGATATCATCGCTCATTCACAATCATCTTATGTACTAGTACATGTTTATACTTAAATAAAATTCAAGTTAATGATATGATACACTTAAGAAATAGAAAAATAATCGTATGATATATAAACTGATTTGTTAGTAGAAGTTAAAGTTGTTTTTTTATGTTACATATAATTATTCGCTCTCATAATCGAGAGTTTCGTCGCTGTCACTGTTGCCAATGAGGTCTTCGCTTTCCCAGACAATGTTTATAGACCTTGTCATTCCTTCATTTTCTGGATCATTTAGACACACATACCATGCATTTGATATAATCCACGAATAAAGTGAATAATTTCCTCACGATCAGCAATCCCTTCTTGTTTGGAAGAAGTCGAATTTCGAAACCACGCTTCTCGTAATATGATATATAGTTCTACGCAAGAATAGCGTCAAACATACTTTTGGTCAGCGGATTAAAATTCCGATTTGAAACAGCCGTGGTGAACAGCCTCACGGATACTAAGCTGAGTATCAAGCTCTCCCCAGGCCCCTAACCTCTCCCCAGGAAACTTGTATGCCTCTCCCTGTAAGCCGGTTGAGATACAGAACATTTTACCACAATAAAAAGAGCGAAGAGCACTAAGGTGACAATGTTCATCGATCATTAAATCTCAAAAGAACTAAGAGACATCTTTCTAACCGACTTTATGAGTTTCCTCAGCTTATAGTGTTTGAGAGAACCGCTTTTCTGTTATCCTGGCATATAATATACAGAATATAGCAAGATCACATTCACAATACGCTATCATATTCAACAAGTCATGATCATGGTCTATGTTCTTCGTAAAGAGCCTGGGGCTAATATCATTAATACAGACATATTTAGGGGAATCCCCTAATCAGGAAACAACCCTATTGGTTATCATGCTGTCACGTTCCACTTGTCACGCAGTGCATGTATGATATGCAAATCTGATCATTTAAACAGGGGAATATAAGTTGTTGTCTGCGATGGTTGAATAACAAGCTCAAAATGATGGATTTTTCGCCGTGTTAAGTTTCCTAACTGAACACCATGGAATCAAACGAGATGATATAGTCGGCTAACTACTTGACAGCCTTTCAATCCACCTGAGTCCTCGCGATCTATCTTGTGTGTCTTGTGAGGAAATGAAAATTTATGCGACTGCGTTTATGAGGCAAGGCAATGTATCCAAACAAACCCTCTGAAGGTAATATTTTGATCTAAGTCATTCCCTGGCTTTACTCGATTTATGGATTCTTGATCTTGTATATCGTGTGGAATCGAGATGAAAGTGTAACTTGTTGAC
The DNA here is from genome assembly GCF_029948245.1 of Actinia tenebrosa. Classification (NCBI taxonomy): domain Eukaryota; kingdom Metazoa; phylum Cnidaria; class Anthozoa; order Actiniaria; family Actiniidae; genus Actinia; species Actinia tenebrosa. The sequence continues at coordinate 9,605,061 of NW_028292569.1, forward strand.
AGAAATCGAGACTTAAAAGATTTGCTCGCTTCTTGCACAAACATTTACACTTCTTAACCCATATAATATTGCTATATAATACTGTTCGTTCTGTTCTTGCAGGGTTTTCTCTGGGTACTCAGGTTTTCCTCCCTCCGTACAACACAACTTCTAAACTCCAGTCTGATGGTTGAATGTAGACCTCAGGTTTGTTAGACACTGGTAAAACAAGGACGATTTTTGGAATCGTTTCGAACTTAGAACTAAACGGAATCATAGTTGCCAAAGGTGCCATCCAATATTTTGAATCTCTTTTTTGAGGGTCATTTTCATCCAGATATCATAGCAGTTTGTGTACTTTTCTTGTTTTTATTACACGAACATCCTGTATTTCTGGCAAATTTTGCTAAAACGTAACTACACAAATATAATCTCTTTCATTATGGGATATGTTTTCTTCTTCTCATGAATTCGACTTCGAACTACAATGTTAATTAAAGTGATTAATTTAATTTTTTTTAAATATGCTGTGTCCTTCTTATGTTATAAAAAGATACAATTTCAATCATTGGAGAGTACAGCGTTTTAACGCTATTAACTATATTAAAAGCTATTAAAATACATAAGCGCTGAAAATTCTAAAATTACATTATAAAAATACTATTTACTGCACTAAAAATACAATATGTCAAAATACAAATCCTGAAGGATAAATCTATCAAGAGTAACAGTTCTAGTGTATTTCCCACGGATGTCAGGTCCATATATACTTGTTTCAGATATGCTGTGTACATCGTCTGGTTATTGCTCTAATATCTAGCGGTGGCTGGCTGTTCTCGGTCTGCAAAGAAATCAAAAGTTCAAATAGAATACTAATGAGAAGGGTAATTCCTAATGTACTTAGTAAACAGGTCACTGATCTAACCAGGCCTGTTTCCTGTCCTAATGCTAATAATGTTGTTAATAATAAAATGCCTAATGCTCCTTCTGACAACAACCTTGTTGTCAACGATCATAATTCTTCTGGGTATCTTTCCAATGACAACAATATTGTCAATAACATTTCTCATCACGACGATCGATCTAGTCATACTTTTCAAGATAAAAAATCTGTCTTTACTATTCCTGACAATCTCATGCTTTCTGAGGCTGAAATCTCTGTTTTGAGCAAAGGTCTCAATTTTATTCCTATTTCTAGAAAATAGAAAAACTGATGTTTTTCAAATCAACAAAGATTCTGAATCTTTCTTTCGTCGTACTCGACTCAAAGCTTTTTTTGATGCTGATAATTCTTCGAAAAATACTTCTTGTACTAGTTTAAAGTGAGTTATAAATAGCTGTAAGATAATTCATTAAGTTTGAGGGACTATAATGCTACTCACATTTCAGCCCCTAGTATAATGATGTCCCACCGATATCTTAGTACATTGAAAAGTGTCTAAAAATAAGAAAGGAAGTCACCCACGGATTTATTCCACAGACATTGGTACAACTATTTATGTTGTCAGACCAAGTATGTAGTACATGTGCTACGTCAAGATTTTTTTCAGGGTTCCTCCTCCTAGTCTAATAACTCCTCTTAGTTTGCCAGTGAAATACTTCCATAATTTTATTTATTTTCGTCTAGAGAAAAATTACAAATTTAAGCTATAATCACCAAATTGCTTGTAAACAAATCATAACCAATCAAAAATCAAAAACAAAAACAGTCTTGTAGTCTTTATAAGACAATTATCTTCCACAATATAAAGAGAAATCCCTGGGCAAATAATTTTGACTGAGCCGCTGGAGAGCTTTTTGATCAGCTATCTAGCCAAACTCGAACCCCGACTCGATCGTAAGACAAACAATAGTGTTTTATGATGACAGAACCCGAACCTACGATACCTACTGACCTGCCCACATATACGCCATAGTAAACTATGCGTACATATACAAAAGTGTCTATGTGACATAGACACTTTTGTATATGTACGCATAGTTTACACAGTTCACTAATACAACTTAGTTTTAATATCGGAATAACCAATAAGAAATCTAAAATTTTAAAGAAATTAAAACATTTTCTAATGAAACATGTTGTAATTCACTATTATATATAAAAGCGCGTTCTGACAATTTTGATTTGTTTTTCATTTCTCAGGCCTTTATCTCTATATCTTGTGGCAATCGTTTAATTTATCATTGATTATTTACTGGAATAATTGATTGGTGAATAATGCTTTTTTCGGATTTTTCCTTACCCGTATCTTAAATGTTTTCTTCATTTTCTTCAGGTACTTTCTCATTACCCTCGTCTCTTTCCTGTACTTGGTTCCACAGCAGCAGTTGTATAATGTCGTACACCATTCTTAACAACTCGTGCAAGGCTCTCAGTAGGGTTATCAGTGGTACAATAACAGCTTCGTTTGGATCACTCATCGTGTTTACTGCTGTGGTGTAGTGGCAGTACGTACGATGACTAAAGTGGAAAAGCAAAAAATCGGATACTGTCTTGTTTTCCTCATGCTATTTATATACCGCGTAAATGAGGCGTGATCTGATCCCTTATTGGTAGATTAGTACGTTGCTATGGTTTGAGCACGAAGAATAGTCGACCCCGCAAGATCAAATCAAATGAATTACACTAGAACTGTAAAAACGTTGAACAATGTATTAGATGTAACGATTGGCGTTACTCTTGATAGATTTATCCTTCAGGATTTGTATTTTGACATATTGTATTTTTAGTGCAGTAAGTAGTATTTTTATAATGTAATTTTAGAATTTTCAGCGCTTATGTATTTTAATAGCTTTTAATATAGTTAATAGCGTTAAAACGCTGTACTCTCCAATGATTGAAATTGTATCTTTTTATAACATAAGAAGGACACAGCATATTTAAAAAAAATTAAATTAATCACTTTAATTAACATTGTAGTTCGAAGTCGAATTCATGAGAAGAAGAAAACATATCCCATAATGAAAGAGATTATATTTGTGTAGTTACGTTTTAGCAAAATTTGCCAGAAATACAGGATGTTCGTGTAATAAAAACAAGAAAAGTACACAAACTGCTATGATATCTGGATGAAAATAACCCTCAAAAAAGAGATTCAAGATATTGGATGGCACCTTTGGCAACTATAATTCCATTTAGTTCTAGATTCGAAACGATTCCAAAACTCGTCCTCGTTTTACCAGTGTCTAACAAATCTGAGGTCTACATTTCACCATCAGACTGGAGTTTAGAAGTTGTGTTGTACGGAGGGAGGAAAACCTGAGTACCCAGAGAAAACCCTGCAAGAACAGAACGAACAGTATTATATAGCAATATTATATGGGTTAAGAATGTAAATTTTTGTGTAAGAAGCGAGCAAATCTTTTAAGTCTCCATTTCTGTCAACAAGTTACACTTTCATCTCGATTCCACACGATATACAAGGTCAAGAATCCATAAATCGAGTAAAGCCAGGAAATGACTTAGATCAAAATATTACCTTCAGAGGGTTTGTTTGGATACATTGCCTTGCCTCATAAACGTAGTCGCATAAATTTTCATTTCCTCACAAGACGGATCGCGAGGACTCAGGTAGATTGAAAGGCTGTCAAGTAGTTAGCCGACTAGAACATCTCGCTTGATTCCAAGGTGCTAAGTTGGGAAACTTAATCCAAAAATCCATCATTTTGAAAGTTGATATTCAACCATCACAGACAACAACTTATATTCCCTTGTTTAAATGATCAGATTTGCATATCATACATGCACTGCGTGACAAGTGGAACGTGACAGCATGATAACCAATAGGGTAGTTTCCTGATTAGGGGATTCCCCTAAATATGTCTGTATTAATGATATTAGCCCCAGGCTCTTTACAAAGAACATAGACCATGATCATGACTTGTTGAATATGATAGCGTATTCTGAATATGATCTTGCTATATTCTGTATATTATATGCCAGGATAACAGAAAAGCGGTTCTCTCAAACACTATAAGCTGAGGAAACTCATAAAGTCGGTTAGAAAGATGTCTCTTAGTTCTTTTGAGATTTAACGATCGATGAACATTGTCACCTTAGTGCTCTTCGCTCTTTTTATTGTGGTAAAATGTTCTGTATTTCAACCGGCTTACAGGGAGAGGCATACAAGTTTCCTGGGGAGAGGTTAGGGGCCTGGGGAGAGCTTGATACTCAGCTTAGTATCCGTGAGGCTGTTCACCACGGCTGTTTCAAATCGAAATTTTAATCCGCTGACCAAAAGTATGTTTGACGCTATTCTTGCGTAGAACTATATATCATATTACGAGAAGCGTGGTTTCGAAATTCGACTTCTTCCAAACAAGAAGGGATTGCTGATCGTGAGGAAATTATTTACTTTATTCGTGGATTATATCAAATGCATGGTATGTGTGTCTAAATGATTCAGAAAATGAAGGAATGACAAGGTCCATAAACATTGTCTGGGAAAGCGAAGACCTCATTGGCAACAGTGACAGCGACGAAACTCTCGATTATGAGAGCGAATAATTATATGTAACATAAAAAAAAACAACTTTAACTTCTACTAACAAATCAGTTTATATATCATACGATTATTTTTCTATTTCTTAAGTGTATCATATCATTAACTTGAATTTTATTTAAGTATAAACATGTACTAGTACATAAGATGATTGTGAATGAGCGATGATATCACGTCAAGTATATACAGTATAAGGTGCGCAACAAGTTTGAGAATTTGATGACACATCTATTCGTACAATCTGTTCAGATTTTTTCAAAAAGACCTTTTCTATGGGTTAAATTTCTTGTTTTCTAAGATAAGCTTTCGCTAGAAGCAAAACACGGCATTAAAATTTGAAAAACATTGCACATTTTGGCACTACACGGGCTTACCCATAAAATCCCGCCTCGATACTGGGAGTTCTAAGAAGCATGGGAAAAAAATGTACATGTTATCGATCCCACAGAACGATTTTTCAACTTCAATCTCCGACCCCTCTAGTAAATGTAGGTCTTCTAGTTCATGCGAACTCGCTGCGCCCGATCTCCTTCTCGATTCAACCAAGTTCAAATCTCTTCTACGAAATTTGATCGGCATTAATATTAAACTATTTACCATATATGGTAAATAATTTAATATTAACTCGCAGCAATCTTCGCGCATGACATCTAGCATACATTGCTAATTCGGGCATTTGAAACAGCCGTGAGCTAGTCACCTGACCTTTGACCTGTTGTAATTAATTAATTAATCAGTGTGTTAATTAATTAACACACTGATGTTGAGTTAAGAGGTTTTCGAAACACATCATAGCAACTAATCTACCAATAAGGGATCGGATCACGCCTCATTTACGCGATATATAAATAGTATGGCGAACACAAGGCCCCGCCAGGTTTTGGGCTTTTCCATTTTCATCGTACGTACAGTATTAATGCCACTACACCACAGCAGTAAACACAATGACTGATCCAAACGAAGCTGTTATTGTACCATTGATGAACCTACTGAGAGCCTTGTACGAGTTGTTTAGAATGGTGTACGACATTATACAACTGCTGGTGTTCAACCAAGTACAGGAAAGAGACGAGGGTAATGAGAAAGTACCTGAAGAAAATAGTGAAAACTTCTAATACGGGTAAGGAAAAAAGCTGGAAAAACCTTTATTCACCAATCAATAATTCCAGTAAATGATCTTTTTATTCAACGGAACCTGCTACTATACAGTTTTCAGTGCGCAACTTGTTTTGAACTGCTCGCCATAAAGATATTAAGTGAAGGGAAAAACCATAAAGGCCAGATTAAAATAAATGCCCGAGAAATGAAAAATAATTCAAAATTGTCAGAACGCGTTTATATATAGTAGTGAATTGCAACATGTTTCATAAGAAATTTTTTATTTTTTTTTTAACATTTTAGATTTCTTATTGGTTATATTGATTTTACTATTGCGCTATAAGAAATCAACCAACCAACCAACTTTGTGCAAAAGACCGCAAGTGAACAAAGGCAAAATCAGTGACCTGTGTGGAATTCATTAGGTACTACCGTTCTTACTAGCATTCTATTTTTGAACTTCTGATTTCTTTGCAGACCGAGAACAGCCAGCCACCGCTAGATAATAGAGCAATAACCAGACGATGTACACAGCATATAGAAACAAGTATATATGGACCTGACAACCGTAGGAAATACACTAGAACTGTAAAACGTTAAATAATGTATTAGATGTAACGGTTGGCGTTACTCTTGATAGATTTATCCTTCAGGATTTATATTTTGGCAGATTGTAGTTTATGTTCAAAGCTATAGTATTTTGATAATGTAATTTTAGAATTTCAGTGCTTATCTTTTTTAATAGCTCATAATATTTTAATAGCGCTAAAACGCTGTACTATCGTAGAATGTAATCCAGATCTTGTAGTTGCTCGTTGATTGAAGTCGAAATTTTTACGATGCTCAAAACAATTGCATATAAATATATATCTTTTTGCCACGCAAGGACACAGCGTATTATAAACTGAATCACTAAAACTTACATTGTAGCCTATGAAGTCCAAATGAAATTAGAAGAAAACAATATCCGTGAAAAATTCATTTCCGTCTACTAATAATATTCAAATAAAAAGAAATCGCACAATTTTTTTTGCGTAGTTAATATTTCAATGATCGTTGCTAAAGGTACATACAAGTGACCACGAGTGAAAAATTTTCAAAAAAATGAAAGAAATTATTTAACACTTATTATTTGATAGAATCATAACTTTTTTTCAATATAATTAGCATAAGGAATACTGCATCAGTGCATATACTGTACAAGCTGGATTTCCGGTACCTATCAAAAACGATTTCTATCATTTCCGGTTTCCGATGGCGTCCGCTCATGGAATCTCAGGAATGCATTTCGGTGTTGGCTTTCCTCTCTATCCTCCGGACCCAGCAAAACATAAAAATATTAAGCTTTTCACCAGGAATCTCACGCAAACGTAAAGCATTCACAGTGAGCATCGACGAAGACGTTGGTAAAATAAAAGTGAACGACATCATTTTCTATAGAATCAAGTGGTCTCTTCAGGCTTACTATCGTTTCACAAACTTCTTTTGCTGACCCAAGTGAAGCTAGCGTCAGATTGGCAGCGTCGGATTGATATTCATTGAGATTCAGAATCATTTCCGGGGGAGGTCAAACTATGGCGTTATATTCCCGACAAAATTCAACATCAGGTTTTCAACATTCTAATAAAGAATTCAGTGTTTCCCTTGCAATGCAATATTGTTAGTTGCTTTTCCGACATTGAAGATTTCGATTTCAACTTAGCTGTTATCTCGTCCAACATTAGAGTTCCACGATTGAACATTCGTTAATAGCTTTCCGTGCCTTGACAAAATTCAACACTGCTCTTTTGACATACATCAATTTCAGCATTCAACTCTGAGAACGTTATTTTCTAAACAGTATATTAAAATGAACCATTAGAGTTTCTCGTTCAAGGACTAAGGCTTTAAAGTTTGTAGATACAAACACTCCGTCATTGTTGGATTACAATCCAACGTTCAAGTTCTACCATTGAACTTCACGCACGAGTGCGTTTGACCTATGTCATAGTAAGCCGATGTACAGTGATGACGTGGGCTCATCACACGTGCTTTAGTGCTGCACAAACTACACATACTGTAACTTGCAGAGATGGCGGGTGTCACAGCGTTTTGTGTTCCCCCGTGTTACGTGTTCCCCCGAACACTGGGCACTAGTGCTGTGCGTTCCCCCCTCCCCTCCCCTAATAGCAATACCGTTCTACGTGTTCCCTTCAAAATGGACGAATTGGCATACTTAGCTAGTAGCGTTCTAAGTATCGGTCTAAAGATCCCTAAGAACTAAGAACGGCTGCAAAGGAGACTACAGACTTAGTTAAGTTTATGAAAAGCAAAAAATATGTGAAGATATGATTACAGGAGAACATATTTTGAGTTCTGTCAGATATTAGTTTAGGACACGTAGATTTTGTGGCTCAGATTATGATTAACCAGCAGTTCAGTAGTTAAATTTTATGCTACATTAAAGCTTCAGATTCAATAAAGACTTCCAAGAGCTAAGAGGGATTTTATTTTCGATTTGGTACATATCAAACAATTGTTGTCGTTCGCGGGCTTCCCTTACAGGATATTTTTTGCCTGCCATTCGTAGCGAATATTTGTTAACTTTTTTTAGGATTCAGGGGGATGATCATTCATAATGTACTCTGTCACGAGAAGCCATGCATGAAAACGAACAATAAAATTCCCGAAATGTTTTATATTTTAAAATGAAAAGGCCGGGAAACACGTAGCACTGTATTGCTATCAGATGAGGGGAGGGGGGAACGCACAGCACTAGTGCCCAGTGTTCGGGGGAACACGTAACACGGGCGAACACAAAACGCTGAGACACCGCCATATTTTTACTTATGAGCCCGCGCGACTTTTAAGAAAACCGAAAGCGCATCTATACCACAGGAAGACCAATCAATGAAATTATGTACCACTGGAAGACCAATAAGCAAATGCATTTCAAACCTAGACTCTTCCACAGTCTCTCGCTCGTCCGTTCCGTCTCCACGCTTAGAGACTGTAACGGTACAATGACCGAAAGGACTTACGGGTCCCGAAAACTTGGACCCAGCGTGCTCTGGGAACCAAAATACTCGTCCACAGTCTCTCTCGTTTCAATATTGTCAAGATGGCGGCGTAAACGAGAGGGACTGTGTACGACTTTGAACAATTGGTACAGCTTAAGGTGGCTGCCTACTTTTGAACGTTCGAATTGAGCCCACGATGAGCGCGCGCTCAAATACCGCTGAAAAATCTACAATATTTTATTGAAGGACCATACGCATTTTGAGCTTCAACAGGGCAAAACCCTCAAATTTTGCACGGGACTCTATATTTTTTGATAGCTCATTCGAAAAAACTCTCAAAAATCTATGTTATATCAACATCTTAGAAAAAGTTTAAATCAGCAATACATGAAAAAATAGATTTTTGCAGGTATTTTTGTTCGACTTTATGAAATTTTTAAGAGCACCAAAACTACAAAATAGGAGAAATCAATTTATCTTTTTGTCTTTTTGTTGAAAATATCCATGTATTATCGTAGAATAATTGACTAGCCTTCATTCGTGCAATCATATAGTCTACAAATAACTATCATCTTATGGATCTTAATTTTTTTCTAATCACTTCCGGTGGCGCAGTTTTTACTCCAAAAGCCCGTGCGTAGGCTTCCATTAAATGCTGATTATCTCGAAAACAAGCTCGGGACTCCTTATTTTTCTTTCCAGATTTGGAATCAGTATTAAATTTCAATTCGGAAAATCGAAGTTTTAAAAAAAGCTTAAATCAAATTTCAAAAGTAGGCAGTCAGCTTAAGAAGATATAACTAGCTAAAAACTAGTGTGAGCTGCGTCGGTGTTTCTAATGAAACAGCAATGATAAAAAGGTAAATTATACACCGTGAAAAAGATGAAAAAACTTACTGACGTTTCGGACGCTAGTCCTTCGTCGGAGTCAGCTTAGTTAGATGTTAAAAACCGCCATGAAACAAAGTAGGTTTGAAAGAATTTATTCACAAATATGGCCTTGAAGTTACACATAATACATAATGAAATAATCATAGTACAGGGTGCAAAAGTACAACCCAAGAAAGTTATGAAAACCTTAATTGCGCAAGATTAGTCTTCAAACGGAATAAAAGAAAGACAGACTTGAACAATGAAGTTTACATTCGAGTTGTTTAAGTTGTCTGTTGCCTTAATAATTCTATGAATATGAGAGTTATAAAGTGTAGTTGTATCAGTTTATTGTAATGAATTTACAGTAATATTGTAAATAAATAAAGTATTGAAGTAATAAATTGTTGGTGGTGGTGTTAAAAAAACCTGTTAAAAAACTGCTAACTGGCAATGCTGAAAGAAGAAATATGTATGTATAAGGGCATTTGTCACTTATTCAAAATCCTTAGTCTATACTTATTTATTGCGGTAACTACAAGTCAATCTTTGCTTTAGCTGCAAGATAGCAATAATTATTATTGTTATAAGGACCTGATTATAAGACATTGAAGTTCTTACATGTAAGGGTTAGACAAGTCTTTATATGGGATAGCCGTACTTTAATTTTATATCCCCCCCCCCCCCCCCCCTTGTTGTTATATGTAATTCTTTTGCTCCAACCTGGCCATTCATAGAAGTATGAGAAATCCTCATTAATAGTGTAATGCAATATTGCAAACAGTAATCATAATGAACAAGAACTTTTACAAGTTATGGTCTACCCCAAAAAAGGATAGACCAAAGACGGGTATACAGAAGGGTGCCACTTGATATTGTTTCAACATTCATCCTATTGCCTAAAACATGATAAATCACTGACAGTAACAAAAATTTTGTAAGGAAGCACATACTTGTTTATTAATGAGTCCTTTTAGAGATAGTTTTTTTTTTTCATTTTTAAATACAGCAGAAATTCTAAAGTTTTAGAGTTAGTACATATACATTATTCAGTATATATTGAAAGACCAATTGGCCATAGACAACGCGTCAATAGCAGACACAATTAGCTCGTGCTTTTAACTAGGTAAATGTCTTTAGGTGCAATAATTATACAATGATACATAAAGTTAAAGATATTTACCTAGTTAAAAACGCAAGCTAATTGTGACAAATAAACTGATTTAAAACATTGTTTGCGGTGCTCGTTCACAGTCTTACACTCTTTTTCATATGTGTTGTATATGGAAAACGCTGGTTTCCTGCATGTACTTTGATTAACATAGGATAGTAAAATTTGACCATATTAGCACTTTCCACTCTTTCCACTTGGCTGATCACAGTTAATCTGGTAAAAAGTTTTACTAAATGGCATGAAAAAAAACAACATTTACTTCAAAAAGTTTGTTTGGGTGGCGTAGTGGTTTACCGCTCACCTCTCACCACTTTGGTCCGGTTTTCGAGCCCTGGCTCAGACTGGATCATATGTGAGTTGAGTTTGTTTGTTGTGTTGCTCTCTCTATTGCTACCAGGGTTTTCTCCGGGATCTCCGGTTTCCTCCCTCCGTACATGTGAGTTTGAGTGTTGTATGTTGTAAATGTAGAATGTAGTGGTAGTGCGTGTGGAGGGAACCTTATTGAAGAGCCCCGCATGAGGAGTGGTGGTTGTAAAATATAAGTTGTTTGTTATAGGTGTCTCCTTTGATTGGGTTTTCTCTAGATTCTCAGGTTTTTACTCCCTCCTTATAAACCTAGACATGATAAACTCACATTCAAATTCAATGAGTTGACCATGCCCAAACTTTGATCAGCCAAGAAATTGTTTCCCAGTTTCATTTGGAAGTTAGCCATGCCCGACTTTGATCAGCCCAGAGGTTGTTTGAGGGCTCGATTTTTGAGTTAGCTATGCCCTGACTTAGATCAGCCCAGAGGTTGTTTTAAGGTTGAGTCTGCCCTGCCATCCATAAGAATGTCCACATGCGACTCATTGGTGTGTCAAGTCTAAAAGAGGCATTTGGCCAGATAAGTGCCAATGTTGGACAGACAGACATTGTCTGCTGAGAAGCTGGTGTATATTTTTTTAGCTTTTGATATTTATCGACAATATAACCCATGCAGGTTGATTGGGTTTTAGTTTGATTGGGTTTCCTCTGGATTCTCAGTTTTTTACTACCTCTTTATAAACCTAGACATGAAAATTCAAATTCAATGAGTTGACTGTGCCATGACTTAGATCAGCACAGAGATTGTTTCAGGGTTCAATTTGTGAGTTTATTAGCCATGCCCTGACTTTGATCAGCCCAGAGGTTGTTTTATGGTTGAATCTTTGAGTTGGCTGTACCCTGACTTAGATTTGTCCAGAGGTTTTTTCAGGGTTCGACCTTTGACTAGGCCACGCATAATGAGTGGCCACATGTGACTCATTGGTGTGTCCAGTCTAAAAGAGGCATTTGAACAATGTTGGACAGACATTGTCTGCTGAGAAGCTGGTATATCTCATGCCCCACGTTAAAAGGCAGGCTTGGATACCTGTGGGTGTGTGGCACTACCTGAAACTTATAGTGGCTCCACTGCTGGATACCACATGAACATCACCAGAAGTCTGCAAATGGTCTTCGCATAATCTTAGGTATAAAGAGAGGAATGAACGACTTGTTTCTCTATTATCTCCATTAGGGGATACTGATAATCTAAGTCTGTAACCACATAACCAGAAAAAAGGGCTTTGGAAGCTTGAGGTATTCTTCGATTGCAGGCTACGTCATAGCTAATTAAAATTCACCCTCGAAACCGGAAGTCGGCCATTATGGTGGTTTACGTGACGGATATCAGGTCAACATCTTATTCACGAGGTCAACAATCTCTATTGAACTTGCAGCGTTATTATACTCTGTTTAATCCGTTATGCCTTATAATTGTGCAGTGAAAGGATGTGCACATAACAGCTCGCGTCAAAAAGGAAATTGTAAGTTTTTTAGGTTCCCAAAAGTTATAGAGAACCAGGGAAATCAGTGCAAAACCATAAGTGAGGATAGAAGACGAGAATGGATAGCAAATATATATAGGGGAGATTTGAAGAGCATAAATCTGGAAAACACAAGAATATGCGGTTGTCATTTCATTTCTGGTAAGTTTTGCTTTAATTTTGCCCTGAATTTATTGGAGCTCGCAAGTTTTTTAGCTGGATAACTTGCAACATAGTTAACTATGCTTGCAACAATTAACAAGACTTTACTTCATTCTAGGCGAACCGGGAAAACTCTACGATCGCCTAAATCCTGACTGGGCCCCTACTCAGAATATGGGGCATGATCGGATATCTTCACAAAAAGTAGCTGCTTCAGTCCAAAAATATGAAAGAGCAAGTCAACGGGCTAGCAAGAAGCGAAAGGCCGAAGAGATGCAGAAATCAGAAACCCAAGAAAAGCCGCCTTCGCTGGATGTACAGACATCGCCATCTAGCAGCATCGAAAGTCCCCACTTGTCCGATTTTAATTCTTACCACGGTATGTCTAATATCCAATAATCATTTGTAGTTCAAAGTGCAAAATGCTTGGAAAAAGTAAATTTGTAACATATCATTAGAAAAATGATGGAGGGGGGGATAAAAGCAAAAAAAAGAATATTTTCAGTAAAAATTCCATTGAAAAAAATTGGTGCCATGCAATTTTAATAAATGATATTCCTGCCAAGACCAAAAAAATAAAAAAATAAAAATAATAATGCCATTTCTAAATCTAATGGTTCGCCCCAAGAAGAGCAATGATGTGGTTGGGGCAGATGCAGACTGTCAGGTGAAAATGGTTGTGTAGGTAATATGATTTGGCTAGCCAGCCAGCCCCTACCAAAATACCCTGGTTTTGACACTGTATGAACCATTAAAATTTCAATGTTTTACTATGTAATTTTTAAAGCACACACAACAATTACATTCTTTCCTGTTTGTAGAATCTCAAGATGAAACAGAGAACACACAAGTAGCATTTGAAAATGAATGGAACAAGGATTGTAGCTGTCAGACTGATTCTGTGACAGTGGCCAATTTTAGCTGTCAGACAGACATTACAATGGCTGACCTATCCTGCAATGATATTTACATCAACACTGTGACGCTTGAGTTACAAAATTTGAAACAGCAGTTAAGCAGTTTACAATTGTCAGAGGATAGCCTAAGGGGGAATGATGAAAAAACAAAATTTTATACTGGTTTACCAAATGTTCTTATTTTAATGCATATATTTCACCTAGTAGCACAGAAAGTGTCAACAACCTGCAACAATGCATTGAACCAATTCCAGGAGTTTCTTCTAGTACTGATGAGAATAAAGTTAAACCTACCCTTTCAGGATCTTGCTTACCGCTTTGGTATCTCCCAATCTACAGCCACCAGGATATTTTATAGGTGGATCAACATTATGAGCGATAGACTAGATTTTCTTATTAAGTGGCCAGAACGAGAACAGTTGAGGAAGACAATGCCCTTAGTTTTTCAGCAAAACTTTGGGAAAAAAGTTGCAGTCATTATTGATTGCTTTGAGGTGTTCATAGACCGACCGTCTAGCTTGATTGCTCGAGCAATGACATGGTCAAATTACAAGCACCACAATACAGTAAAATTCCTCATAGGTATAACCCCTCAGGGTGTGATTTCCTTCATTTCAAAGGCCTGGGGAGGTAGAGTTAGTGATAAATATCTAACTGAAAATAGTAAAATGTTGCGCAAGCTTCAACCAGGGGATATAGTACTTGCAGATAGAGGGTTCGATATTGAAGACAGTGTTGGTTTTTATCAGGCAAGGTTGCACATCCCAGCTTTTACAAGGGGTAAGAAACAACTCTCTGCTCTAGAAGTAGAGCAGACACGCAAAATAGCAAATGTGCGCATACATGTCGAGAGGGTTATAGGGCTTGTAAGAAGAAAATTTGTTATTTTACAAAGTACACTTCCTGTAGAAGCAATAACAGCAAAGCCAGGTGATAGCCTTGCACCAATAGATAAGATAGTAAAGGTTTGTTGTGCTCTGACCAACCTTTCAGACTCCATTATCCCATTTGACTAATTCAAAGCTACAAAATGGTCTTAAGAGCATACTTTCACAAGATAATTTATAGTAAGTTATTGTTGTTTTATCAGTTTAGTAAAACCACTCTAAAAAGACATTGTATAGGTGCAGTTTCTACTAAAAAACTTGAGTTAAAACACAGATGGGGAAAAATTATTATTACAAAGATATATATCATAAGTTTATGCTTACATATTATCATCTTTATCTTCTTATTGTAAGTTATGTAACATATTTATATTTTATGGTGATTATACATGTATTTTTATAATATTATTATATTTTTATATATCAATATATCTTATTTTAATATGATTTTTGTTTAAGCTGATAAGTAATAATTATTGCTGATTTTTTGCATCAAAAATAAACCCATGTTGCATTGCATTTTATATAAAAGGTTGTATATTGTCAATATTAGTATATAAATTTATATGACAGTAGATGATTGAATAATAAAATGAATTATAGCCCTTATGTGCTTCACTGTTGCATTGCTAAGATTTTTTAAGAAATGCCATCTTTGAAATTAAGAAAACGAAAAAGACTCCTTTTTAAAGAAATGGTAAATAACATGGCCATAAGGTGAATATTGAGATTTTAAGTTGCATATTGTAACACAGCCATGTTATTTACCCTAGCTATCACACACTATTTCTGTGACTTGTTACAATCAGGACACAACCAGTATCCCTCTGGCTCCTTACTCATCCTTAAACATTTTAAGTGATACCACTTGATTTTGCAATCTGTGTTTTCACAACGAACAAGGGTGCTTCCTTCAATATGCTGCTGACATAGACACCAATAAGCATCATCATCATCTGAGGCTACTGGTTGTTCAACAAATGGCAAGGAAGATCTTGTGAACCACTGTCCTATTACCTCTGGGAGGATAGCTTTGTAGAAAAAATCTTCTGATTTGATTAAAACTCCTCTCCAAAGTTCTAAGTCAGGAAGGATTCTCTCAATATATATTCCTCTTGGTGTCCAAACAACAAAGTCACAGTACTCAATATCACAAATGAAAAGTTGTGCCTGTACTTGATAGTAATAACCATGTGATTTATCCAATAAAATTTTATTGCCATCCCTTTTTAAGCAAAATCCTTTCTCTTCTGCTGCTTCCCATGGTTCCAAATCAATATCTTTGTAGGGACACTTAATTTCACAAGCACCCGACCCACAACAGTCACAGCATACCAAGCCATCAGGTGATGCTCCAAGGAAGGGCCATTCTGGATTTATGTGGAGTCCACTATCTGACACTGTGAAATTGTCATGCACAATTTCCATTTCATTCTGGCAAGCACTGCGTGCAACTGCCTCCTTTGTTTTTCCCCAGTTAGTGGCAACATTGCTGAATTTGTGAGCCTCTGGGTAGCAAATGCTCTTTACCAAGCTTGCTGGAGGCTTTGTAGCTCTGGAACAATAAACAGACTTCAATTTGGATGCTGTTATGCGGCCAGCTCTTTGTCTGAACCAAAGACTTGATGAGGCTTGCCCCCTCATGTTGGATTCAACAGCTTTGCATTCTTCTTGAGTGATTCGAAATTCAATGTTGGAACACTTTTCAAGAAGCCTAGTGAAATCTAGGTCAGGTTCTTTATCAAACCTCTCTGTGATAGGCTTGGGCAAATTCACTTGTTTTGGGACATACAGGTCACTAAATGGTTCCATAAGAGATAATATTGCTGGTCTAGTACCACAACAAGATATATTTTCAAAGAAACTGTTTTGTTCTTCTAGAGTAGTTCTATTTTGAATACCATTGGCATTACCTGCTGGTAGATCTCTTGAGACAGACGGAGTTTTTCCCTCACCTAACAGCATCTTATGTTTTTGTTTGGCCGACCTTAGGTCCATCTCTGATGCTGGTAGGTAAGGAATTTCCTTAACATGGGAGGGCATTAACCATTTGTTTTTGTTTCCAGTGCATGTTTTCAGTCCCTCAATTCTTGAACCAGCTTCGCAGGCAAACAAAAGGGCACCAATGTGGGAACATGCTTCACTCAAGCCTGCCATGCAGTTGCAGTGTGCGGTAATCACAGTGCCATCATTTTCGGTGAAAAACCATGTCTTTAAAGGGGTTTCTCGCGCTCTTTGTGAATGATTTACCTGTATAATCAAAAGAAAACAATTAGTTGAGCATAAGGAGCTAATGAAATATTTTAAATTGCTTTGGTTAAGCCCCCGGGGGAGGCTGGACTAGAAACTTTAAACTTTTTTGGTCAAATTCCCCCTCTTCAGGATTCTGAACGGGGTCAAACTCATCTAAAAATCCCTACCTTGGGACAAATTCAGGAGTCATACAGTCTCAAAATTTGGCAAAATTTCCGACCCTGGCGACAGAATTGTTGGTAAATGCCCCTGTGGGGACAATAAGTGTTGATCTAATCCCTGGGGGGCTTAACATTGATAGGTGCATAACTACTATACAATATATTCATGACTCACCCTTGCAAAAACAAGCGTTTTGTTTGATGTACCTCTTTCATCAAGAGAGTGCCGACCCAGCCAGATACGAAGAAATTATACGCGTCCATTGATTTGTACGCTCTCATCTGCTTATTGGTAGCCCAAGATGTTTGGAGAACCAAGTAGTTCACGATATCTGGGTATACGATGCTAGGAATTTTTGCACAATATTCGCTGAAATCACCATTTTTTAAAGAATAGGGATCAAATCCGATGTTTTGCACTTTTTCCCTGTATCTATCCTTGACAGGTTCAACCATAGAATCGTAATATTCCGAAAACTCTATAGGATTGCCTCGTGAGCTTACATTAGACGCCATATTTGCACCACCAAAATGGCCGACGCTAATGACGTCATGATTTTTAGTCACGTGTTTGCAATCGAAGAATAGGTATACCTCTTGCATGAAGAAGGGTAGTCAGGAATTGTCCATGTGTAACTATTGGCACTGCCAAGTTGATCTTTAAATTTTTTCTGAGAAATAACGATGAACAATAATCATCAAAAATGAATAAAATAAGTCTTAACTTTAAAATATTATTAGTAATTCAGATTAATAAAAAATCTACAGATAATACATTTATTATGTCAAGTTCACACGCTATTAATGATTGGCTAATTGATCTTAGCCAGTCAGAGGCAACTTTCTGAGTACAATGCATATTTTAAAAAGAAATTTCAAAAGAAAAGGGGAATTTATTTATTTATTTATATATTCATCATACCAATTCAGAAATTCATTTCATTTCAGGACAGACGAACTGTGATTCATTTTACAAAATATGAACAAGCAAAAATGCCGAGATCTGAATTCTATATCTTAGAAAATACTTAGATGTCAATGAAAAAAATTAGGGAATGAAAGATTGTGAATGGCTGAGGTCAACTTAGGATCTCCTGCCTGATTGGCTACATTTATCACTCTATGAAGTGATTGGTTAGCTTTGTAAAAGTGGTCCTAGTTAGAGTGTCTGCACTGCAAACACAGTGAGAAAGAAAACAACCAAAGATTAACAGGGCCATAACCAGAACTTTTACAGTGAGGGTGCACATTGAATATAATCGGACCATTGATTGTTTCTTTTAAGAAAGCAGAACCAAAACAAATAATAATAATAAAGGTAACCAAAAGATAGCAGAAACAAAAAAGGAGGGGTGGATGTGCAGACCTTAAGCTCTTATGGGGGATGCACGTGCTAACTGTGCTTCCCCCTAGTTACGGCCCTTATTAAAGTTACAAATCAATGTATTAATGCATAGGTACCTTTACATCTCTTAAAGTAGACTTCAATGTCTTCAAATCCTCCTTGATTGCAACTACTCCATTTATCAACCTGTCACATCTCTGAGCAAAGCAAGACTTTAATTTGTAATGTGTGCTGTAAGCGAAGACATCTTATCCTGCAAAAGCAATTGATAATAATTTTAATATTTACTTGTGGTATTTTTCTCGACTTTTCGAAAGCCTTCAATCGATACAGTAAGACATCAGATACTATTCCAAAAATTGAAAGATATGGCACACAAGGTATTTTCATTTCCCTGAGAATGGCCGAGTAGGCCAAAAGCTCGAAACATATGTATGAAGTCTATGGTTAATAATACAAATTATCATGAATGTAACAAAACCCAACAAGGAACTACTGTAGATTGGTTTATAAATTATTTATCTAACAGGATGCAATACATGTATGTAAGAACAGAAGATGTGGAATCCTCCAAACAAGAAATGAAATGTGGAATTCTGCAAGGATCTGCACTAGGGCCATTACTATTCCTCCTTTATATAATAAATGGTCTACCAAATTGTTCTAGTCTGCTATCATTCAAAATATTTGAAGATGACACAATTATTCTTGCCTCCTCAAAAAATATTTCTCAACTACAAAAAACCCTAGTTAATACAGAATCAATTGAAGTAAAAAAAATGGTGTGATACAAACAAATAATTATCCATCAATTTTAAAAAGACCAACTTTATGATAGAGTGCTCACACTCAATCTGTAAAACAAATACTAATTTTTAGCACTAAATAGTGATGATTAAGCAATAGAAAACAAAGAATTCTGCATGAAATAGTACTAATTAGTACTATTTCATGTTCACGGTTTTAGAGTGTGCACTCTAATACCAAAATCATCAAGAAAAAAATATGGAAATGTTGGCATAAAAATATCAAATCAATCTATTACAAAAACTGACCATATTACGACACCTTATCATGGAATTATCACATCTCCTATGTACTGTAAGGTCAAACATATCAACAAATACTGCTATAATCTCTAAATTAAGGTATTATCTACCCCTTGTACAGTTACGAAAGTTATATGATGATCTTATATGCATTTACGCTTATCTTTCCTATGCTATTATAGCATGGGGCAGTGCTTATCAAACACATATCAAAAAGCTTCAAACAAAACAGAACCATCTTATAAGAATCAACATGTTCTTTGCCACACTTTATGGTCCAAATGCTGATAGTACTCTTACTGACACTTCTTTTAAGAAGTGTAAGAGTAAAATCTATTAAAATCTATTAAAAAGTATTAAAATCTATTAGACATTCTTATCCTTCAAAATATCTATAAACTCCATATTCTTACATTCACTCATGACTGGCATGAGAAAATCTTTATTTCCTACTTTAATTTACTTCAAACTTCACTTTATTATAACTTTTTATGTGTATTGAATCTATTTTAGTTTGCTACTTTCCCCCTTATAAGTTCTTATTTGAAAGTATTATATAGTTTCAAGATGCAGAATTATTCTCTTAACCCTTTTGGGTTGTTTTCTTCTGCTCCTCCTAGTTAAATTTCTTAATAGTGATGTAAAGAATAAAATTCTCATTCTGGGAAATAAAAAAATCTTGAAACCTTGTTCTTCCAAGTGTATTCTATAATTTTGTTTTAAATCGATGTACATTCCTATAACAGTAGATATGCATCAAAACAATATTTACATAAACCAAAAGTTAAAATAAATGCTGGAAAGAAAACAGTTTGTTATATAGCAACAGAATTAAGGAAAGATATTCCTAACCATTTAAAAAACCTTCATTTTTTAAAAAAAGTTAAAAACCATCTTTTGAGAGACCAATGAACATGAATTTTAATTCATCATAAACGTTTTTTTTTTTTCCTTCTTTTCTTAACACTGTAATATGTATTTCCTTAACTTATCTATTTATGTCCTTATAGTACACTCAACAAAATTACTCAACTCCGATTGGTCAAGAGGAGTACAATTATAGAGTTAATTCTACTTCGTAGGAGTACCAAATTAAGTCACTATGACAACACAGCCAAAACAACGTCAAAACAATTATTTTCTATCATTTTGAACTTAAAAACATATAAATAAAATTTTAAAGCCGTAAGAATTTATCTTTTTTAGGCATTTCAGTTGCGTGATGGACTGAAAATCGGCCGCCAAATTGACAAAGATGAAACGCGTCGCTTCGCATTTTTTACTGAAATTTTGTTGAGTGAACTATAAACAAAAAATTGCACGATCTTCTCGTACAATTTAAAATTAATAGACACTCGTAATGTTTTGAAAGTTCTTTAATTGCACTCCCCTAAAGGCTCGCGCAATTACAAGAACTTTCAAAACATTACTCGTGTCTATTAATTTCCAAATTGTACTCGAGATCGTGCGATTTCCTATACTAATTTCATTTTCATTTTTTCTTTGTTTTCATTGTTTGTTACAATCCCATCCTTATATTTTCTATGCAATTATATACCTACTGAATTACTTTGTCGTGGCTTGATTACCAAAAAGTATCTTCAAATGGCTAGAGCCTAACTAGATAACTTCCCAGTTTATTTAGGTTCTAGGCATAATTTACATGCATCATAAAATTTATTAAACTTTAAAATTTTATGTAATTTATGATGGTAATTGAACTGAGTGGAGTGAAATTTGGACTGAAATCAAACACCCGATTACAAAATCGCACAACCGCGTAGCTGTCGTGGGATTTGCAATTGCAAGTTTGATTTCAGACCAAAATTGCACCCAACAAAGTTCAGTTACCATGCACTTAATCATATCCTTTTTGTGATCATACAAAAGAAAAAGACACAAGAAAGAGTGCAGAATAATCAATTTAATTTAGTAGAAGAACTAAATGCAAAAAAAAAAAACTTCTAAAAAAATTTTTTTTGTTGATTTTTTGTTTTATTTTTGTTTTATTTTAGTGTTTAAAAATTTTTTTGTTTAAAAAAAATTCGATTGTAGGATTAGGTAGTGATAGTAATAATAGTTCATTTTTTATAAATATAATTAAAGTAATTGTAATAATAATTGTACAAAAATAAAAAAATTGGAATTGAACAAATTTCTCATAATAATGTACCTTTGTAACTTGCTTGTTTCATGATTTGTATAAAACCTATTAGGCCATGTAAAGTCTTCTCTGCATCATGCCTATACAGTTTGCATGAGAACATTGTACTTGGTAGAAAGCACAAACCTCTTAGCATTTTTTAAGCTATTGCAGCTTGTGGTTCAAGTCATCACATACATCTTTTGTGACTCCCTCATCTATACAAATCATAAATAAGAATAATAATGTGAATAAAAGAAATGTAACTACAGGTATAAACATCAATATATTGTTATTCTGTTTAGCTACATGTGAACCAAACCCCAGTGTTCAATCTCTAAAACAACCTCTGGGCCTCTTAGTCAGGGCACGGCTAACTCACAGATTGAACCCTGAAACAACCTCTGTGCTGATCTAAGTCAGGACAGGGCTAACTCACAGATTGAATCCTGAAACAACCTCTGGGCTGATCTAAGTCAGGGCACGACTAACTCACAGATTGAACCCCGAAACAACCTCTGGGCTGATCTAAGTCAGGGCATGGCTAACTCACTGATGGAACCCCGAAACAACCTCTGGGCTGATCTAAGTCAGGGCATTGCTAACTCACTGATGGAACCCCGAAACAACCTCTGGGCTGATCTAAGTCAGGGCATTGCTAACTCACTGATGGAACCCCGAAACAACCTCTGGGCTGATCTAAGTCAGGGCATTGCTAACTCACTGATGGAACCTTGAAACAACCTCTGGGCTGATCTAAGTCAGGGCATTGCTAACTCACAGATTGAACCCCGAAACAACCTCTGGGCTGATCTAAGTCAGGGCATGGCTAACTCACTGATGGAACCCCGAAACAACCTCTGGGCTGATCTAAGTCAGGGCATTGCTAACTCACTGATGGAACCTTGAAACAACCTCTGGGCTGATCTAAGTCAGGGCACGGCTAACTCACAGATGGAACCCTGAAACAATATCTGAGCTGATCTAAGTCAGGGCACAGCTAACTCACAGATGGAACCCTGAAACACCTCAGGGATGATCTACGTCAGGGCACAGCTAACTCACAGATGGAACCCTGAAACAACCTCTGGGCTGATCTATATCATTATGTCAGGTACTCAGATTTATTTCTTGACCTTATTTCTTGTTCTATTACTACTATAATCATGATAATAATTAAGTATTCAGTGCTTTCATGATATGTCAAAGTATCATGATCAGTATCTCGTTGAAGGAAAGTCCAAGTTTAGCATGAAATTTGATTTGAATAATAAATTGTTGTCTATCTCTTTACAGTTGACAGAGTGAATATACAGTGTATATGCAAGTAGTGCATTCAAACCTTGGCAAAAAGACAAAAGGTGATTCAAGCCAGATGCGAGCTCACAGACCAATAACAACAAGTGTGCTGTAAGAATTAATTAGCATACAGCCAATCACAGTCTATTATATATAAGCATACAATGACGCTGGGGGTCAGCACAAGGAATCCTGTGTGCTGTTTCGCTTGGCAATGGGCTATTAAGCCTAGGAATCCAGGAGTCCAGCAGAATAATCTGATTTGTCCAGATAATTAGCAATCCAAAAACTCTAGTAACAATTTTCACTAGCCCAGAGGAAAGATTTGCTATAAAAAATAATAATAATAAACTTATGTTTTACAACCACCACTCCCCATGCGGGGCTCTTCCGTGAGGTTCCCTCTACACGCACTACCACTACATTCTATATTTACAACATACAACACTCAACTCACATGTTGCTTTTTATGGAGGGAGGAAACCGGAGATTCTGGAGAAAACCCTCGTGGCAATTAGGGAGAGAACAACACAACAAACAAACTCAACTCACATATGATCCAGTCTGAGCTGGGGCTCGAACCCGGACCACAGTGGTGAGAGGCGAGCGGTAAACCACTACACCAACCATGCCACCCATATATAGTCCCAGACTAGTGGACCAGCATTAGTGTTGAGCAATGAAACAACTTCTGGGCTGATCAAAGTCAGGGCATGCATATGCTACCACTTACAGATGGAACCCTGAAACCTCAAGTCAGAAGAACATGCAGAAAAATCCTTGAGTAAAGGGGCATACTGTATGTAACCACTTCAACACACATGTGATGCCGAGACCAGGAATCAAAACTGAGATAGTTTCCTGTCAGTTACAAGAATAGTAGCCATGGAAACAGTACTGTAGTTCTCTCTATCAGTACTGTCTTATGATACCAATAAGCTACACCTCACCTAGAAGGCAGGTAATATTACGCCTTGTACTACAATTTATACTTAAAATATATACTTAGATACATGTCTGTAATGAACTGATACCTTTGACAAGAAACTCAAGAAATAATCACAACAGATCCTTTAAAATTCCTCTCGAGAAAAAAAAACATTATATACAATACAGCTTTCTACCATGGACAAAACAATGGAACAATCTGAATTAGTCACAGCCCCAAATGTTAATGCATTTAAAAGTTGGGTCTGTAAATTAAGGCCATGACTTTGATCCTGGCCTACCCGAGCACTTAGCCTTGAAGAGAGGGCGTGCTTGTAATTTGGTAAATGTAAATCAACGTGAGGCCAATTAGGGGGTTTGATTCCTGGACTGTCCATCCTATGAGAGGTTCTCTCCTGTGCTTGGAGGGTTTTTTCATGGTTCTATTGTTACCTACCTAAATATATTCAACTTGCAAAAATTCCAATTCAAATTCTATCAAGGTCAAAAGTGCAAACATGAACTCCTAAAACCTGGAGGTGACCTCATTTGAGCCTTATTAAAACATACCAAGACTTAACTGGTTAACACAAACCGCATTTTAAAAATATTTTAATCACGAGAAGGTTGGTGCGATTTTGTTTCTACTAATGTCCAGCATTTACGTATTATTAGTTACTACAACTACACTAGATCAAACACTTAATGCAAGAAATGCTTTATCATTGAACTATTCACTTTATACAGAATTGATACTGGGAATATTAAATCAGGAGTTATCTGTACTTTAAGATTGAATGACAATACAAATACCCCCTCCCCCTTCCCCTTCCCCCTCCAAACCTAGCAATCAAAAATTAGATTGATGGCTCGATATCCCAACTCCCCTAAAATGAATCCTCTGATAACAAACTGAAAAAGAAAGTCTTGCTTACAAGTTTTCCTCTTTGCTTTTGATTCACCGTTCTCCTTATTCTCCTCATCTTGAGCAAAACAGTAGACGATTCACGATGTTATAAACAGTCAGGTTGTGATCAGAGTGTTATCCAATGGACAATTCTTGCTCGTCTTCAGCCACAGTTCAATACACTCACTGCAGAATGTGTGACCATTTTTCCAACTCACAGGGTCTTGGGATACTCCATGGCTAGAAAGAAAGTAAAAATAGAGTACATTTAGTGAATTTTGAGGCGAGGTATTCAACTCTAGTCTCGTTTTGCTCACCATATTGGACAGTGAAGGTTTTCATCACATGAATTCACAAACTTCTCGGATTAAACCCCATTTGTCAAGTAGCTAGAGGTAGATATATATCTTATTGACCTATCTTGGAGTGAATTGAAGGTTTTTAGTGGATGTATTTGGATGAAAGATGAAGGTTTTTGTGGACCTCACTGTTTTTTGAAATCCTGAATGCATTGCTCAGACTGAACTGTGGCGGGAGATCCCTTTAGCCTTTGCGTGCTCACTACTCACTAGGGAGGTGAGGGGATAATTTGTTCTTTCTTTCAAAACTTTAGAATATTCTTATTGGGTAAATATCAAGAGAATATGTATCTTAATAAAAACACCGAAAACCTTAGAGATTTTACTTTAATAGAAAAGTATGAAAGCATTAAAAGAATCTTAAGATAGACAGCAATAACATTTAAAAAAAAGACTAACTATGTTTAGGGTGAGCTGAGATCTTACAGTAAGCACAGTTCTGGACAGAAATGCAAAAAGCATCATTTATCGAACTGAAGAACTAGTACCTATACTAAAAGCTATGACAACCATTTCTGACGATGAAATCGCTACCTTTCAAGGCCAATAAAAAAAGCACACAGCAATGTTTAACACACGCAGCAAGGGAAAAGGCATCGAAAGTTAAGTACTAATAAATAACGATTTGTAGAATAAACTGAATTCAAAACTAGATAGGTCTAACATGCATCCCATCCCCCCAAAGAAATGCCACTGTATTTTAAGTGTCAAACAAACTAAGGCAGCACAGTCTTCCATAAAGGGAATGAATTCCTATAATTTTGGAGGGTGTTGCAGGCCATATTAGTGAAGACATTGTTCAAGGATGAACTCCAAAGTGAAAAAAAAGTGCTACAAGCAGTGATAATGGAAGTGTTAGAGACAGTACATAGTTAACAATGTCATACACTGATGCTGTTTCAAAAGAGAGAAAATTAAAAGAAAATCACGACCAACAATAATCGATCATGCCAATATGCTAGAAATATGGTGTGGTCCTGCTGCAATACTGATTTTTCAATGTTTTTTTTTCTACTTTGGTATTAAATGTCCAGACTTTGCACGAAAAATAGTAACCCCCTCAAAAGCTTGTACATGTACACATTTTTGTGACTCCCCTTTGAGTTTGCATGCAGGAAAACTAATGGACATTCCTTCCCCAATTGAACCATATCTCACACCTCTATAATTAATGACCGGATCCTTATTTGTTGTTCTTTGCATCACTTACACATGAGTCAACTGGAGAGACAAGTTAACTACTATAGTAAAACAACGAGCTAACTACAAATTTGGTCCTTCTAACTACTATAGTGATGTTCATTGTTAAAAATGCGTAATGTTTCATGATTCAGGCAACCTGTGAAGTATGCCAAATACCACATTATAGAATATAAAGAAATAGAACACTGAAGAGTATTACTGTAAAATTATTCAAAGTTAAGTTGTGTTGCTTAGACGGCACACCCAAGACGGCATTTTATTGGCTGATGTATACACGTGCGCATTTTAGCATATTTGTAAACAGCTAGCTGCCCCTCCAGCGACTTCGCTACCAGAAGAACAAAGATGGAAAAAACAATGGTTTTTCTGAAGATTCTACTCAGCGCATGCATTATCAGTAAATGTAAGTATATTTCAAGTACTTATCAAGCAATTGGTCTATATTCTTTTATATATTCTCGTATGCCACTCTATATTATCATGATTGGACACGAAGTAACATCGTGTTTCAAGCGCTCCTTTACGAAAATTCGGTTGACGTTCAGACGCTGAATCTTCACGAGCATGTGTACTGATTTCCGTGGGAATATATCAAGAAGGGAAATCAAGGTTAAATGTATTTTTAATTCTTAATTCCAATCAATAGTAATACTTGTACAGTATTTTACGTCTAACGGACGGCACACTAAACTGATTACAAAATGGCGGTTTACTCAACCACATATCATCCCGTATTTCAAAAGCGTAATTTCGCATTATACAGGCAAATTAAAGTTTCGAAATCTTGAATTAGTTAAAACCAAATATAAACTGGTCAAATTTTAAGACTGTAGAACATTTGGTTGTAGAATTATGGGCGAGTTGCGATCCAAGCGCCGCCATGGCGGCCATCTCGCTTTCTTGTAAAACACGTGATAGAACCCACAGGCAGCCCAAACAAGGTTCCTGTGTATGGATGAGAATATGTGCGTATGGTTTATAAGGGAATGTATAGGAGTTATGATAAAGTTACGAACGTAAAATGTTCCACAAAATGTTCCAATTTGCCTCAAAATTTGCTGCAGTTGTTAATTTTACTTTGTTCAGTTTTATGGCGAAGTTTCAGCGCAATTTGAGGCCGCTTAGTGTTTTGTTTTGTTTTGTTTTTTTGGGGTTTTTTTAATATTTAGGTAGAGAAGAGCGGATTTTGAAAAAAAAACCACTAAAAGGCATCATCCTTACACAGGAACTTTGTTTGGGCTGCCTGTGCAGTACAAGGGTCTTCTCCCCGACGACCGCCATTTTGTTTTGGAGTCGGGCCGAGAGGGCCCTGGAAACGAGATTGGAAGCTCGAGTCGAGGGGATGATGGGTATTACCCATCAGCCCCGCGACTCGAGCTCCAGCACGGTTCGGCCCGACATCGGCACGGCTTCGGCCCCGGCCAGGTTCGTCCCGATTTCACTCTGACTTCAGCCCTGTGTCTGCATGTTTAGTACTCTAGCCACCGTCACCATTAACAACTGGGACTAATGGCGTACTGGCATGGGTCTTATTTCATGATCATCAAATAAATTTCAGCTGTATCTTAAAAAACAGTATTAAATTAAATTTTATTAAATTTTCAGAATCTTTTAATTTAGTAATATTGCAGCCCGTGCATAAAATTTGGATGGAAAGCCTTGGGCAGAAAAAAAGTTATAACGCCGCTTAAAAATTCGATCCAAAATTTGAAGCATATGAAACATCGCGCAGAAGATTCTGAAAATTTCAGAAAAATCGTACCTGAGGATGAGGAGAAAAAAGCCAAAAACTAAAAATAGCACTGTTTGATTTTCGGCCGTAATACGCTAAACATTTAAAGTGCTACTACGACGAAAATCGCTCAAACTTGGATTCAGCTGAAACTTCCTAAAAAATACTCTTTAAAGGTCCAATAATCACTGTATGAAGTGTTTTCTCGATATTCAGGACGAAAGTATGATATTTTTACGATTATTTTTTGTGAGTCTGTGTCGTCATACACTCAACATCAAACATCGCTCCATACATTTCTTTGTAGTTTATGATCAAAATATCAGTAGTAAAGGGAGAAAGAAATACCCAAACACCCCAAAATATAAATTATAGTCACAAGTAATGTGAAATAAGCACATTAGCTACCCTTTGGGCTTCACAGGAATAAAATAAATTAAGGATTTATATACAAAGAAATATATGTAGCAATGTTTTATGTTGAGTGTATGACGTATTTGATGATGGTGTACAGTATTAGATATTAGATTGTTGCTTCGATTCAATTGACGAGAGAATTTTCTTGAATCAGTAAGTAATCCATGACAAGGCTACATATGTTTCTTTCGAGTTTTTATGATTACAACGAAAATGTGAGCTAAAAACTGTAAATCACCTGCCTGTCTCTTCGGGAACAGACGTCTTCGCTACTCGGCCGGCTTAGATCTTCCAAGAAGCAGATGATATGTAAAACTTAAGTTTTCATGGTCAGTAGTTTTTATAACAAAAAAATAAAAACCTGCTAGACTTACTTGGCGTAAATTTAATGATACGGAACGAAATTGTCTATTAGTCCCAGAAACTTCTTTCCAAACACCAACGCTTTTCTTGTTTACCGCAAGAAACTATTTGATTGACAACTGGGAGAACAAACATCGTGGGATAATTTTCTATGCTAGTGTTTGCGGATTGGTAAGTCATTCAATATCCTAACAAATTCAAAAGTTCTCCGTCCCAGTGTTGTTTTAGAAAATTTAAAAACATTATTATTCTAGTAGCTGGGTTTTTAGTATGAATAAACCAAAGTACTGCACGTAACTTATCATGAGCACCAATTCTGAAACTCTTAATAAAGGCTATAAGCATATAGATATATTATTTACCTTGGTGTATTGTCGGGTGGAACTTCATATGGCACAAGTCGATCATCAGAATATTGCCAAATAAAAATTATCCTAAAAATTGAGTCCTAGGGGCCAAGCTCAGTGAAGCAATGATGAGTATAAAAATCATGGATTACATTTATGTAAATTTTTCTAATTGATATCGAGTAATTTTTTTCTTTCTCACTGCGTTAATAGCTATTTTCATTCTATATCATTTCCATAACAGGATTTTGTTTTCTTTATTTTCTAGCCATGGATGTAAAGCGCTTTAGAATATTTTGATAACTTGAGCGCTCTATAAATTATATATTATTTATTATTGTTATTTGCGAAAATAATAATATATCAAAAGTGGTCTCACTTCATTGGTATGAAGATTAGTTCCTGTAGGGTAGTTCTGTGGAACCAATCATGCATTTCTATTTTTAGAAAGAATCATAGTAATAACAACTGTAATATTTAAACGAGCATATGTCATTTGTATATGCTCACATACGCGCAATGGAAAGTAATCTAAGGAACTAAACATACCTTCGAAGTCTTTGTTTTGAAACTCGGAAGGGGGACAAGGCAGAAAAACGACAAGGCCCGTTATTTTCACGATTTTTTTATTTAACTGAGTTAATGTTTAATACTCCAAATTTTTTAACGTTTCATTTGTGTCACTGCTGCTGGAAAGTTGTGACGAAAGTTTGTCGAATTAGAGTAAATCTACTTATTAGTATTCACGAAAATGTCAGTTTTCTGTTGAGCACAGTTCAATATCACCTCTCCCAAAGTACACGACTTTATATCTCAAATACGCATTCAATAAATTTTGGTCGCATTTGATATTTTGCTATTTGGCTCCAATAGAACGTGTTTGCAAAATATTGAGCTTAAATACGTAAAGCTGTCTTTATGGCGAAAGGCCAAAAACCTTTTGTCTGCCCTGCTGCAAGGGGCGATTCGGATAGATTGAGTGGCGGTTCATCCTCCTTGTGAGTAAATAGAAAATGCCATGGTTTCGTCATACTCGTTACACATTCTACATACATAGTATCAACATACTTACTAAGGATGTGTTTTTCATAGTATCATCTCGCAGGAAGCACTCGGTGTTATACGGCAATTATGGGTCCCTCCGTTTCAGACTTTAGATGTGTTCCGAGCAGCCAGTTATGTTTTTATCAAGAAAATATTCTCTTGGTTTTTATTTTGTTTGTTTGTTGTTGTTTGTTATTGTTGTTGTTGTTTTGTTTTGTTTTTGTTTGTTTGTTGTTGTTTTTTGTTTTTTTTGTTTGATTTGTTTTTTTTTTTTGTTGTTGTTGTTGTTTGTTTTGTTTTTGTTTTATCAACATCTGATTTACTCATTTGTCTTTTATATTGATCATGTAGAGGTATAGATTTAAATCTTGTTTGTAATTCTACTTGCAGTTTATCTTTTTAGGCTTTTCCTTTGTTTGTTTTTTCCCCGACTATTCTGATGGGCTTTCATTTTCCTTTGATTTTGTCTATTTGTGCTGTGTCTTTGTATGTTGAGTATACATTTGGCCCTTTTTTTCTGCTAGATTCCAACTCACCTGCCCTAGTTATTCAAAGTTTGGATTTCTTTTATCTATTTTTGCAGGCTACGCGGTTCCAAGTTCACTTACTTATACCGAAGGCGACAACGCTACATTCAGTAAGCTCAACAAAGCAAGCGAGAGTATACGTCGTTTTGAATTCGGTGTTTGGTGGAATAGTAGCAATTGGATTCCATGCGGTGTCATAGCTATTAACGATACAGAAGTATTGTATAAGCTGTATGACAAAGATGCTATGTGCAAACCTTTCCTTTCTCGTCTGAAATTCCCAACAAAAGAAAACCTACAGCAAGGAAAATCGGCCACGGTTTTGCAAGACATATCCTTGAACGACGAAAACATGTACTACACGGCTATTTGTCTTGAAGGAAAGCACGAAAATGAGGATCCTGTAATACAAGAGCTCAAAGTATTGCCTAGTAAGTATGGCTATGCTATGCTATGCTATGCTATGCTATGCTATGCTATGCTATGCTATGCTATGCTATGCTATGCTATGCTATGCTATGCTATGCTATGCTATGCTATGCTATGCTATGCTATGCTATGCTATGCTATGCTATGCTATGCTATGCTATGCTATGCTATGCTATGCTATGCTATGCTATGCTATGCTATGCTATGCTATGCTATGCTATGCTATGCTATGCTATGCTATGCTATGCTATGCTATGCTATGCTATGCTATGCTATGCTATGCTATGCTATGCTATGCTATGCTGCTTATAATTACAATGAGAGGCTAAGTTGACTAACTAACTTAATATCTTATTATCAGGGCAAAGGACGGTAAACACACCAAAATCAACGACGGTCACCTCAAAAACCAACAGTAAGTATACTATTTCATGTACCGATAAATAAGTGTTATAAACAGAGACAAATGTGACTAACAAACTTGTAATCTTTTGTTACAGGACTAACGACGGTCAATACAAAATCCAATAGTAAGTATGCTCTCTTCTTGTAATAATAGAAATCAAATTATACATTTCTTTTTACAGCAGAACTTAATCAAGAGAACAGCTCAGTTCGCCTCTAGGGAACGGGCTGCTTTTCAGGGACTACACCTGTTTCACTCAGCATAATTTCCATTGGATAAACAAGTTAAATATCGTATACTTACATAGCTTTTTTAACCTTTTTTTCAATATCAGGCGCTGCAACGAAATTAGAGTACCAGAAGATTGTAGTAATTTTCAGCGTGTGTTTGGTGCTTTTGATGACACTGCCTTAAATTTAATCACAGGGCCTCAACATTTTTTCAGTGATAATTTAAAGTAGCTAAGGTTAGGTAAGGTTAAAAAACAAGTCCGTCAAAAAGAGTCAGTTTAATATTCGGACGGGTTTCAAAACCCGTTTGTCTTTCCCCCGTACATATCAAACTTTCCACATAGAAAAGTTGTCGTTCCGCTCGAGCCGTTTCTTTTACCATATAAGGAATGTACTTACCATATTTGGAAATTGGAATATAATTTTTATCACTAAATAGGCGAATTTCTTGCTCAAAACTGCTCAAACAGTAAATCGAGTAAAACATTACTAACTGGCCCCAGACGTGGGGCCACCAGACGTCGATGGAACGTGCCAACCCCTTCTCCAAGTAAGCTTGGCTCGTTCCATCAACGTCTGGTGGCCCCACGTCTGGTGGCCCCACGTCTGGTGGCCCCACACCTCTGGTGGCCCCTGTCCCAGTTTCTCCGCGGCAATACAACCTGTGATTACGAAACTTGGCAGGGATGTAGTCACGTGCCCTGTCAGTCACCCCGACGACTTTGGATGTATGACGTCACATATCACGTGACTTGTTGAGATAACATTATCGCCAGTTTTTGAAATAAACCTTTTTTGACGTTATTGCGCTGCAAAAGTCTTTGTATATCAACGCTGATGGTAACCAACCCCCCCTGGCAGCGTGACGTCACAGCTCACGTGACTCATAAGTAGCGTTTTTTGGCTAAACCATGACGATAAACCGCCCATAACACTACTTACGAAGACACAAGATAGAAATTTAATATTTCCCATGCCGTATTCTTACACACCTGTAGCAGCAGTAAGGGGGACTCGCGGTCACCATTCGGAATCGCCCGGGGATTACCTGCCCCCACGTAACGGCGCCGGCCGCGGGAATTATTCGAGCCAACTCTACGGACTTTTAGGCAAATATCCGATTTGTCCACCTTACCCGTACCAAACCCGTAGGCAGTAAGGGGGACTCGCGGTCAATGTCAAAGATTCACGGGTTTTACAGGCGGTTTAAGGAAGGCGCCGGCAGCGGGAATAAGCCGCGCGATAAGTCCTTACTGCTGCTAGTTGTCGAACCGCAAACGGAGGTTAAAATATTTTGTTGGATATACGATGCACGAATGTAAAAAGTTCACCAATGACTTCTGTGTGATTTGCCTAAGATTCAAAGTTAACATACCCAAGCCTCGGGGTTTCTGGTGTTGTGGTAAAAAAATGCAAATAGAAGACGACACGTCAGCACAGTGTTACGAGTGTGGTAAGAATATTCGTAATGCCGTACCAAATGCTACCAAAGAGAAGTATTACGCCAATGGAGGTCGTAAGAAAACGCCATACAAGAGAATAAAATACTTTAGGGACTGGATGAGTCATATCCAAGGTTATCGACCGGTATATTTAAGCGACGAAGTAAAGAAGAAAATCATAGACCATTTAGAAGAGCCAACCCCGCAAAGTCTACGGAAAACGTTGAAAAAATTAAAACTAGGGAAATTACAAAGCTATTCCCTATCTTTTGTCTGAAATTACCGGTAGGCGTATTCCTCATGTCCCAGATATGCAAAGGGCCGAGTGGTTATTCTGTCAGCTGGATAAGGATATTCCTTATTACCCCGACGTAATTTACGAAATATTTTATAAAATAGACCCCAGTCACCCGCTGTTAGAATGGATTCCGAGAAGATGAAATGTGCAGCCGAAATCCACCTACGCTTTTTTCAAAGCAAATGTCTACTGAGCGAGTTTTCTTTGTAGCTCTTCTTTTGCCTCCTGGTAGATCTTTTTGCGAGATTCCTCGGAAAGATCTTTCACGATGGTTTTTTTATTACCCGACTTTAGCTCCCCGTATTTCTTTTCCTCCGCGAGGATCAAAGAGAACTCCGTGTCGTCTATGCGGCGGTCCCGCAAAGCCTTGGAGACCAAGTCGGCGATGGTGTTAGCCTTTGCTCTTGCTAGGGCTATGTGAGTGTCGTGCTTGGATATCTTACCGGACAGTTGCTTCATAATGCCTGTCGTAACAGCGGAAACAATGCCGCAGACGGCTCCAACGCTGGCCAAAGGAACGCCAACGACTATTCCAGGTCCGGTAAGTGAGGTAGCGACGCCGGTGCCCGTTAACGCCACGGACATGGAGCCGGAAGTTATCGCGATTTTATGTAATATGCTTCGGGCTCTAGCATACTTTTTCCTGACCTCCTCATAGTGCTTCGTTTGCCCCTCTAAGTAAGTTAGGATTAAATGTGCTTTATTCAAGCGGAAGTTCTCGGCGTTTAATTCGTTAGGTCCCTCCCTAGGTAAATCAGGATAAAGTGGAGGTGCTGATGGTATAACATCCATTATATATACTAATGTACGACGCCTTTGGGAATAACATAGAGGAGCAGCCACATCACGACAACCGGGATTATTGGAACTGGAGGGCCTTTAGGAAGATGTTTCCGCATGCAGACCCTAGTAAGTTCGAAAGAAGACCCGATGGGATTTACTTCAACGGCTCCAGGATGTACAGCAACGAGGATTTGAAGCCTACGCTGGTTAATCAAATAGACGATCAACTGCAGCATTCCACGCCTACGGTATATGTGCAGCATCCCACACCTAAGCCTAAACCCGTGCAAGGTTGGTCAAAGGAATTATTGCTGGGTACCAGTACTTATCCGATACCCGCAGTTTCATTTGATAAACACCTAAGCTTGGACCTAACGCTGAACATGCGGATCTCTAACAACCATTCCTTTCCGTTAAAGGTGCGAGATATCTTCAAAAGCGTGCCCATTAATCATACCACCGCAAAAGAAGCCCACGAATGGTTAAGTGGTCCTAACATGCGTTATTGGCCGCAGCAGCTGAACTTTGCGGTTTG
The DNA here is from genome assembly GCF_029948245.1 of Actinia tenebrosa. Classification (NCBI taxonomy): domain Eukaryota; kingdom Metazoa; phylum Cnidaria; class Anthozoa; order Actiniaria; family Actiniidae; genus Actinia; species Actinia tenebrosa. The sequence continues at coordinate 9,639,677 of NW_028292569.1, forward strand.
GTGTGCCACTAGCGGCTGTGGGGTGAGTGCGAAACTGATGAAGAATTCGATATTTATGTTTCACTTTCACTTCACGGTTAGAAGAATACTGCATGAGATGGGTGTTGTTGCGCTGCCGGGAGATGCCACGTTTTATCCAAGAGATAACAAATACAGCGTGCCGGCTTATGATAGACTTTGTAAGGAGTTTGGTGTTGTAGGGAAGGATTTCCGATGCACCGCGGGTGCTAACAATGGTTTGGGACATATTTGGGCTTATTGGGGGATTGGTGGGCATGTGCTAAGTGATAAGGAAGTTCATGCGTTGCAGTTGCGATGGAACACTGGGTATCACAAAGAAACTCACGACAGTAGCACCTTCTTTGAACCAAATGCTAATACCACTAAGGAAGTTAGAGACGGACCTCTGTTCAAAGACGAGGGTGGTAAGTATCGTGGGGCCAATCCACTGATTATTAAGATTACCAACGACGAGCAAACGAAGCAATATCTTAACTTTATACCCCCAGAAGGTAAAGGGTTAACCAAAGCCGGCCTTGCCCGTTTGAACCGCAGCATAGAAGCTTACGTGTATTCTATCCTTGGGGCTCAGGTAAACACCCGATCTAGCATAGTGGGGAATACCGGCGCCGCAGAAGAGACGCGAGCCGAAGCCTTGATCTTATTCGAAAGTTCAATCTTGGAGGGTGACATTAGCAAGGGCGTACAGCGTTACCAACTAGCCATACAAAATTCCAAAGCAAGGTTGGACTATGCAGTAGCCCCGGGTTGTTGGTTAATGCCTAGTAATTTATCTATAAATACTGGCTCTGTAGTAGGATACAACAACAAACTTCAACGAGCAACCAAGGATATGAAGTTTGGGGTAAATGACGTGAACTCTGACACTCTTAGAAGGCACGTTGTTGAACAGCCTAAAAAAATGCACCATACGCAACCACCTAAGGAAGCGCACCATACGCAAGCGCCTAAGAAAGAACCACACCGAGCGCCTAAAAAGGAGGAGGAATATGACCATAACTTATTAAAAGCCGGCTTAACAGTCGCAAGCATTGGTCTGAGCTATTATATATGGCGATGAACAACCCCTACGTAGCTGGAGTAGATTGTGTTTATACGACTTACACAGGTGAGAAAAAATACACCCAAGCGGCTTGGGTTGATGTCACCGGAATGTCTGTAGACTTGAACTACTCGGGAAAGAAGTTAATCCTTTGTAGTATTTGCATTGGTACGAGCAGCCATGCCAACGTCGGCTTTAGGTTCCTGGATGAGAATGGCGTACTGCAGCCTATGAGAAATAAGACAAACAACAGGGAGCCTGCGCATTTCTCCGTAGAGCCCAACCCAGCCAGCGCCGAAAATCTATCTGTTTGGACTTTCCACATGGTCGCCGATTGCCATGGGAAGGTAAAGCTGCAAATGCGCGTAGATGACACCGGGAGCGTTTGCATAAATAGTATAGAAAATCAGAGAGATACGGTTTATAATCACAAGACCATTAGCACTCTTACGGTGGTGAGCCTTTAGGAGGATCTTTGATTCTTGAAATATATGAACCCACACGCGAAGGAAGATTGGTTTCTACATTTTTTGGAGGAGAAGGACTACTTAGAACAGCATTGGCATGACACCGGGCTGTGGGTAAAGGTTGGGGGCCTGGGATTGATCATGTGTACCATTTGCGTTTCGACGGGGTATTCGTGTAATGTCGGGTTTAGGATCGTTGATGAGGATAACCACCCATTACTACCCTACAGAAAAAAAGATAATAATAGGAACCCAGCTCATTTCTCGTCGGAGCCCCCACCGTTAAGCACAGAAGACTTAACGCCGGTAACTTTTCATATGATAGCCAATTGTCAATATGCGAAGCTTCAGGTTCTTCCCAACGACGTTGCCTACCTTCGGATAAATGCCGCCACGTCAAAAGATCCTCCAACGAATGCTGTTTGGAATCATAAGCCCATTAGCACCATGAGTGTGCTGCCGCTAGTTCCGCATTATCAAGGCGGTGCGAATACCATCTTTACTTATCCCCAGTCGAGAACACCCCGTGCACCCGACGACGATAAGCCCCCAGTAACGTACAAGGATAAGATTAACCCTTCATCTTCTTCAGGAGTACCACTCCAATAGCGACGACTAATATCCAAATGTTATTCCCCACGAACTTCAACAGTTCGCCGCCGGTTCTCAATACCAGGCTAAGAACGCTACCAAGCAGCCCAGGAACGCTGGCTGCCATTGTTTTTCCCAGGGCTGTTAAGCCAGCACCTAATTTTTTTCCCATTTCCCCCATTTCTTTTCCCACCTTTTTTCCAAGCGCCTTTGCACCTGAAGCCACACCGTTAATTGCATTCATAATTCCAGCAATAGCGCCTGCGAGCGCTACGGCAAACGCCAGCGGCACGCCGTACCTCCGAAGGCCTCTTAGTATTTTTTGTCTGGTGGTAAGCCCCAGCTCCCTTTCCAAGCCTTCCCTTTGCGCCTGCAACTCCGCAATCCTTTCCTCTAGGGACCCTACTTGCGCCCGAGCTGCTTCTCTTTCCCCGTCGGCGCGAGTTTGATCGTCAATTATTTCCCGTTGCGTTTGTATTTGCCTTTCCAGGTCCTCTATGGCTTGCTCTCTTTGTCTTAATTGCTCCTCCTTAACGATGATTTCCGTGTTTAACCGCCGCTCTTGCATTACCGAGGCTTCCAGCTGTGCACCCACGCGTCTGAGTTCGGCGTCTCTGTCTCCAACGTCCCTAACTGCACGGTCGAAGTTCCTTCTAGCAGCGTCCCTTTCACTCAGCAACATACTAATGCGGTGCTGAGTGTCATCGTCTTGCGCTTCGTTGGTTTCTTGTAATTCCTGTATTGCTCTTATGTACGCCTCATCCTTAGTATCCATATCTCGTTTTAGATCTTCGATGTATTCTGCCTGCTGCTGCAATTCAGCGTTTTTTTCGTCTAATTGCTCCGTAAGTTCGTCAAGTTGTTCCCTATGTTTGTTTATGAGTTCTTGCTGCGCATTTTCCTCCATGTTGAGCGATTCTAAAGACTGCTGCAGCTGCAAGGCAGCGCTGCTGCCCGACGGCGTACTCGTTAGCTTTTCCTCTACGTCTTCCTTGGTAGCTTGTATTTTTGCGAGCTTTCCTTGATCCTTATCCAGAATTCCGGAGATGGCATGCATTTGACTGGTAGCCCTAGCAGTCCTAAGACTTTTGAAGAATCCTGAAGCTAACCTTGATGTTTCCTTAGTAGTTAAGCTGGACAGCACGGATAAGTCAGGCCTACCCAGTGCTGTCGTTATTTCCTTCGGTAAGGCATTGTTAAGTGCGTTAGACTTTTTGCTTTGATAAAAGTCATACCATTTTTCCCTGCCTATGTAACGGACTTGAATTTGCCCCTTGTCACCGCGTTGGAATTCTAAAAGAGTCGAACTGGCTTTAGGATATCTCTTACGCACGTCGGTAAGTAGCTTTTGGGGTACCGTTTCGCCGATAGCTGCCATTAAAGTTGGAGGAATTCGGGGGTCGGTAAAGAACCTTCCTTTTCCATCGCGGATGACGTAAACCTTAGCGCCGCTTCTAGCAAGTCTACCCATGATTAGTTCCCTGCCGTATTCATCTTCTTCGAACATTAGCTGCGCTTTTTCAGGCATCCACTCGGGTAGTAGCTCCTGAAGCCTTTCAAAGTCATCCGGGGGGTCTTCCATGGATTCATCCATTTCCGTTTGTACTTTTCGCAACCACTCGTCGCTAGGAGCTTCAGGAACCAATCCTAAGTCGTCCATTCGCATGTAAGGTGGGGGGGATTTGCCGGGGTTTTCCCTTTTGAACCTGTCCGTAAGGCTACGTAAGGCACCGCGGGCCCTTGGACCGTACTTGCGACGTAGCTTTTCAAAGAAGCCCGGCTTATCCGCTTCCGGCAGCAGGGTTTCATACTCATCGTCGTTAATGTCGACTTGACCTTCTTCGGTAAGGGGATCAAAATCCGTTCCTTCTACTTCCATTATATATGATAAGCTCAAAGTTAAACCCCAACGTATTACCTAAGCAGGTTGGCGGACTAAAGGCAGAACGCACCTTTCACCGGGTTACATTCACGCCCAGCAGCGCAAAGCCAGGGGAGACGCTGTATGTGGGCGTTCCCCGCCTAACGGATAACCTAGTATTGGTTCCTGGTACCTTGGCTTTGAGGTTTGACCTAGCAATACAACCAAGCACCAAGGACAAGCGCTATACCGTCAATAACGTGGGCAGGAACCTCGTTTCTAAGATGAGAATCAAGTTCGCCGGGGAATCCCTTTTAGACTTAAATAGGTACGATCTGTATACCACGTATAAGGATCTGTGGCTGACGGCCTTCGACCGTGCACAAAAGATAGAGCAGGGAATTGGAAGCGTTATTCTTCGTAAGCTTCGCAGCGATACTAACCCCGCGCA